>NC_042988.1:17427650-17783752 GCF_901001165.1 Salmo trutta
TCGCTCTCTCCCGCTCGCTCCTCTCCCGCTCGCTCCTCGCTCTCTTGCTCCTGGCTCGCTCCTCTCTCGCTTCTCTCTCGCTCGCTTCTCTCTCGCTCGCTCCTCTCTCGCTCGCTTCTCTCTCGCTCGCTCCTCTCTCGCTCGCTGCTCGCTCCTCTCTCGCTCGCTCCTCTCCCGCTCGTTCCTGGCTCTCTTGCTCCTGGCTCGCTCCTCGCTCGCTTCTCGCTCGCTCCTCGCTCGCTCCTCTCTTTCGCCCTCTCGCTCACACGCTCTCTCTCACTCAATCACTTTTTCCTCCCTCTTTTCTGTGCAGCAGCTGCGGTCCCTCCACCAGACCCTTAACACTGATGGGACAGTCAGTTCGCTGAACCTCTACACGTCCCCCTCGCTGCCTAACATCTCCCTGGGCCTGCCAGCCAACTCGCACCTCACAGTGAGTACTATACCGAAATTCTGAACACTAGAAACTAGGGATAGGCATGAGTACTCGATCAGACGTAAAAACTCAATCTTTAACCAGAAATCAAAATGTTGTCTTGAAGACAACATTAATTTGCTTTGACTCTAGTGTTCCATTTGTACATGTGCATTTGCGGGGCACAACAAAAAGAAAACCAAGCTAAGCATCACACAGTTCTTCTCCCTAAATTCCTTTTCCCCTCCATGTCTCACTCACTCAGTTGCGTTCCGACTGCTCCCTCTACAAACACGTACTGAGTGCACACACAAGCTCCCGTTAGGCCTACAGAAACAAATGCCTATTAAAAACGTATCTAACTGATGGGATACACAAGCTTCATTCCTTGCCAAATGACGACAGTTTTATCACAAATTCTCAATGGACAGCTTGGCTGAAGTAGGGAAATATGTTCCAACAACGAGCGCTGCAGTTTTGTAAAGATTGTGTCCTGTCTATTTTCCACTTATGTTACTTTGAACTACTAGCGCCATTTAGAGCTATAGCCCCCCTAAACATTTATCAGAATCATTAAGCCCAGGCTATAGCCCCCCTAAACATTTATCAGAATCATTAAGCCTAGGCTATAGCCCCCCTAAACATTTATCAGAATCATTAAGCCCAGGCTATAGCCCCCCTAAACATTTATCAGAATCATTAAGCCTAGGCTATAGCCCCCCTAAACATTTATCAGAATCATTAAGCCTAGGCTATAGCCCCCCTAAACATTTATCAGAATCATTAAGCCTAGGCTATAGCCCCCCTAAACATTTATCAGAATCATTAAGCCCAGGCTATAGCCCCCCTAAACATTTATCAGAATCATTAAGCCTAGGCTATAGCCCCCATAAACATTTATCAGAATCATTAAGCCTAGGCTATAGCCCCATAAACATTTATCAGAATCATTAAGCCCAGGCTATAGCCCCCCTAAACATTTATCAGAATCATTAAGCCTAGGCTATAGCCCCCATAAACATTTATCAGAATCATTAAGCCTAGGCTATAGCCCCCCTAAACATTTATCAGAATCATTAAGCCTAGGCCTACTCACCAAACAGATGTGGCCATAATTCATCCTCATGCAGTGTTCAATGTGGAATTGTTAATCCATTTGGAAAATTCCAAAGAACAGGCAGAATAAACAAAATTGAATGTCTGTATATGGAAAAGACAGATTTTGGTTTGTAACCCGGAAAAAATGGCTTCACCTCGCCAAATTGAGCCCCGTTTTTAAATGATCACTCTGTGAGAATAACTGTTTCAGACGTGAGATCGCTTTGTCCCGGAAACTTTTTTCATTTGGAAGAATATTCTGTTCTATATTATTTAGTTATTTTACATGTTTTTTGTTGGGGTTTTTTTTACAATAAAATAGGTCTCTTGATTGTGATAAGGGTTTGGGAAATAAGAGCATTTGCCTGCTGAATTAACAAAACCATTAACAATGCCATAAGCTTCTACAAGCAAGCGCCACTGCTGAGGTTGCTCCCTTTTTGAAGATTGTGTTCCACGATATAATATACATAGTTGATATTACAGTTTCAATAAATTAACTAAATAGCAAAAAAAATAGTGTGTATGTATACAGTGAGGGGAAAAAAGTATTTGATCCCCTGCTGATTTTGTACGTTTTCCCACTGACAAAGAAATGATCAGTCTATAATTTTAATGGTAGGTTTATTTGAACAAGGAGAGACAGAATAACAACAAAAAAATCCAGAAAAACGCATGTAAAAAAATGTTATAAATTGATTTGCATTTTAATGAGGGAAATAAGTATTTGACCCCTCTGCAAAACATGACTTAGTACTTGGTAGCAAAACCCTTGTGCTTCTTCTTGAGCCACTCCTTTGTTGCCTTGGCCGTGTGTTTTGGGTCATTGTCATGCTGGAATACCCATCCACGACCCATTTTCAATGACCTGGCTGAGGGAAGGAGGTTGTTCAATGAAACCGTAAACAATTAATGAACATGCACATGTGGAACGGTCGTTAAGACACTAACAGCTTACAGACAGTAGAAAATTAAGGTTACAGTTATGAAAACTTAGGACACTAAAGAGGCCTTTCTACTGACTCTGATAAACACCAAAAGAAAGATGCCCAGGGTTCCTGCTTATCAGCGTGAACGTGCCTTAGGCATGCTGCAAGGAGGCATGAAGACTGCAGATGTGGCCAGGGCAATAAATTGCAATGTTCGTACTGTGAAACGCCTAAGACAGCGCTACAGGGAGACGGGACGGACAGCTGATCGTCCTCGCAGTGGCAGACCACGTGTAACAACACCTGCACAGGATCGGTACATCCGAACATCACACCTGCGGGACAGGTACAGGATGGCAACAACAACTGCCAGAGTTACACCAGGAACGCACAATCCCTCCATCAGTGCTCAGACTGTCCGCAATAGGCTGAGAGGCTGGACTGAGGGCTTGTAGGCCTGTTGTAAGGCAACTCCTCACCAGACATCACCGGCAACAACGTCGCCTATGGGCACAAACCCACCATTGCTGGACCAGACAGGACTGGCAAAAAGTGCTCTTCACTGACAAATCGCGGTTTTGTCTCACCAGGGGTGATGGTCGGATTCGCGTTTATCATCGAAGGAATGAGCGTTACACCGAGGCCTGTACTCTGGAGTGGGATCGATTTGGAGGTGGAGGGTCCGTCATGGTCTGGGGCGGTGTGTCACAGCATCATCAGACTGAGCTTGTTGTCATTGCAGACAATCTCAACGCTGTGCGTTACAGGAAGACATCTTCCTCCCTCATGTGGTACCCTTCCTGCAGGCTCATCCTGACATGACCCTCCAGCTTGACAATGCCACCAGCCATACTGCTCGTTCTGTGTGTGATTTCCTGCAAGACAGGAATGTCAGTGTTCTGCCCGGATCTCAATCCCATTGAGCACGTCTGGGACCTGTTGGGTTGGAGGGTGTGTGCTTGGGCCACTCCCCCCAGAAATGTCCGGGAACTTGCAGGTGCCTTGGTGGAAGAGTGGGGTAACATCTCACAGCAAGAACTGGCAAATCTGGTGCAGTCCATGAGGAGGAGATGCACTGCAGTACTTAATAACCTCTTTCATCTAGACGTTCCGCTAGCGGAACACCTGCTCCAATATCCAATGATGGGCGTGGCGCGAAATACAAACTCCTAAAATCCGAAAACTTCAATTTTTCAAACATATGACTATTTTACAGCATTTTAAAGACAAGACTCTCGTTAATCTAACCACACTGTCCGATTTCAAAAAGGCTTTACAGCGAAAGCAAAACATTAGATTATGTCAGCAGAGTACCCAGCCAGAAATAATCAGACACCCATTTTTCAAGCTAGCATATAATGTCACAAAAAACAAAACCACAGCTAAATGCAGCACTAACCTTTGATGATCTTCATCAGATGACAACCCTAGGACATTGTTATACAATGCATGCATGTTTTGTTCAATCAAGTTCATATTTATATCAAAAAACTGCTTTTTTACATTAGCATGTGACGTTCAGAACTAGCATACCCCCCCGCAAACCTCCGGTGAATTTACTAAATTACTCACGATAAACGTTCACAAAAAACATAACAATTATTTTAAGAATTATAGATACAGAACTCCTCTATGCACTCGATATGTCCGATTTTAAAATAGCTTTTCGGTGAAAGCACATTTGACAATATTCTCAGTAGATAGCCCGGCATCACAGGGCTAGCTATTTAGACACCCAGCAAGTTTAGCCTTCACCAAACTCCGATTTACTATTAGAAAAGTTTGATTACCTTTGATGTTCTTCGTCAGAATGCACTCCCAGGACTTTTACTTCAATAACAAATGTTGGTTTGGTCCAAAGTAATCCATAGTTATGTTCCAACAGCGGCGTTTTGTTCGTGCGTTCAAGACACTATCCGAATGGTAAATAAGGGTCACGCGCATGGCGCATTTCGTGACAAAAGATTTCTAAATATTTCATTACCGTACTTCGAAGCATGTCAACCGCTGTTTAAAATTGTAAAAAAGCGATAATATTCCGACCGGGAGTCGTTGAATCCGTTCAGAGACGATAGAATAAAAACATGGTGTCGTCTTGTGCACGAGCATGAAGCCCCCCCTCCCATTAAGGTGAAGTCTCCTCCTTCCCTCTAAACATGACATATTTATTGCTAGGCGGGAAGTTAAGTGATGTGGGTAATAAACTGTTCCTTCTCCTTTACTGTGACCTGACCTCGACCCCCATTCCTCACTAATCCACAGCTCTCCACCCTTATCAGTGACTTCAACCATGTGATTGCCTTTCCTTAACTCAGTACATTCCAAGCCCCTGGCTCATATTCAACCTTAATTGACTCCACCATATACATTCCTCCTACAGATAACCATTAACTTCTGGTGTAACAACCAGACTGTGGCCCTTCTCCTTTCCATAGGATACTTGATGATTAACAATATTTCAAGTTTAGAAGTCAGAACCCGTCACTGTTGGCATAAAGGTAAATGTGCACGTATTTTTTTTCCACTGCGGGCCTTGTGTTCTAGAAATAGCTTTTATTTAAAAATAAAAAATGTAAGTACTCGTAAAAAAAACTGCCTGCTCCATCCCACTGAGTTGAACCTGCTCCATCCCACTGAGTTGAACCTGCTCCATCCCACTGAGTTGAACCTGCTCCATCCCACTGAGTTGAGGTCAAATAGAAATCAGCACACACTCCCCTGAACCAGAGTTGTCCTCTGATGTGGACATTCTGACTTAGTTAACCCCCCTTTCATCCTCAGGCCAATCAGAAGCTGTTGCAGGAGGCGGAGAGGCAGGCCATCCAGACCATGCGTCAGGGTGGGGCTTTGACGGGCAAGTTTGTCAGCACCTCGTCCCTGCCGGCATCATGCCTGCCACCTGGGATGCAACACGACTTAGACTCCACCCAGGCCCCCAACAGCCACAGCAGTCACTCCTCCCTACTGCAGCACGTCCTCCTGCTGGAGCAGGCCCGCCAGCAGAGTGCCCTCCTCTCAGGTACATCTACCAACATATACACTGCTCAAAAAAATAAAGGGAACACTTAAACAATACAATGTAACTCCACAACAGGTGGAAATTATAGGCAATTAGCAAGACACCCCCAATAAAGGAGTGGTTCTGCAGGTGGGGACCACAGACCACTTCTCAGTTCCTATGCTTCCTGGCTGATGTTTTGGTCACTTTTGAATGCTGGCGGTGCTTTCACTCTAGTGGTAGCATGAGACGGAGTCTACAACCCACACAAGTGGCTCAGGTAGTGCAGCTCATCCAGGATGGCACATCAATGCGAGCTGTGGCAAGAAGGTTTGCTGTGTCTGTCAGCGTAGTGTCCAGAGCATGGAGGCGCTACCAAGAGACAGGCCAGTACATCAGGAGACGTGGAGGAGGCCGTAGGAGGGCAACAACCCAGCAGCAGGACCGCTACCTCCGCCTTTGTGCAAGGAGGAGCAGGAGGAGCACTGCCAGAGCCCTGCAAAATGACCTCCAGCAGGCCACAAATGTGCATGTGTCTGCTCAAACGGTCAGAAACAGACTCCATGAGGGTGGTATGAGGGCCCGACGTCCACAGGTGGGGGTTGTGCTTACAGCCCAACACCGTGCAGGACGTTTGGCATTTGCCAGAGAACACCAAGATTGGCAAATTCGACACTGGCGCCCTGTGCTCTTCACAGATGAAAGCAGGTTCACACCGAGCACATGTGACAGAGTCTGGAGACGCCGTGGAGAACGTTCTGCTGCCTGCAACATCCTCCAGCATGACCGGTTTGGTGGTGGGTCAGTCATGGTGTGGGGTGGCATTTCTTTGGGGGGCCGCACAGCCCTCCATGTGCTCGCCAGAGGTAGCCTGACTGCCATTAGGTACCGAGATGAGATCCTCAGACCCCTTGTGAGACCATATGCTGGTGCGGTTGGCCCTGGGTTCCTCCTAATGCAAGACAATGCTAGACCTCATGTGGCTGGAGTGTGTCAGCAGTTCCTGCAAGAGGAAGGCATTGATGCTATGGACTGGCCCGCCCGTTCCCCAGACCTGAATCCAATTGAGCACATCTGGGACATCATGTCTCGCTCCATCCACCAACGCCACGTTGCACCACAGACTGTCCAGGAGTTGGCGGATGCTTTAGTCCAGGTCTGGGAGGAGATCCCTCAGGAGACCATCCGCCACCTCATCAGGAGCATGCCCAGGCGTTGTAGGGAGGTCATACAGGCACGTGGAGGCCACACACACTGAGCCTCATTTTGACTTGTTTTAAGGACATTACATCAAAGTTGGATCAGCCTGTAGTGTGGTTTTCCACTTTAATTTTGAGTGTGACTCCAAATCCAGACCTCTATGGGTTGATAAATTGGATTTCCATTGATTATTTTTGTGTGATTTTGTTGTCAGCGCATTCAACTATGTAAAGAAAAAAGTATTTAATAAGATTATTTCTTTCATTCAGATCTAGGATGTGTTGTTTAAGTGTTCCCTTTATTTTTTTGAGCAGTATATTTATACTCTTATATCCCTGCCAGCAGAGTGCCCTCCTCTCAGGTACATCTACCAACATATATTTATACTCTTATATCCCTGCCAGCAGAGTGCCCTCCTCTCAGGTACATCTACCAACATATATTTATACTCTTATATCCCTGCCAGCAGAGTGCCCTCCTCTCAGGTACATCTACCAACATATATTTATACTCTTATATCCCTGCCAGCAGAGTGCCCTCCTCTCAGGTACATCTACCAACATATATTTATACTCTTATATCCCTGCCAGCAGAGTGCGCTCCTCTCAGGTCCATCTACCAACATATATTTATACTCTTATCCTCTACGGGCTACGGGGGCAGTATTGAGAATTTTGGAAAAATATGTGCCCATTTTTAACTGCCACCTACACCAACTCAGAAGCTAGCTGCCAGCAGAGCGTCCTACTTGCAGGTAAATATAGATACAAATACACGCGGCCTCTTCCTGAAATGCATCTCTCTGACTCCTCCCTCCAGTCCCCATGTACGGTCAATCGCCGTTGGTGACGGGGGAGCGGGTGTCCAACAGTATGCGCACGGTGAACAAGCTACCGCGCCACCGGCCCCTGAGCCGCACACAGTCTGCGCCCCTCCCCCAGAGCCCCCAGGCCCTGCAGCAGCTTGTCATGCAGCAGCAGCACCAGCACTTCCTGGAGAAGCAGAAGCAGTACCAGCTCAACAAGGTAGGGGGCGCCACAAGGAACACTACTACATTATTAGAGGTTATGGTAGTGTTTGCCGGTAAAAAAGTATTGTATGCCATTTGCCTGGACTGGGGGGTGTAGTATACTGTACATGTGGCAGCAGTGTCTAACTCTCCTTATCGGTCAACCACACCAGATTCTGTCAAAAGGGGTGGAGCTTCCTCGCCAACCGCCCACCCACCCCGAGGAGACAGAGGAGGAGCTCACAGAGACACAGGAGATGCAGGAGGAGGGGGTGGGGTCTGGGCGTCTGGGGGAGGGGCGTCCTCAGGAGCAGTCGGGGGAGACGTCGCCCCCCTCAGAACGCCTGCTGACCCCCCTGAAGGGCGAGAGCACAGAGAGCGACCTGGAGGAAGAGGATGATGAAGACGAGGCCATCGAGCTGAGGGAGTGCGATGAGGAGGGTGTACCTTACGGCCAAGTAAATACTGAATTTTTTTAAAGACATTTTGCATTTAATTTTACTTCGATAGAGAAAAACAAAATGTATTGCCTTGCCAGTTTAACACTAAGATGACTTTTGTAAGAAAATCAGAGAGCCAATAAGAGAGGTGCAAATTGTATATTTATAAAACATGAGTTTTGTCTATGATTAATTCTGCTGGAATCAAATCAAAGTTTATTGGTGTTATAGCGGGTGCAGCGAAATGCTTGTTACTTGCTCCTAACAGTGCAGTAAAAATATTCAGACCTCATTCGTTGTTGAACTTCCCAAATCTGTTCCATTGACGTCTGTCTGTGATGACTAAACCTAGTGACTTGATTCGTCATTGTACCTCTTATAATGGGCCATTTATGACTTAATGGCAAGAAACTGTCTAGAATGACCAATCACTCCAGGGAGGGGTGTAGATTGCAGAAATTACCTACCGAAAGATCAGTAGCAAAGGCTATGCAGTTGAAAAGGTAGGAACGTCATCATTAGCGATGTGGCTACATAGATTGGCGTTCACACCCAGTTCGAGTGGTGGGTTGAATTTTGCGGGGGCCTGGTGATTTAGAAAAGGGTATCCCCTCTCGGAGGGCAGAGTGGTCGCGCTGTGCGAGGCATCATCATAGCTCCCTACAGAAGAACGAGAGCCTTAATTCCCACCCACCTGTGAGTCATCCATTGCACTTAGCAGGAAATAAAGGAACAAGCTCTCAAATGAATCGCCTGCAGTTCTTTCACAAATTACCAAGAGGATAAGCGGCTCCAGTTAGAAGTTGTTAAACAAAAGTTGCAAAAGGGCAAGTGGACGATTTAAAAAAATTACTGCAGGTAATGAAGATGGATTGAATTTGGATTTAGCTGTCATTGGCCGAGACAGAGAGCTACTCTACTCAGTAGTTGATGACATGCATTTGGATCCTCATCAGCGCCTCATACTCTTTTTGAGGACCTAAACATTACAATATTATACAGTAAACGGCCAGTTGGCTATGTTGCTGTTGGTTATCATATTTGGCTCTAAATTATGGTCATTGACAGCAATTAATACGTAAGGTTAAAAAGAGGGAACAAGAATGGACATGGTTTTGTGGTCACGTTCCTCTAAGAAATGCTGTTTGTGCGTTGGGTGGGAGGAAGAACCAATGCAGCGAGGGAGATTATAAAATAAACCTCTCTCCTACTCCCACACACCATTGAGAAAAAATATCAGAGGAGAGAAAAGCATCAGAATTCAGGCTGTGTCTTCTCCCCCTCAACGTGCGCTCACACACCCTCCTCCCCTGCCCTTGCTGCTTTTTCTCATTTCAGTGAATGGACTCATCTGTGACTCATCTCTACTTGGTGAATCATTCCCCTCTCCCTCCCACCCCCGCCCTTCTCTCCCCCCTCTCTTCACCATGCCAGCCCTTTTCTCCCCCCTTTTCCCCCTGCACTTTACACCAATTCACCACCCACCAGGGAGCTAGGCTGCTGCAGTACTATTTCTGTTGTGACGGGCTAGGGGGATAGGAGTTTTTAGGGTATGGGGGGCATAGGGAGGGAGGGAGGGAGCATGGGTGTATGCAGTCATTCTGTAGAGACGACATCCTCAAACCTATTTTGGCATTCGAGTCAGTGACACGGAAGGCCCCCCCCCCGCACACACAAACACTGCCTCCCTGCTGAACTTTTTTTTCTCCTCCGACTCTGCTCTACTTGTCTGCTGTGGTGCCTTGAATACAAATGGATCTGAGCCGCCCTGTACAATGATAAGAGAGATGGAAAGTGAAAAGACAGTGAGAGACGCATAAGAGAGCCCGCATTGCCTTAAGATCTCTCGTTTAAAAAGGGGTTAGCAAGGTGTGGGCCTGCCGGACCTGTGCGTGTGTGTGTGTGTGCGTCCGCGACCGTAAACTCAGCTCCCATCTCAAGGTCTTGAAACAAACCGTCCGCAGTTAAAAAAAAGATGCATAAGAACATTGTCATTTGATCTCTGGAGCATCTGGAGCATCTGTAGCGTTAGTCTTTTCCTAGAGCTCACACAGCTCCTGTCTGGATGTGTAGTGCTTCTCCCATTGACAGAAAGCAGAGCCCCATTAGCTCAGCCACTGTTTATAGCTGGGGAATTGACAGAGTAGTCTTTTGGCTGTTGGGAAGGCTCGGTCATTGTCCTGCCCTGCCTTTTGAGGCTCGTATGGGGATATGTGTTTGCCTTTGGGTTTCTACCCAGGGCCCATGTTTAGTCTATAACAGGCTTAATTTAGCTCCACCTCCCTGTCATTTTCCCCTCGTTCCATTGGCCTGAGGTGGCAGCTTCAGTTTGCAGCTATTGTGAAATGTCACTTCTCTCTCAAGTTAGAAATACTGCAATCTGATGTAAACAATGAAATCCACAGAGCTGATTTTATATACTAAGTCCATTCCCTCACACTGAAGTCCAGTCAGTGTCTCATGATGAAAGACATTATTCAAAGCTTTAGTTGGTATTCAAAATGTCTCTATTTGTTATTTTGTCCCCGATTTTTCCGACCAGCATCACCTGCAACAGCTCAATGTGTTCCAGGCGTCCCTGTCCATTTCGGGCATGCCCCACAGACCTCTGGGAAGGGCCCAGTCCTCCCCTGCCACTGCCAGCGTCAAGGGGGCTCCCATGGGTGAGGTCCCCATCAAGCACCTCTTCACTACAGGTACGCTTCTTTGGTTTTTGGAACAGATGACATACAAAGTGAGGCGATCAGGGCCCATTGAACAATATGAAAGAAGCCGTCTCAACTTAGTTATCTATCTGAATCGCTGTATTTCTTTTGTCATAATGGTAGATAGGGATTCATTGCTAAAGCGCTACTATTAGTTAAACACTAACGAAAGCCATTGGCCTTTAGAGAAAAGACACTTTCAGAAAACAAACACTTCCCTAGCCAGTCCATGGTCAAATGGCCCTGCAGAATAGGACGTGTTGACTAAGTCAATGGTTCCCAAACTGTGGGGCGAGGGGTCGGCAGGAACTCAGTCCAGCTTTCAACTTATTCTTGAAAGTTGAAATAGTAGAATGCACAAGGTGCCATTTATAAAGTGGGTAGTGCATCATCAGGTTTCCTCTTGTCATGTCAGTCACTGCATACCTTAGAACTATTTATAACTTGTCAGAAATGTCCAGATCAGCTAATGTTTTTTATTTCGTTTTTTTAGCCCATAGATGTTGTACTTTTTTAGTCACTCTACTGTCACGAATACACTATACATGACAAAATGTATAGAATTGCTTTAAAACTGAAATTGTCTTTGCAACCAATAACAAGATATGTAGAATTGCAGGAAATAAGCTTTAAATGGATGTGGTTGGGGGCGTGGGATGTTTCCCAATGCTGGAAGGGGGCCCCCCTGAGTGAAAAAGTTTAGGAACCCCTGTGCTAAGTGATGAGTCCAATTAGGGCTGAGGCAAGCATCCTGCCTGGGTGTAATTATTTCAGCAGAGAAAATAATAATAGCGAGAGCCTGCAGGGTTGGATCTGATGAAACCAGGATGGCAGGGTGACATGGAGCCATCCTCCACATCTCCAAAGGTCCTAACATGAAAAGATCCATTTGAGATGATGATCTTAGTATGCTCTGACCTGCTGGGTAATGGGGTCATCATTTTGTTCTGAGAGAGAAGTTGAAGAGGTTGCCCTGTGCTTGGTCTTCTTCCTACCCTACCTTGAAAAGCTACATTTTTCTTCTTTCTCTCTTTTTCTTTCCCTTTCTCTCTCTCCATCTCACTCACGCCATCCCTTTTCTTTCTATCTTTCTCTTGCACACTTTCTCTCTCTGCCTCTCTTTTTCTCTCTCTGCCTCTCCTATCATCTCCTTCTCAGGGTTGGTGTACGACACCTTTATGCTGAAGCACCAGTGTATGTGTGGGAACACCCACATCCACCCAGAACACGCCGGCCGCATCCAGAGTGTGTGGTCCCGGCTGCAGGAGACTGGGCTGCTGGGCCGCTGTGAGGTGAGGGCTCCCTGCACACTACAGCTAGAATAGCGACCAGCTCCGTTCCATATTTCCAAAGAGAATGTCTTCTCAGTAACTTAAACAAGAGTGGCAGCTATATGTGGAGATGAGAATGAGTTTTATCCATTATTAGTTCAGGTTCATTTTAAAAATCACTTCCCAATTAGCAATACAACATAACCCTGAATGAAATTGATGTATTGTGTTTTCCTTTACCGTGTACAGAGGATTCGGGGGAGGAAGGCCACGTTGGACGAGATCCAAACTGTGCATTCAGAATACCACACCCTGCTGTATGGCACCAGTCCCCTCAACAGACAGAAACTAGACAGCAAGAAGCTCTTAGGTGCCTAACCTCATCTCTTCATGTCTTTACTCCTCAGATGTGTGTGTGTGTGTGTGTGTGTGTGTGTGTGTGTGTGTGTGTGTGTGTGTGTGTGTGTGTGTGAACGCATGCATGTCTGTTTCCCTAGCCATTTTGCTCGAATGGTGGAAACAATATTTGCCCCAAGCATCCTTGAAAGTAGTGACTGCCCCTCTCCCCTCCATCCACCTACACACTCACACGCAGTCAGGTGGATTGTTTGAAGGCTTAGCTCCCCTGACAGGCGCAGGGGGGGTATTTTTAGACCTGCTGGTCGAGGGGAAAGGGCCCCAGACACCCGTCCACCCCCGTCTGGGTGACTCATAGCTAGGCTGGGTCTCATAGAAGAGGAGGGAGGGGGGGATGACTGGATCAGCTGCAAAACAGCACTGCAGTGACTGAGCTGTCGACTACACACACACACACTTCTATGTGCGGGGGCTGAGCAGAACAGGACTTGCAGACATCAATGGTAAAAAAAAAAATTATACAGTGCATTCGGGAAGTATTCAGACCCCTTTGACTTATTCCACATTATGCTATGTTACAGCCATAATCTAAAATTGATTTTAAAAGCTTTTCCTCATCAATCTACACACAATACTCCATAATGACAAAGCGAAAACAGGTTTTTTGAAATTATTCAGAGCCTTTGCTATGAGACTCAATTGAGCTCAGGTGCATCCTGTTTCCATTGATCATCCTTGATGTTTCTACAACTTGATTGGAGTCCACCTGTGGTAAATTCAATTGATTGGACATGATTTGGAAAGGCACACACCTGTCTATATAAGGTCCCACAGTTGACAGTGCATGTCAGAGCAAAAACCTAGCCATGAGGTCGAAGGAATTGTCCGTCGAGCTCAGAGACAGGATTGTGTCGAGGCACACATCTTTGGAAGGGTACCAAAAAATATCTGCAGCATTGAAGGTCCCCAAGAACACAGTGGCCTCCATCATTCTTAAATGGAAGAAGTTTGGAACCACCAAGACTCTTCCTAGAGCTGGCCACCCGGCCAAACTGAGCAATCGGTAGAGAAGGGCCTTGGTCAAGGTGGTGACCAAGAACCCGATGGTCACTCGGACAGAGCTCCAGATTTCCTCTGTGGAGATGGGAGAACCTTCCAGAAGGTCAACCATCTCTGCAGCACTCCACATGCCCAATCAGCACTCCACCAATCAGGCCTTTATGGTAGAGTGGCCAGACTGAAGCCACTCCTCAGTAAAAGGCACATTATGAAGGATGAATGGAGCGAAGTACAGAGAGATCCTTGACGAAAACCTGCTCAGGATCTCAGACTGGGGTGATGGTTCACCTTCCAACAGGACAATGACCCTAAGCACACAGCCAAGACAACGCAGCAGTGGCTTTGGGACAAGTCTCTGAATGTTCTTGAGGGGCCCAGCCAGAGCCCGGACTTCAACTCGATCGATAATCTCTGGAGAGACCTGAAAATGCCTGTGCAGTGACGCTCCCCATCCAACCTGACAGAGCTTGAGAGAAAGGTGCTTCAACTAAGTAAAGGGTTTGAATACTTATGTAAATGTGATATGTGTTGTTTTTTTAAATATATATTTTTTAAATTCCAAAAACCTGTTTTTGCTTTGTCATTATGAGGTATTACGTGTAGCTTGATAAAAAACATTTAACCAATTTTAGAATTAAGCCTTTAACAAAATTTGGAAAACATCTAGGGGTATGAATACTTTCCGAATGCACTGTATCCCGAGCATCTTGGGAAAAGAACTCTGCTAGGAAGGCTAAAAGGTGTGTGATGAAAATGTTGAAATATGGCTAAATAGTGTTTAACTTGTTTAAACTACAACCTAACCTTTGCTCCCTGTCCCCATTGGCTCCTTAAGGTCCAATCAGTCAGAAGATGTATGCTGTGTTGCCCTGTGGAGGCATTGGGGTGAGTCATCCATCTATCCATCCATCCATTTAGAATGGAGTTACATTTTAGTTAGAGGTAGAGATTGGATAATACAGTTTCAGAAAATGTCATGCAGTTTAATTGTAGGATATTTATTCAACATAAGCAGCACAAAGCTGAGCATTACATCACCTACAGCAGTGTCATCATGTTATCAGTGTTAAAAGAACAGTAGCAGGGTGGGGATGAGTGTGTTCTCTATTGCCCTCTGCAGGTGGACAGTGACACTGTGTGGAACGAGATGCACTCCTCTGGTGCTGTCCGAATGGCTGTTGGCTGCGTCATCGAGCTGGCTTTCAAAGTGGCCGCCGGGGAACTGAAGGTAACATTACCAGCCTCTCTCCGTTCCACTACTGTTTGATTGAAAGTTGTCAGGGGAAACCTTACACCTTAATTTAAAATGATCAAAATGTAATATACCCTGTGGGTTTGTTCATGGGTGGACACAGTAGTACCCTGATCAATAAGCACTTAGTCACTTGATTTTGTTGGATAGGCCTACTCAACATTTTTTCATGAACTGTTTCTTTCTCTCTCACTCCTCTCCATTTCAGAACGGTTTTGCCGTGGTGCGTCCACCAGGCCATCATGCTGAGGAATCCACTGCCATGTGAGTACACCCAGGGAATCATGGGTAGAGCCGGGGCAGGTGAGTGGCTAGGGGGCTTCAAGGGAGTTGGTTGAAGTTCCATAGAGAAATGGCGTGTGCGATGGTTGATACAATAATTGGCACAAGCGTCCATTTTGAGTAGCTACTGGGCAGTGGCCTTAAACAATCTCCCTGTTTCTGCTGATGAAAGAAAAATGGATGTCTTTTGTGTCTGTCTGCAGGGGCTTCTGCTTCTTCAACTCAGTGGCCATCACAGCCAAGCTGCTACAGCAGAAACTAGGAGTGAGCAAGATCCTCATCGTGGACTGGGTGAGTGGGTCGTATGTTGTTAGCGAGGCCCTGTATGTGCTAGTGTTGTCATGATACCAAAACATATACCATACGTTATGTGATAAATGCTGGTCATGTATTATTGTTCACATATCCATTGTGTCCAGGATATTCACCATGGTAACGGGACACAGCAGGCTTTTTACAACGACCCCAACGTACTTTACATTTCCATGCATCGCTACGACGATGGAAACTTCTTCCCCGGCAGTGGGGCTCCTGAAGAGGTGGGGGTTGGACCTGGTGTTGGCTTCAACACAAACATCGCTTGGACAGGGGGCGTAGAACCGCCCATGGGTGACGTGGAGTACCTGACTGCCTTCAGGTGAAGTCTGTTGTTGGTCATTAGCTGAACGAGCAGAAACATTGGCACTGATCTTTCATTCATATGAACAGGCTCTGCTTATTTAGCAATTTCCACACTGCTTAGTTCTTGCAGATGATCTGGAAACGTATGAAATGAAAATGTTGTTTTCCATCTTGTCTGTTATACAGGACGGTGGTGATGCCCATAGCCAACGAGTTCTCCCCTGACGTGGTCCTAGTGTCTGCTGGGTTTGATGCCGTGGAGGGCCACCAGTCCCCTCTGGGAGGATACAACGTCACTGCTAAATGTAAGTTGAACATTACTCCGTCTTTACGTGTCAGTTTTTCTGCCAACCTTTTCCATAGTGTGTGCTTTTATAGGAGGGTCCTCTAGCTAATTGTATATACATTTCTACCCCCTGCTGGAAGAATAGTACTTAACCACTAGAAGAAAAGCCAAGGGACTCTGTAGGAATATTGAAGTACCTCAATTATTTCCTATCATATGGGGCCTTTACTTCATAAACCTGCACAAAACTAAAATTCCCGTGCAGACATCTCCTATTTACATCAATTAACTCAGAAGATTATACTCAGTACAGGGTCAGTACAGTGTTGAACCATCCTCAGGTTTCGGCCACCTCACCAAGCAGCTGATGAAGCTGGCGGGGGGACGTGTGGTCCTGGCACTGGAAGGAGGTCACGACCTCACGGCCATCTGTGACGCCTCCGAGTCCTGTGTGGCGGCCCTGCTCGGCGATGAGGTATGACATCTGCTGTAGGAGGGGAAAGTGGCGTGATGTCACATGCACTACATATCATTTGGTAGAGATGGATGTAATTGTTCAGAGAGGAAATTCTTTGTTTTTACACCCCAATCTCTCTCTCACACTGTCTCTCTCTGTCAGTTGGACCCCCTGCCACAGGCTGTCCTACAACAGAAGCCCTGTCCAAAAGCTGCTGCCTCTCTGGAGAGGGTCATTGAGATACAGAGTGAGTTTGTTCGCTAAAATCAAAATCATCATTGTGTTTTACCTGCACATATGTACTTAGTTGTGTTTGCGTCATGTGTATTACGTCACCCTTAAAACTGACACGACTCTTTCTCTCCCTTATCTTTCTCTCCCTGCAGGTAAACACTGGAGCTCTCTCCAAAGGTTGGCTCCCACGGTGGGCCAGTCCTTAATGGATGCCCAGCGGAGAGAGAAGGACGAGGCCGACACGGTCACTGCCATGGCATCGCTTACCGTGGATACTGAGCAGGCCGCCGCTTCCACCGTCTCCACGGAAACCAGCAGGTAAACACCTGCACCATTCACTCTTTTGGGGATTTTATGTGGTTTTGGAATGGCTGTTTTTAAGACATCAGATTCATTCACAAGGCTGTGGGCCTGAAGTTCCACTGAGACTTGTTAAGGTGTAGACTTATCATATACGTTTTGCCCGACCTTCATTGGTAGGGGCTTTTATTTTGGCATGACTAAGAGGCTAATGTCCATGTCGTGCTGTTTCCTATTTGGTGTACCTGCAGGTCTACAGAAGAGCCAATGGAAGAGGAGCCTGTCTTGTAGGAGGAAACGGAGAGTTGTCACGACAGCGCAACACCTTTGTCTCCACGTCCTTTGGCACTAGCCTTCTCCTGTCATCCTCTCCTCTTTCCAGCCCTCGCCTCACCTCTTTCCATTTTCTGAGGATTGATGGACTTGTACTAGCCTCCCTTTCCAACTCACTGAGGTGAGTTTGTTAAAGTGTGTGTGGGAGAGGAGAGGCGGAACACACACACTGACCTAAAGGGGGCAGCGTGATTGCGTGATTGGTGGAGAAGCAGGAAGAGGCGGGACCTTTTGAGAAGCCTGTGTGTCTTGCTTTTTTCTTTCAATCTTTTTTGTAAGCAGAAGGCAGTGTATCCAGGAGGGTGCCTCGGCTCTGGGGCCCGAGAAGCTTTGTACATTTCTTGTCATACTTTATACTTTTCAGGAACATTAGAACTGAAAAAGCCAACAAGCAGCAAAAATATTTAAACAGCCACAAATACACTCAAACACACCTGCATTATACTATACACACTAAGTTCCCAACAGAGGAACAACAATGGGGTTGTATCAATGAATAATGCTCTTCCTTTCAGAGCATGCGTACCTCTGTTCCTATTTTGTCTGTCATTTGGTATTCTTGTGCGTCTATTCAATAATCTGTTCAAAGAAGCACACAAACATATGTATATTTTGCATATGTGTGTGTGTATATGTGTGTGTGTGTATATGTATGTAATATATATATATCACACTGTATATTCCTTTCACTGTATCCGATATCAGCTGTGGTTGTGGAGTGGAGGTCGAGCTGTGGAGCCTGCCAAGGGGGACTTACTGGCTGAAGGAGACAACATATCTCTCCAATTCAGCCTTTTCTTTTTTCTTCAGGAAGTCTCAGCTCCCTCCACTTTGTATGGGACAGAATGCATTTTGAGGTGGTTTTTACCCTTCTACTTTGTTTGGACTATCAAAAAAGGACACAAATACATACCCACAATCAAATTTACCGCTTGGTGCAATGGAAGCCCACGGATTGGACGAGGAAGGATTTTGTGGAATAATACTTGGATTATAAACTTTTTGTCTCACGCTTGCTGCTGCGACTGGGAGACTTGTGGTGGTCATGAGACTGGAGAAAGACATTTTTAGAAGAACTTGGTGCCTTTTATATTAAATATCCCTGTTAACACCAACTACACCACCACTTAGCAGAACACAGGACAGAAAGACAAATCCACACACTTGTTACTCTCATGTCTGTTTTGTTTGTATATTTGTTTGCTTGTTTCTTTCAAAATGCCTTAATTTCCTCCAGAGAATGCACCATTTTAGCCATCTCCGCAGAGATGGGATTCTACTCCTATGTCCTCTCTTTCCTCTCTTTCTGGGTTTGTGTAATACTCTAGGTCAAAGGTCAGTGTGGCCTTAACAACTGAGGGGGTTTTTTTGCGTCCTTTATCAATTCCGACCCGTACATATGCGGCTGACGGTATGATTGTGAGGAAATTTGAACGCTACAACGACCAACTTTTTACTATGTCACTTCCTGTCACTTGTAAATACTGCATCCTGTCCTGCTCTGGCAAACCCCTCAACCTGAGACAGTTCAATAACGAACTCATTGTTTTTCCATTTATTTAGAGAGGAAGGACTGAATTTGGTCACTTTTTTAAACAAACGTTTTATTTTGTAAAAAATAAAATATAAGATGTATATGAATAATGACAATAACAGTGTTAATCCAATCAAATTGGATATGAATATTATATTTGAGAAGAGTAAAAAAAAAAAGTAATGTTAAAGCCACCTAAGCACATTGTGTTAGTTTTGCAATCAATGTTTTGTCTTTTTTTCTAAGTGCCATTTGTTTTTTCCACACAAAAAAAGAGACAACCGAAATGGTGATATGGGGGTGGATCTCATTTGGCAAATAATCATGAGCAAGCACCACTTTAGATGTTTACACTGCAATACCCCAATCCCTCGAAACTGTTGCCCACTTGTCAGCTGTCATAAACCCTTTGTTTGACTTAGTGTCCAGGTGCTGTGTTATCTGGCCTCCGTTGTTGCCATCGATATTTATATTTCTCAATCAATGAAAAGTGTTTACACTTGACGCATATATAATTAAATACTTTGGAAAATATATATATTTTCAGTGGGAATTAGCACAATCATCATGCTTGAGGAATTCGTACAAACCAAGTATATCTACTAGAGAATGGTAACCGACAACTCCCTTAAAAATATGCTCTGGAACTTTGGTGACTACTAAGTATTATTTTAAACCTCCCGCTTTGGGCTGGATGTGTAGTTCATACATGCATAATCTATGAGCAGAATTACTGTCTTACCTCAATTAGCTACACAATCCCTAGTTTAAAAGCCACTTTTTTTGGATGCTGTGCTGTGGCATTTTCCTTATTTTCCCCCACCTGGGCCAGCCCTCTAGCAATTTGAGTAAAACCAACGAGCTTCTGCCCCTCGCCAGCTAGCGAAATGTACACGGTACATCCATAGCAGAGAAAGATCTATGACACGGTGCACATATGTCACGTAATACACAATTGTTGGGGCCCACTTTTTGCTCGTGAGCACAACTTTCAGAACTTCTGGCTAAAAAGTATACAAAAGTACTGGAGAATCTTTAACCAGCATACTCTCAGAAGATAATGTGTGGTGCAGAGTGCTTGTCTACATTGATCATTTTGTTTTATTTCAAGCAATGTAACAAAACACTGACCAAGTCTTCTGCATCTCATTTGTCCTCTTTATTGAGGTAAAAAAACTATCATTACGGAATAGGTTATTTCTGTAGAGTTGTTCCCTCTAATCATATATTCAATTCTCTACCGGTCCACTCACCATCGTAAGGTACTTTTGTCCCTTTTGTCACACAACTGTATATTGAACTTATCTACATACTGTAATAACTATACAGTGACGATGTTTTCATAAACGTTAAAGGGGTGTCAACGCCTAACTTCCTCACTAGTTACCCTTCTTCATATGAAACACAAAGGGCTAGCTTAGTTCAATCCAAAATTAAAGTTTTAGAGGTTTTCAGCCCTGTCATTTGAAGTCTATATTCCTCCATGTCCATCTCAAGTAGATCAAGCTTTATGCTCCAATCCCAAATGAATGGGAAAGTTGGACACTGGCACTATCTAAAATGGTGAAATCAGACATGCTTGAATCCCAAATAAATGGGAAAGATTATTTGATTTCACCATTTTAGATAGTGCCAGTGTCCAACTTTCCCATTCATTTGGGATTGGAGCATACAGTGCATTCGGGAAGTATTCAGACCCCTTGACTTTTTCCAGATTTTGTTACGTTACAGCCTTATTCTAAAATGTATTTAATAACAAATTCCCACCAAACACCCCATAATGACCAATCAAAAACTGTTTTTTAGAATTTTTGCAAATGTATCTAAAATAAAAACAAACACCTTATTTACATAAGTATTCAGACATTTTGCTATGAGACTCGAAATTGAGCTCAGGTGAATCCTGTTTCCATTGATCGTCCTTGATGTTTCTACAACTTGATTGGAGTCCACCTGTGGTAAACTCAATTGATTGGACATGATTTGGAAAGGCACACACCTGTCTATATAAGGTCCCACAGTTGACAGTGCATGTCAGAGCAAAAACCAAGCCATGAGGTCGAAGGAATTGTCCGTAGAGCTCAGAGACAGGATTGTGTCGGTACAGATCTGGGGAAGGGTACCAAAAAATGTCTGCAGCATTAAAGGTCCCCAAGAACACAGTGGCCTCCATCATTCTTAAATGGAAGAAGTTTGGAACCACCAATACTCATTCTAGAGCTTGCCGCCCGGCCAAACTGAGCAATTGGGGGAGAAGGGCCTTGGTCAGGGAGGTGACCAAGAACCCGATGGTTCCAGAGTTCCTCTGTGGAGATGGGAGAACCTTCCAGAAGGACAACCATCTCTGCAGCACTCCACCAATCAGGCCTTTATGTTAGTGGCCAGACGGAAGCCACTCCTCAGTAAAAGGCAAATGACAGCCCGCTTGGAGTTTGTCAAAAGGCACCTAAAGACTCTCAGACCCTGAGAAATTTGATTCTGGTCTGATGAAACCAAGATTGAATTCTTTGGCCTGATTTGCCAAGCGTCACATCTGGAGGAATCCTGGCACCATCCCTATGGTGAAGCGTGGTGGTGGCAGCATCATGCTATGGGGATGTTTTTTAGTGGCAGGGACTGGGAGACTAGCCAGGATCGAGGGAAAGATGAACGGAACAAAGTACAGAAATCCTTGATGAAAACCTGCTCCAGAGTGCTCTGGACCTCAGACTGGGGTGATGGTTCACCTTCCAACAGGACAACGACCCTAAGCACACAGCCAAGACAACGCAGCAGTGGCTTTGGGACAAGTCTCTGAATGTTCTTGAGGGGCCCAGCCAGAGGATGGATTTGAGTCCGATCGAACATCTGGAAAGACCTGAAAATAGCTGTGCAGCGATGCTCCCCATCCAACCTGTCAGAGCTTGAGGCTCTGCAGAGAAGAATGGGAGAAACTCCCCAAATACAGGTGAGCCAAGCTTGTAGCATCATACTCAAGACTGTATTTGCTGCCAAAGTTGCTTCAATAAAGAGTAAAGGGTCTGAATACTTATGTAAATGTAATAATACATTTTTTTAAATGTAAATATCTAAGAACATGTTTTTGCTTTGTCATTATGGGGTATTGTTTGTAGATTGAGGGGGGAAACTATTTAATCAATTTTAGAATAAGGCTGTCATGTAACAAAAGGTGTCTGAATACTTTCCGAATGCACGGTATAGCTGGATCTACTTAACCAATGGTGTGGGACTTGAAATCATGTTGACATTAGAGCAACTTTGAATTGTGAGTGAACTACCCCTTTAACGTCATAGTCGTATACCCTTATAGCTCCTATTGTCATACCGACCATGGTATGCTCTTTCGGTGTTGGTTTCCAGTGGTACTACTTCCCAGGCTGAGCACGTGACCTGATGTCACAGAAAAAACAGGCATTTGCCATTTGACCAAACTCTAATCACGGTGTTGTCACCGGGGTAGGAATTGAAACACTCTTCACTTGCAAAATTGTTGGTGGATGCCACTGTACTCACATGTAATATACACAGCGGTTCCTACTTCTTTTTACATGTGGCTATGGTGTGGTGGGGACTGCTGTACATGGGACTGCTGTGACCTTGTTTTGTAATGTTTTCATGTAGCTCATTGACCATTTTGAGATTTGGTGCATAGTTTTGTACCTCCACCTGGTATGGCATATATAAGGGTTATTGGGCTGTCCCGTGGGTGAGATGGCATATGACATAATTACCCTTTCTTTAATTGAACTGACGTGTGTTTTGTAGGTCAGGGCTTTTTTCCTGTGGGTATGTTGGAGGGGCAGCAAAAAAAACAACACTCAAATCAAGAAAGTCTACTCAGAATAGAGGAATGTTTTTTTGTGTGTTGCCTTAGACAAAACAACTACTACAAGTGGCAACCATGCAAATGTGTTCCTTCTGTCTAAACAGATACTGGAAGACGTCCAAGTCTAAATTATATTGACTTATCCACCATTGAAGATAGCTTTATTGTTCCTGCCACACTATTTTGCTATTCAGTAAATAATGTATATTTATTGATATTTCATACGTTGTGTATATGTAGTGACCTATGATCGTCAAGGTTCAAAGAGTAATTGTATATTTTTTGACTTTGGAAAGAGAAGTGTGTCTCTTACATTGTGTCCTTCCACTGCGCTGGTGTTTCTATCTCCACTTTCTGTGGTTGGATGTTTGAATATGTGACCGTCTTTTACCTTATATTTTAAATATATTCTTTCTCTCTTCTGGTCATAACTAATGCAGACGTTTTGAATTGATCAAAGCACATTCCTTAATGTCATGTATTCTTTCAAATGCTTTCCTGTTGCGACAATACAAATCTGTTTATACTATTTGCTACTCACGTGTATAAGTGCATATATGTGTACACATGTGCAATACACGCTATTTGAGCAATCTATTACTGTGACTATTATTGATGAAAATCGCTGTCCCTTTGAATTTTTTTTTTGCATTGTGCACAGCGCCACCTTGTGGGTTAGCAAGGATCTTAAAGGGAATGTTGAGTCTGATTACTGTTTTATTTCAGGTTGTGTACATTTTTAAAAAGCCCTTTTTTATTACTCATTGTAATGTTGTGACATCCTATTTGAGTATCTTTTTTTTTTTTTTTTTTCTGGGGCCTGTTAATTGTCTGAAACTCAATAAAGCGATTCACTGCTCCAATACAAAGAGGAGTAAAAATCTTTAATTTACAGTGTTGGTTGTGGGATAACATGCATGGCTTTGAATATTAACGTGGATGAGTGGTTATTTTAAAGTGTATATTTTTTTTATCTCAGTTTGCAGTCTTAAAGTGAATTTCCTGCAATTGTACACATTTTGTCATGGCTTATGACATGTTTTATATGCTAAATGGTGGGTCCCCAGGACAAGTGCCCAGTGGGTAATCAGGCCCTGGTCAGAATCAGACTAGTCAGATTATTTCTATACTAGCATCATGAAATGAGGCTTCAAGCTTGTAACAGGCAAGTCAAAAGTATATCTTTAGGACTGTCCACTCCACATATACATTTATGGTGGAAAAATAAGATGAATGTGAAATGCCAAGTGCATGGATGTTTTACTCGGGTGATGAGGGATGTTTAAGTATGGTCAAAGCAACCCTCAAATTCAGTCTCCAAACAGTGTGAGTGAATTAACTAAATGTTTTTTATGCATAGACCTACTCACCAATATTGCAACATCTTGAGAGATACTATTGCCGCCGTTCATGTGCTAGTGTGCCTAGTAGTCGAACTCGGAAATGTCGGACTTGGTAACTGGTTGCAGTAATACGAATTCAACCAGTTAGCAAGTCGGACATTATTTTCTTTGACATGGAAAAAGCATATGACTTATTGTGGCGAGAAGGACTTCTAAAATATTACTAGATCAGGACAATTAAGGGTCCAGATCGGTTCACCTCTATCAACCCGTCATGAGGTGGAGAATTGGACCGCCCAGGGAAGTGTGATCAATCTATGACACGACCATCAACATTCCCTATCAGTAGTCAGTGACGCCACCGCGTACATTTACGTAAATCTGGCGCTCCCGTTTCCTGGCGGAGAAGATGGCGGCTCCTGGACCGGGGGAGTATTTCAGTGTCGGGAGCCATGTCTCCTGCCTCACCTGCTTGGGGCAGCAATTGCAAGGAGAGGTCGTTGCCTTTGACTATCAGTCCAAGATGTTGACTTTGAGTATCCTTTTTACCATTTTCCGTTGTCACTAAATCGGTGGTCTTCCAGGCTGCAAGGGGCCTGGGGGTAACTGGTCGCGCTTGCCAAATTGAGATCCGCGCAAGCGTAGTCAGGAGACTAGCTAGGGAGCTAACTAGCTTACTCGTGATCAAAACGTAGCTAACTATACGATTTAAATACTGTTCCGTTCAGTTACTTTAAACCTTGTTACTTTCTATTTCAAGCCAGGTATGTTAAGTTTAGAATCGGCATGATCTTGAGTTAATGTTTGTTGTTAGCCAGCTAGCTATCGAAGTTGGCATGGTATTGTGCCATTATGCTAGCTAACTTGTTAACCCAAGCTATTGTGGTCAGCGTTAATACAGTCAGTCCTTGTATGGATCACTATCTGGCAGCTCCAAGGGGCGTTATGCCTGGCAAATTCTTAGTAACAGTTAGCATGCAGCTAGAAAAAGGGCTAACTCGCAGACCACGCTTAGAATTCTATTATGCTTTAAAACAATGGTTATTTAAAGAACATTATTGATGGTTAGTCATGCAATGATGTAGTTAGCTTACGTTGTCGAAACTGACACGCCAATGATTCTCCGGTGACAGTTTAGAAAGGAGTGACTCAAGTTCTAGGGTTAGCTAACGTTAGCTAGTAACTGTCTACCTAAGTACTTTGACCCCTGTCAAGTGTTTTGTAGCGGACTTGAGAAATACATTAACTATATGCAAGTTCTTAGTTGTAGCTATATTGGAAGACGGCCAACGTTACCTAGTTGCTGTGAAATATGTTATGTGAATGTTCAGACTTGTATTTCACGACATGAGGGATGTTGATAGGATAAAGCCAGGTGGATTTCTTCCAGGCAACATTTGGAGAAGACCTATACAGTATAGGTTGGGTGAAGTTGAGGTATTATACACATCTCTTGCGCTTTTAGCCCAGATCAATTCCTTTTCAGGCCTGCACAGAGCACTGCTTAGAGAAATGGGCAGTCATGAAAAGTGCAAGATTTGATATGCTGCAGAACTCTAAGGAAGCCATTTGATTTGAACTATTTGCTCACACAGACTTACATTGCAGAGCACAAAGAATTCTGTTTGCGTGGTTGTGCGGGCCAATCTTCCACCTCTGCCTAGTATAGGACAGAAAGGCCCAGAGTCAGACCACCCTGTGATAGTGAAACAACTGCAACCACAGCCAGGGGAAGGAATGTGATGTCTCTCAGTCAGCTGTTATCACACTGCATCAGCATTGTGGATTTCAACAATGTGCATTCCATACCTTCACGGTCCGGTGGATGTCAAACAGGTCTCTATTACCTGGCTGGAAGGTAGTACTGCCTCAGACTTTGCTCATTTGATCTTGTTAAGTTAGAGGCATTTTATCAATGTCAGTTGATGACTAGCCCTCGTTTTTTTTAAGTACCGATCTACAATGTTAAGGTTGTTAAATCTAGTCAACTTTTTTTTTGTGGGTGTTGTGAGATGCATAGAGGGTATTTTCCCAATGCTAGGGCCCAGGTCACAGGGGACAAGTCACTCTTCAAGATGTGTATCATGTAGGCCTATTCACTTGATGTATTTTGCTAATGGAAGCACACTGTGTGACATGTTTTCAGGGTGACACAATAGCATTGTATAGAACCGGGGTTAAATAAAGCTTCTAGATCCAGTCAGTCATACCCTCATGGCATGTTAGGTTGTTTCCCTTGAGGCTGGTGAGTCACTGAAAGGTCATGCTGTCAAACAGGAAATCCACAGCCCTCTATTACTGTTATGGAGGAAGTGCAGCAGCTGTAAAATGAAGGATTGTAAACTTGAATGAGTTCAGCTCTGAGCACTTTACCTCTGTCTGCCTTGTAATGGGAAAACTTTTCTGACCATAGTAAAGACACAGGCCTTCTTCCCAAACTTTTACTCATATCCAACCTGGTTTTTATTAGGAAAATAATTAGCTTGGCTCAGGTTTGAGGGTCTTTTCGGGAAATCAGTTGAAGGGCAAGTTCTGTGCTGCCTTCGGTTGTTGTGAGGTCACAGACTGAGTCTGTGAATTTGGTCTGTCACCAGACTATAAACCGTGTCTCAAGGGCAGTGAGCAGGCTGCTACTAGATAGTATCCTTTGAGCTTTCTTTAACACAGTTCGGTGTTCGTGAAGGCTACTCTTGGCAGTTGTGCTTAGTTAGCCTACTAGGCAGAAAATAAAATAAATTAGCGATTTGCTCTCTTTCGCTCCACAGTATTTCTGATATCCACATGATGAATTGTGCTTGTTTGTACCCAGCCTCCTCCCTTACAAACAATGCATTGGACTCTTTGTCCCCTCACTTAAGTTAGCAGAGTTGAAAGGTGATCTGCTGGTGGAGTGCATACGCCTCATGCCGTCTTCAAATTAAATGTTGTATTTGTCACATGCTTTGTAAACAACAGGTGTAGACTAACTGTGAATTGCTTGCTACTTAACATCTCCTTTGAGAAGTTCTGAGTGGGCTATTAATTTTGTTTAGTTGCTGGTGGTTTGTTTGACTGGTAAGTCCTGAGCTTAGCCGATGTTTAGGACTTCTGTTATGGGTTGTAACAGTCTGCATTGTTTCTTGGGCAAGAGGCTGTTCCAGGACTGCAGTGGTGAACCCTGGACCTGTTTCCTAGGTTATGGGGAAGCGTGATCCCAGGATGTTCTGTTGTGAGGAGGCTGTTGAACTTTAATGGCAGAATAGAGGGGGTGCGGGGGTGAAAAAGAGGAAGTTGTTCCATCAAGGGGATCTCCAGCACCTGGCAAAGTTGGATTGGTGCTGTGCTTGGATTTTGTGTTCTACTTGAGTAGAATATGTTGTGCTCACTTATTAGGCCTATTTGGTCAGTGGTTCAATATCGAGTGACTAAATTGCACTATTGTGACTAGCTGCAGTATGCCATTTAAAATGTGTGTTCTGACTTCTCCTTAAGCTCAATAACATAAACATTTTGGTGATTTACCTCAGGTCTGGCATAGCTTAATGTTTGTGGAAGAAGTGCTAGAATTATGATTCCAGCTGATCCATTGTTTCCCTCACATACAAGTCCTGCATGTATATTTAGTCTAATGCTAACTGCTGCTAATTTGACCTCCATTCTGAATGTGTAGTACAGCCTATTTGCCTTGACCCACTGCCCTTTCAGAATGCGCCCCCTCCAGTGGAAAGGCTAACGTCAGCGACGTGGTTCTGATTAACTTAGCCTACGTGTCTGAGGTGGACATCATTAATGACCGCACTGAAACTCCTCCTCCACTAGCATCTCTGAATGTCAGCAAGGTAAGATCAGCCAATCACCCCTCCTCACACGTTCCTTGACACATCTCCTTCAGCATACGAGGTAGTGAAGAATCATCGGACATCTGGTCTTTTTGTCATTAGCTTTATCAAAAAGTTCTGCACTAACTCACTTGATTCAGCTAATTGTGGTTCAGTCAGACTAAAGACTGTCATTTGTTTAGGCAAGCTGATTATTCTAGTTGAATCGGGTGTTTTATATGCTGGGCTGGAACAAAAACTTGCACACCCATTGGTTTTCAGGACTGGAATTGGGAATCCCTGTCCCAACATGGAGTCAATGAATTGTATAATTTTGGGTGCTTTCACATGTTGATTGGAACCATATGTTTAACCTGAATGGATTGTATGCGTATTTAAAGAATTAATGGCCATTGTCTTGCCCCAAAAAATCCTGAAATGTTCCATCACCCATATCATTAAACTTTGGTCGGCATCAAACAAAACCCACCTGTTCCACATTTGACTAAAATTATCAGTAAGCCGTTTCTAATATTTATTTGTATTGCTAACGGGTGGAAATTCCTTAAAGTTCCTTTCGATGCCAAATATAATTTTTTATTTTTACATACTTTAACTTCCAAGGGCTTTTGGTGTTCTCAGTTGAGAATGTTGGCTATTGTGAACAGCTCTAACGTTTTGGTTCTCCTTTTCCAACACGCCTGCAGCTTGCCAACAGAGCACGGTCGGAAAAGGAAGACAAGTTATCCCAAGCATATGCAATTAGTGCTGGAGTCTCTGTGGAGGGCCAACAGCTATTCCAGACTATACATAAAACGTGAGTATCGTCTCTTGTCTCTATTACTGGGGCTCTGCTTCATCCAACTGTAGAAACATCAGTTATTTACTTACTATGACGGTCCCCAATGGTCAGGAAAGGCTGTTTTAAAGAAAACGTTCTTCCCAATGCATTTAAATAGTCTCGTTGGGTGTTGAAGTTGCCTTCACTGATTAGTTGACCAGTTTGAATGCCAGTCTTTGATTCAGTAATGTTTTGTTATAAACCCTATCAAATAGTATGCATTCCATTATACCTCTTGGTTGTAATGGGATTGTATTGTTGATCCCTGATTTGGCCTAGACTACAGTGAGTGACCTATGACCGTAAGTCTTCCAGTACCAACACTGATTGACCAATTTCTAATGTAAGCTCTTAATTCTGTAATGTTTTTTTGTTTAATTTGTTTGTATATTTTCTTCAGCGTTGTTGCTGTTCAATATGCACCTGTCCACCATCCAATACCTGCTACCTGAAGCCTTTAACCTCAGTACCCTGACTAAAGACAGCTACTGGGTGCTTTTTTTTCAAAAACATTCTCCATCTCTCTGTAGCATCAAAGACTGCAAATGGCAGGAGAAGAACATCATGGTGATGGACGACGTGGTCATATCCCCACCTTACCAGGTGGAGAACTGCAAAGGCAAAGAGGGTAGCGCTTTAAGTCACGTACGCAAAATAGTGAGTATGCCTTCCCACCATTCATTCACCGTTGAAGGGAATATAGGAATTGCAGTACCAGAAAGTTGATTGAGGATAAAATGTTACTTGTCCCGTCTTGTCCCCGGCAGGTGGAGAAACATTTTAGAGATGTGGAGAGCCAGAAGTCGGTGCAGCGGCCACAAGCACAGCAAACACAGAAAGACTCCACTTTATCATCTTGAGCCGGAGGTTCAGTCCGGATAGGGGGTGTGGGAGGGGGAATTGGTTGGGGGAGGTCACAACGGCAAAGGCAGTTTTGGTTTGTTCTTTTCTCTTCCCCTCCCTTCAACATCAGACCAAGGCCAGTGCCCCCCCCCCCCCCCCCCCCCCCCACCTCCATCAGAGGTGTCCAACATTTTGAACAGGACAAAAGGGTTCCCAACCGAGAGGGAAATATCCAGTTCATTTTTAAAGATAATCTAACAAAAGTAATCTCAATTTGCCACCATTCCCCACACTCCTCTTCTTGACCTCTTAACTTCCCTTCTGTTTCTTCTCTCCTCCTGCCATCAAGCCTGCTCCTCACTTCCATTTCAGAGAAAAGTCACTTGATTTCTGTTCA
Organism: Salmo trutta; assembly: GCF_901001165.1. Classification (NCBI taxonomy): domain Eukaryota; kingdom Metazoa; phylum Chordata; class Actinopteri; order Salmoniformes; family Salmonidae; genus Salmo; species Salmo trutta. Next base: position 17,457,478 of record NC_042988.1, read on the forward strand.
ATGGTTGATCTATTTTCTAGTCATTTTTCGTAAATTTCAAGAGTAGAAATTTATGGTAAGAGATAAAGGACCTTTTCTAATATTGAAATACTGTTTTGACAAGAACACTGATTTTAATAGCTTTCTTGAAAGCACGTGGTTATTTTTTTAACAGCTGACTGAAAGGATGCCAATAGTGACGCGTGTGAATGGGATGAATGTGAACTCTCACAATCTTACAAACATGCACCCAGTAGGTTATTGAAATTGCTGTTTTCCCTCAACTGGGGAAACACTCAAATTGTGTTTAACATTATTTATCTGACATAAAATAGACTTGAAATACCTCCCTCAAATTGTCCTTTCATAAAAAATACAAGTTGTATACACCCATTTGGTTCTAGTAGCTTGAAATATTTTCATGAAATGCTTTCTTTTTTTCCAAACAGACATGACTGTCAGCTTTTACCCATAAGCTCTTGCTGCATGGTCCCACCTGAACTAAATTTTCTGTTTTTCTGTGTATTGTTTTAAGTCTGGAAGCTAAAGATAAAGGGCATGTGTTATTTTAGAGTAGAGGCTGGGCTGTTTTCCTCTTCCCTTTCATCCTTGTCCCTCATGGTCTTTGATTCTACAATACAGTACCTCTTCCACGATGGGACCACATTGAAATCCAGCTCTTTTCTTACATTCTCCATCTCCCACTCCTATTGTCTACCGACCATTGACACACTTTGGCAGGTGAAATCTGCTCTTCCGCCCGACTCAATGCATTCCTCCCATGTTCAAACAAGAAAAACCAAATTAATTTAACCACGTTGGCCAATATCATATGGCGTGCCACTGAACCGTGTGCGATGAGATCGATCTCAGTTCTGTATGGGATGCTTTGTATTCACTTTTGGAAAAAATGTACTTAAAGATATCTTGCCATGTTTGAGACTGGGATGGGGAGCAGGGTTCCCAAATGGCCCAAAGGCCCCTATCCCAGCCTCGTGTTTATAACAATGTAGCCTGATTGGAGGCTCGGCCAGTGGGGTTAAGTTGTGACAGGCATCCACGTTGTTTACCCGTCCACCGTGTGTCAACGAGGCTGCCGTTGCCAAGGTTTCCTTCCCAGTATTTTATTTTTAAATAGCTAGTAACATGGAAATAAAAAAGGAAAAAAAAAACGAAGTTTGCAGTTTGTCATGTTTCTTTTTTTAATGTCTTTGGTGTTCATGGTTTTCTAGTAGTTGATGTAGCAATCAGTCTTTCATTCACACTCGTATCAAAATATTCCTTTCTCAGGGAAAAGGAACTCATCTTCAACTCATTGTTTTGTAAAATGCGTTATTTCAACTTTTTATTGAGCTGGATCATCTGGGATGAATGAATTGCTGTTGTATCAAACCATTTTTCTTCTTTGCTATGCCTTCAAATTGTCAGCAGGGGGCATCATAGAAATGTAAATGAAGGTGGGACATGAGATGTTTGAATGTGGTAAACATGCAATGACCATGTCCATTCAATAGGTCATATCAGACAGTATCCAAGCTCTAAGGTCTTGCCTTCAATAAACAATAAGTATCCACATAACAAAGAACCATGGCACATTGTCAGAATTACACATGACATCTAAAAATCTATTTGGTGAAATGCCACAAACGGTGTTGAAATGCTGTATGTTCCCTATTCACTCACTTAATGAATTAGAGTAGGCCTGCCTACCTGTCATGAGAAATTGAGGGCTTCTAGGGGCATTTGTGGGCTACTCCACATAATCAGAAATACAAGGGAGATGACCTCAACCAATTAAAGGAGCCTATTCTTCCATATAGAATGGCATGCTTAGTCACTCATATTGTAGTTTCACTCTGGCTTTAGTTCTGACATTTTTTACCTCCAATTAATTCAGGCTGAGAATAGTTTTCCTTTGTCCAGGACTCCATGTATAGGGAGAGGTGAAACGGATCTGAAACTGTACCCTACACGTGCGTTGGTCAGCAGGACTGTGTATGAATCTATTATTCACAGCCAGTTTCGCCTTTATCACCACCTAGAACCCCTCCAGGTGCAAAGAATTGTCCATCTATTAATTTGTGGTCAAACTCTCAGATGGTGTAGCAACTGGTGGCATGATGTTTAACTTGTTGAGAAGAATATTGTTTCAATGGATGCCTTTAGATAAAGAAAATGCTGTGGTGTGGCAAGTTTGGAATATTGGTATGTTTGCGAAATGTATGTATGTGGGTATGTATGTGTGTGTATGTGTGTGTATATATATATATATATATATATAATTTTTTTTTAAATCAATTTACATAAGTATTCAGATCCTTTACTCAGTACTTTTTGGAAGCACCTTTGACAGCAATTACAGCCTCGAATCTTCTTGGGTATGTCGGAACAAGCTTGGTACACCTGTATTTGGGGAGTTTCTCCCATTCTTCAGGTCTCCAGAGATGTTCGATTGGGTTCAAGTCTGGGCTCTGGCTGGGCTACTAAAGGACATTCAGAGATTTGTTCCGAAGTCACTGCTGTGTTGTCTTGGCTGTGTACTTAGGGTTGTTGTCCTGTTGGAAGGTAAACCTTTGCCCCAGTCCAAGGCCCTGAGCACTCTGGAGCAGGTTTTCCTTTGATCCTGACAAGTCTCCCAGTCCCTGCCACTGAAAAACATCCCCACCACATGATGCTGCCACCACCATGCTTCACCGTAGGGATGGTGACAGGATTCCTCCAGATGTGAAGCTTGGCATTCAGGCCAAAGAGTTTCATCAGACCAGAGAATCTTTAGGTGCCTTTTGGCAAATTCCAAGCGGTCTGTCATGTGCCTTTTACTGAGCCTTCCGTCTGGCCACTCCACCACGAAGGCCTGATTTGTTGTGCTGCAGAGATAGTTGTCCTTCTGGAAGTTTCTCCCATCTCCACAGAGGAACTATGGAGCTCTGTCAGAGTGACCATCGGGTTCTTCGTCATCTCCCTGACCAAGGCCCTAATCCCCCGATTGCTCAGTTTGCCCGGGTGGACAGCTCTAGGAAAAGTCTTGGTGGTTTCAAACTTCTTCCATTTAAGAATAATGGAAGCCACTGTGTTCTTGGGGACCTTCAATGCTGCAGACATTTTCTGGTACCCTAACCCAGATCTGTGCCTCGATACAATCCTGTCTTGGAGCTCTATGGACAATTCCTTTTGATCTCATGGCTTGGTTTTTGCTCTGACAGAAATGTGTCTTTCCAAAAAAGGTGTAGTAACTTGACAAGGAATGGCCACACGCATTTCGATATTACTTTCCTTTACTTTCAACCCAAACCTAAAGGTGTATTGCCAGGTACAAACGGTACAAATATAACAGAACTATATAGCCCACTCAGTCGGTGGTAGAATCACATTGCACAGAACTCACTCTTGGTGATGACATCATCAAAGGGGAAAGGTCAAGGTTAATGCCAATAATAACCATGTAATTATTTATATAGTGTCCACACTATAACACTTCTCCCCCCTCAATTTAAATCCCCCCCCTGTAAGGAAAACATAAAGTTAACAAGTAAACCACATTAGTGTTTTCTTCTCCTTACTACACCACACTGTAGAACTTCTGCTGGTGTTACGGTAAATGTAACCAAAACAACAACAATAAAATGACAGTCCTTATTTCTTTTCAACTAGGTCTGCTGCTCCAAACAAACACTAACACCACGAGTCTCTCAGTCTCAACTACAGAGTTAGTTTTTCAGGAGGCTTGTGACTACGCTGTGATCTGCGCAGTACTCCTGGTGTGCTACGAGACACAGGTAAGGCATGTCCCAGTGGAGCTGGGTCTGAGGGCACAGGAGCGGGTTGGGTGTTTGTGAGAGAATGTCCATCACCCTCTGCTGGAACCACTGAATGCCCCTGTTCCTCAGATGCTGTTTCCTGTGGGATTTCAACTTGTATACTACCACCCACAGCTGTTCCGTCTGAAAACATGGTCTTGTCTTTGTCATAGCGCAGGCGGAGATGGTCCTGGTGTCTGCGCATGACTCGACCATCAGTCAGTTTGACCACAAAGGAGACGGGACCACTCTGACTCAGAATGATACCTGGCAACCAGCGTTGGCTGCTTGTGAAGTTGCGGATGTAGACAGTGTCATTGGGTTTTAACTGTCTCTCCCTTGCGTGGTGGTCATGTCTCTCTTTTTGTTTCTCCTGCTTCCGTTCCACTCGTGCTCTGATGTTCGGACGCAGTAGATCCAGGTGAGCTTTTGGCCTTCTGCCCATTAACATCACCGCTGGAGCCTGTCCTGTTGTTGTTTGTGGCGTGATGCGGTACTGGAACAAGAACCGAGAGAGCTTAGTAGTGATGGTTCCCCCAGTCATCCTTTTGAGCCCCTCTTTCAGTGTCTGCACAGCCCGCTCCGCTAAGCCGTTTGAGGCCGGGTGAAACGGGGCGCTGCGGACATGGCGGATCCCGTTTCTCCGCATGAATTCTTGGAACAAATCACAGGTAAACGTTGTTGCGTTGTCGGACACCAGAGAGTCCGGCAGACCATGGGTTGAAAACACCTGCCGAAGCTTTTCGATGGTTGTGGTCGCTGTGATGTTGCTCATGATGTGCGCCTCCAGCCACTTGGAGTGTGCGTCCACCATGACAAGGAACATGTGACCCATGAAAGGGCCTGCAAAATCTATATGCAGCCTAGACCATGGGTGGTCAGGCCACTCCCACAGATGTAGTGGCGCGGGCGGCGCCATCTTCTGGTTGATCTGGCACTCAGAACATGATTTAACTTTGTCTTCTACCTCCTGATCCATGTTAGGCCACCAGATGTAAGATCTGGCTAAACTTTTCATCCGGGAGGCACCCGGGTGAGCCTCATGGACCTCATCCATGACTTGTGCACGGCCAGGGGGTGGAACAACCACTCTGGACCCCCAGAGTATGCAGCCATCCTGCACACTCAGCTCCGTTTTGCGCTTTGCGTAAGGTCCTAGTCCATCATCCTCTATGACAGGAGGCCAACCCTGCATCAGGAATCTTTTCACTTGGGACAGGATAGGATCCCGGTCTGTCCACTGTTTGATCTGATTGGCATTCACAGGTGAGTTTGACAATCTCTCCATTAGGAAAATTGTCTCGGGAGGCACCACAGTTGTGGCAGGCATCTCTGGTAGCGGGAGACGGCTGAGCGCGTCTGCATTTGCATTGTCCTTCCCCGCTCTATACACTATCGTATACTGGTAAGCCGACAGTGTCAGGGCCCAACGCTGTAACCTTGCTGAAGCCATGGGCGGAATGCATCTTGATTCACTAAAAAGGCTCATCAGTGGTTTGTGGTCAGTGCATATGGTGAAATGACTACCGTAGAGGTACTGATGGAAGCGTTTCACAGCAAAGACTATGGCCAGACCTTCCTTGTCTAACTGTGAATAACCCTTCTCAGCACTCGTCAGCGTACGTGATGCAAATCCAATGGGTCTCTCTGACCCGTCCTCCATCTGATGAGAGAGTACTGCCCCGACGCCATAGGGTGAGGCGTCACATGACAGGATGATCTCTTTGTCTTGGTCAAAATGAACCAGAAGTTGTGCTGATTGTAGTAGTGCTTTCACTTCCTTGAAAGCTTTCTCTTGTGCTGGCCCCCACTTCCATTTACAGTCTTTGTGGAGCAACTGATAAAGTGGAGCCAACACTGTTGACAGCTCAGGGAGGAACTTCCCATAGTAGTTCACCATGCCCAGGAACGACCTGAGCTCTGACCCATTCTTGGGGTTTGGAGCATCCTTGATTGCCCTGACTTTGTCCTCCACAGGACACAGACCCTGCGCTGTGATCTTGTGACCTAGGTATGTCACACTCTGTGCTTGGAATGTGCACTTGCTACGCTTCAGGCGCAGCCCTGCCTCAGAGAATCTCTTTAACACCTGGTCCAGATGGTGGAGGTGCTCCTCCTCCGTCTCCCCTGTAACCAGGATGTCATCCAGGTACACTGCTACATGAGGGATCCCCTGCAGCAGATTGTCCATTGTCCTCTGGAAAATGGCTGGGCTGGACGCCACTCCGAAAACCAAGCGGTTGTACCTGAACAAGCCTTTGTGCGTGTTGACTGTGACATACTCTTTTGAGTCCTCGTCCAGGAGGAGCTGTTGGTAGGCGTGACTCATGTCAAGCTTTGAGAACGTCTTGCCTCCTGCCAGTGTCGCGAACAAGTCCTCCACCCGTGGCAGCGGGTAAGCGTCTAGCTTAGAGGCCCTGTTGATGGTGAGTTTGTAGTCCCCACATATACGCACCGTGCCGTCACTTTTCAGAACGGGAACGATAGGAGCTGCCCAGCGGGAGAACTGAACGGGAGTAATGACGTTTGCTTCCTGCAGCCGCTCCAACTCATCTTCCACTTTCTTTTTCATGGCGTAAGGCACTGTCCTGGGCTTGAAAAAGCGAGGCTCGGCCTGAGGATCCACGAACAGCTTAACTGTAGTGCCCTGCAGTGTGCCCAGTTCCTCTTTGAAAATCTCTGGGTATTTTTGAATGACATCCTCAGTCACTCGGGTGTGTTTTATCTCACCCCAGCTCAGTTGTATTTTGTTTAGCCAGTCACGCCCTAGTAAACTAGGCCCATTCCCTTTCACCACCAGGAGCCGTGCTCTCGCTTCCTGGCTGTTGTATGCAATGTTCACTTCTAGAGCCCCAAGCAATGGTATGGTCTCCCCGGTGTACGTACGCAGTCTGATCCCTGCCGGTGTGAGGGCAGAAACCTGTCTTGAGCCCCATTTTTGTTTGTAGGTCTCCTCACTTATGACAGAGGCAGAGGCCCCCGTGTCAACCTCCATCCTCATCTGCTTTCCATCTACCTCCACTGTAGCATAAATAGGCTCTGCGCGCGGCTCCCTCACATTAAACATGTTGTAGGAACAATGCTCGTCCTCCTCCTCTGTGCTCTCTAGGTGGTGCGCTGCTGACTGAGGCTTTGGTGCTGTGAACTTGCCCAGCCCAGTCCGCCCACCCTCTGGCTTGCTCCTAGGACCCCTGCATTTTTTTGCTAAATGTCCCTTTTTGTTGCAATTGTGACAGACAGTCTCCATGAACTTACAGTTGTTACCATAATGTGTCCCTCCACATCTGAAACATTCCACTGCTTTTCCCCTTTTTCCTGCCGCCTCTTTTGTCACCTGATGCACTGCACAACTTTCACTATTGGCCTTTTGAATAATTTTCACATTACTAGCGGCCATCTCCATCCCTTGAGATAGTTCCAATGCCCTCTTGAAAGTCAGTGTGGCTTCCCCAAGCAACCGGCGCTGTATGCTGTCCTCATTAATGCCACAGACTAATCTGTCACGGAGCATGTCCTCTAACATAGCCCCAAACTCACAATGTTCAGAGAGTTCCCGTAATTCAGCAACAAAGTTAGCAACAGACTGACCTGTTTTCCGAAAATGGCCGTTAAACTTGAACCTCTGGACAATCACTGAAGGCTTTGGATTGTGGTGAGTCTGAACGAGAGCAACTAGATCCCCAAAAGGAATTTCTCCCGGTCTCCGTGGTGTAGCCAAATTCCTCATTAGCTTGTAGGTTTTAGCCCCACACACACTCAAGAGAATAGAGCGCTGTTTAGCCTCATCTATGATTCCATTTGCCAAGAAAAAGTGTCCCAACCTTTCCACATATTCCGTCCAGTCTTCGTTCTCTTCCACAAACTCAGTGATAGTCCCAAACATTGCCATTATAACGCCAACCTGTCCTTGATCCTCGTTAGCGATTTGCACTTGCTGCTGATTGTCCCCGTCGGCGTTTCCGTCCAGTGGCACCTGCTCTCCGTCGCTCATTAAGCTAGCTAGCTAACTCGCCCTGTACAAGTTGATAAAGTTTTATCCTCGTCGCCAAAAAAGGTGTAGTAACTTGACAAGGAATGGCCACACGCATTTCGATATTACTTTCCTTTACTTTCAACCCAAACCTAAAGGTGTATTGCCAGGTACAAACGGTACAAATATAACAGAACTATATAGCCCACTCAGTCGGTGGTAGAATCACATTGCACAGAACTCACTCTTGGTGATGACATCATCAAAGGGGAAAGGTCAAGGTTAATGCCAATAATAACCATGTAATTATTTATATAGTGTCCACACTATAACACAAATCATGTCCAATCAATTGAATTTACCACAGGTGGATTCCAATCAAGTTGTAGAAGCATCTCAAGGATGGGATGATCAATGGAAACAGGATGCACCGGAGTTCAATTTCGAGTCACATAGAAAAGGGTCTTAATACTTATGTAAATAAAGGTATTTTTGTTATTTTTAATACATTTGCAAAAATGTCTAAACTTGTGTTTTTTGTCGTTGTGGAGTATTGTGTGTAGATTGAAGATTACTTTATTTATTCAATTTTAGAATAAGGCTGTAATGTAACAATGTGGAAAAAGTCTAGGGGTCTGAATACTTTCCGAATTCACTGTTTATAACTATTGGACACAATTTGATGGATGCAACATGTAACCTCTGCGTGAATGTGATTTAATACGACGCAATGACATTTGTTCAGAAGAAATTCACAACTACAAATTGTGTAATATTAAAGTTGGGGGATTGCAGGGCAGATGTTCCATCGTCAGTTTTTCAAATTAGAAAAACGAGGGGTCTTCAATGGGTAACTGGGATGTTTATTCTATTCTTGCTAATAGCAGGACACTGGATAAATTGAGGTGAAATAAAAGGGAGGGGGTCTGAGAATGAGTACTAGAACAAAAACTCCATTATTAGATGGGAACATCTGTAGGGCGGATGATTTGTGGATTAGGTCTCGACGGAAAAAGCGGGAGGGAGCGTGACAAAGAGAGATGAGGGCGCAGGAGTTAGTTTACTGATGCGGCACCAGCGCGTCTCGTTGATTGGATATAAAGATTGTAGGTAAAGTATTGTTTAATTTAATTACTTACGAGTTATTTACCGTTGCTGTTATAGTTCGTTGAATAGGCTTGCTGTTTTGTCGGTTTAAAAAAGTAACCTTTTATATTTACATTGTAATGTATTTAAAAACGCAATTGTGTGTTTCTGCAATTACCAACAATAGGCTATGCGTAAAACCTTCACATTACGCGCAACCGGCTCACTGCTGGTATTGTGTACAGTAACGGATTCTAAATGTTTTCTAACTTGTCTTTTAGAGATGTCGACTTGTTCAAGCTATTAAAAGCCTACAGATGACAGATCTATTAAATGTACATGTTCCTCTATCGTACCGAATACTCACTACTCAGCGACAGCGTTTGATACTGCATCTCCAAACCATAAGTATAATGGTTGTTTGCCTTATTTTGCAGATATTCCTCACATATCTGGATTCTGACACTCCACTCCAAACGTCTTCAAGCCTTGTCGTGATAAAGCACTTTAGGTGCACATTTTTGCAAGTAATATGTTATTTCCTGCTCTGCTGCTGCTGCTGGCGCTGTCTTCAGTGGTAGATTCAAAAGAGTGCCCTCACCACTGCCTCTGCTACGAACACTCGGATTTGGTGGACTGCCGAGCGCGCGGGTTCCTCCAAGTGCCCCATGGCCTGTCCCATGGCACCTGGCTGCTGGACCTGGGTGGCAACTTGCTGATGGAAGTGCGGAGCCGTGCCTTTGCCGGACTTTGGTCACTGCGTGTCCTGGTGCTGTCTGACAGTGGAATCCAGCTGCTGCAGCCCGAGGTAACACATGCGAAACCAATAAATGTCATATACTCATGGGGGACCTACTGTGTACATTTTTGTTCTTGCCCAACACTAGTAATGGATTGAGAAACACTGCGATAGCCTATGCATTAGTGGCATAGTTTAGCATAAGGATTTGATGGTGGATATGAAGGTTTGATGCCGATGATTACTTTTCTTCAGAGGGTATAATTTATTGTACCCTCTGCTCCCAGGCCTTCTACTCCCTCTCCTTTTTGGAGAAGCTGGACATGAGCCGTAACAAGCTGCGCCGGCTGCCGTCGGACTTCTCCCACAGTCTGTCCTCGGTCCGGGAGCTCCGGCTGGACCACAACACCCTTGAGCGACTGGAAGTCTCCAGCCTGGAGCACCTGGAGAGCCTGGAGAAGCTGGACCTCAGCCACAACCACATCACCTTCCTGCAGCCAGGAGCCTTCCGGGGCCTGTCTCGACTGCGCCACCTCTACCTCCATGCCAACCAGCTGGGAGCTGTACGCCATGGTTCCCTGTCCATGCTGCCCGTCCTGGAGGCCCTGCAGCTGGGCCAGAACAACATCACTCACATCGACACGGAGGCTCTGGCTCCCCTGCACAGTCTCACCCTGCTGGGCCTGGAGGGAAACCAGCTGCAGCACCTTAAGTTCAAGACCTTTCTGAGCCTCCACACGGCCGGCACCCACCTGCAGCTAGCTGGCAACCCATGGAACTGCGACTGCGACCTGCACCGGGTCTTCAGCAAGCTGCTGAGTGTGCGCCACTTGCACGTTGACGACTACCACAACGTGACGTGCCACGAGCCTCTGCAGCTGGCGGGCGCCTCGCTGGCGTGGGTGGACAGTCAGTTGTGCATGGCAGAGACGGCCACCGTGCTGGTCATCACCGTGACGGTGCTGGTTACCGTGTTGGCAGCTGTGGTTATGGCTGAGCACACCCGCAAGAAGAACCAACATGGCGTCAAGAGCTGGGATGCTGAGTCGCAGTCCCAGGAGAGGTGACTGTCATGGGGGAGGGACACTGAGTAAGTGTTCGATAGATGCATTTTCCCTCACCGATCTACGATCATATTTCACACCATGCTCCCTGGTCATTTTATGTTTGAAGAATAAAAAAGAAAGGGGCCATTTCCCATCTGCAGCAAACTGACTGTGAGGGTTCATAACACACCTCCGGCTCAGACTGTTCCTTAGCATTCAGTTTAACTTGTTGGAGGCACTCATTCTCTCTTCTACTTCGTCATGGTCATAATGCATGGCCCAATCTGGTTCCAAGAGTCTGAGAAACGATATTTTAGAGTATGAGCAGTTTTGTATGATGTATCTAGGAGTCTGTGACTTGTGGAACTGGAGGAATGGACATCATTATTTTTCAGTGTATCATTTAAGACCTACCTGAAGTGTTTGACTGCTCACAATTTATCCTGTTAATTTATTTCTTAAAACACCAGTACAGTACTTGTCTTTTTCTGTTCAACATTTTCTCTTCAATGTCTATTCCATTTCTGCACACTGACGAGAAAACATGAGTGTCATGTTTCAAATGTAGGCCTATACTCCAAAGTACAGTAGTTGTTTTGTTTTCATGAATGATGATGATTATCTTCTAACACATGGATATGTTTGATAGGGAATTTATTGTATACAGATGGTAATAAAGTATGATTCTTTTTTTGACTCTACCTTGTGATGTACCTGGATTAAATCTTTGCCAGATTTGAGTGTAGGGGTCTCCACTTCCCCTATTCCATGCACTGCCCTAAAGCTAAACACTCCCTTAGATGATCAACATCTGCTTTAGTCAAGGTCAGATTATTCACCAATTAATCACCACTATTCCTGCTCACACACAGATTAAAGCCGGTTTCAATCTATCTAGGTCTGCCATGTGACAAAATGTTCTCCACTTTTAGATGAAAATGTGTGTTTGGTAACATACATTTTGCTTTTGGGTTTGGCCTCCAGCCTGGAGAAGCCGGACCTCGGCCACAACCACATCATATTCCTGTGGGTTTGGTGATATTGAAATAGAAAGCACAGATGAAACACTTTGAAGTACTTAATTTTAGGAAGTGCGCAGTTTTGCATTAGATTCCGATAAAGGACATGGAGGATTTCAGATTCTGACACCGGTCTTTGGCCAGAGACAAATTGCTGCAGGGTTTAAAAGGCTTAGATCCAGGTCACAGGGAGAATGATGCGACATATGGGCCTGGCCTCCAGAGCAACATCAGCAGATTACGACTCTGATTAAAAACCAGAGGAGGAAACGAACTGCCACGGGTAGAAAACAGACAGCCACCCAGCTCAAATCCCCTGGGCAGACCTTATCTAAGAGGAGGATAATGTCCAGAAATTTAACCTGTATCAGTACTGATGCTGTTTCTGCTCAGCAGCCTTATAAATGGATCTGGATAAGGAGAGGCGATTCAGCAATGGAGATATGGGCCAGCCACCCATGTGACCAAAGCTATTATCAGATGAACCAGATAACAATGATATGACATAACAATGGCATAATAACCGTCTACTACCAGCAGGTGTGTGTATTACAATGTTTTAGTTGTCAAAACCCAGTGCAGACAGATCTGTGAGATTGACGTAGGGCGTTTTAATACAAACTAGCTCTCATCCTTTACTTAAAAACATAACACAGGACAGACAAAGGTATTATAAGTTACATAATTAAATTCCATTCGCTCATATTGCACAACAGAAAACAGATGCCATTGTCTCCGAAGAAACCTCTCTAATTTAGCCGAGAGAAAATAGTATGGGATTTTATAACAGTTACGTCTTCATAATCAACCCAGAGGATTTCCTTAGCTTCCTACCTTCAACCACAACCCTAAACCGAATCATAACCTTAGCTTCATGTCCACGTCCTGGTCCACAACCCAAATAATCTGTAGTAATTTAATTGAGTTACACAATACATTTTTAGATACTATAGGATGATTTGGACATAAAGTGTGCAGAAGCTAATATAGGAACCATTGACTTGAATTGGATTTGTGCCACAAATTCTAAAAAGTTAGCATTTGAATCAGTGGCCAGTTAAACCAAAGCATGGATTGTTGTCATACCTTGTCAGACTGCTTAAAGGGTAAGGAAACCAATATGTAATTTTGGTGAACTATTCCTTTAAGTTTTCTAATGCGTGTTCCTATTTTTTTATTTATTAGTAACGTGTCTTTGTCAATCTTGTTAATATATCTAATGTGCTGTTTCCCACACGTTGCATGAAATTATTTAAATTACATTTTGTGGAAACTGTTGACAGATGGGGGCGCCAAATCCACTATTTGAGGGGATTGCGTGGTCCCAAATGTACAAAGTAGAGCGTACACAGTGGTGGAAAAAGTACCGAATTGTCGTACTTGAGTAAAAGTATAGATACCTTAATAAAAAGTTACTCAAGTAAAAGTGAAAGTCACCCAGTAAAATAGTACTTAAGTACTTAAGTATCAAAAGTAAATGTAATTGCTGAAATATACTTAAGTATCAAAAGTAGAAGTAAAAGTATATATAATTTCAAATGTATTATATTAAGCAAAGGAGACAGCACCATTTTCTTGTTTTAAAAATGTACGGATAGCCAGGGGCACACTCCAACACTCAGACATTATTTACAAAAGACGCATTTGTGTTTAGTGAGTACGCCAGACCATAGGCAGTAGGGATGACCACGTGTTATTTTCACCATTTCCCTGTCCTGCTAAGCATTCAAAATGTAATGAGTACTTTCGGTTGTCAGTGAAAATGTATGGAGTAAAAAGTACAATAGTTTCTTTAGAAATGTAGTGAAGTAAAAGTAAAAGTAGTCAAAAATAATAATAGTAAAGTACAGATACCCCAAAAAACGACTTAAGTAGTACTTTAAAGTATTTTTACTTAAGTACTTTACACCACTGAGCATACATAAAGGCTTCATAAGGACTACATAAATGCTTCACAAATAATCGATAACTGTATGTCATACTTTATAAATGCACTGTATGTTTATACACCATTTATAGAGTATGACATATGCTTATAGATGATTTGTTAAGCCTTTATGCAGTGCTTATGAAGCCTATATGTTAGCTTAGTACTTAGTCGGAAAACTCCACACAGGCATCTGAGCGAGCTCCGAATTGACTCCGATTCACTCCTTGAAGAAAAGCTTTCCTTGTCCCCGAATCGCCCAGAATGCACAGCGCTTCACACTGACAAGGCATGGACTATGCGCACAATGGGTGGTAATTCGATTCCAATTGAGTTTCCCATCTCCTCAAAAGTATCTCTGGAAGAGTCGAAGAGAGGACACACTTTCCAGTGTGTATCTGTTGATTTAAGGTTACTTTGGTTTTGAAGATTCTGTCTTCATCTAGTGGGAAAAAGGAAAACAGTAATGTCCAGAAAATCAATAGAATCAGTGTATGGTGTATTTATGTGAGGATGGTTTGTGTTAAAAATGTGAATAAACTTAGTATTTTTTACTGTGGTGCCAAACACCAAAGATGTCATCCTAATAATGGAAGTAGATCAAGGACAGGTTGGAACACTTACTAAAAATAGTTTCCCCAAACATCTGGCCATTAAAGTGAGAATCATTTGTTAGAGCTGCAGGATCTTTGCTTGGGCAGAAGACATCGGGATTAAAGAGGTTTTTTAACTGCTTTCAATCATACTTCTGTACTGATGTTGGTGTAGAGACAATTGATATTGTGGGCCTGGAATGGGATGTGTGATATGTATAGGACTTTTATTTTGACACGCATTCGAAATCGTTGATAGAAGTACACGCACAATTTTGTTTTATCATTTGGGAAAAACAGTTAAATGCAAACAAATATATAATATAATACATTTTATTTAACTGGTAAAAGATATCGAGTATTAAGATATTGTCCATAATTGTTTTCCTTATTTAATAATTTACACTTAAAGACTACAGGACAGAACTCTTATTCTGAAGGATTGTTATTCTTGCTAGTTTGACACTCGTTTGAGTGAGCAGTTTGTGAGGGAATGTTAGTAGCTAGCTAGCTTTAACAATGGTCAGTAAAGTATCGATTTGATTGAAGACCAATGGAAATGCGACGAACATGTCGACCATAACTTTTCTGCCGTCACCAGTCGAATGCTTGCGGTCTCGGTTCCATACCACCAGCACTGCAGCAGCGTGTTTCTCTTGCGAGGTGAGTTGAACCGCTAATGTTAGCAACTAGGTTAGCTATCAAACAATCGCAATCAGACTAGGGAGCTGGCTAGTGATTTGGTAAATTAGCTAGTTTAGCAACAGTGAACCCACATCTGGCTACGCGGGGCTAAAATCTGGTTTACGGCTGCTCCACTGGCACGAGCCATGAGTCTATGTAGCTAGCATCTTAGCGAGCGTATTACGTCATAGTTACAGCACAATTACCATAATGGTTAGATAGCTAACGTTAGTGTGTGGTTTAACGGCTAGTTCCCTATCTATCTAGTTGTCAATCACAATGGTAGCCTAAAAACTCACGCCTGCTAACGTGACTTGCTAGCTAAGGCATTTTGACATCTGGCCTTATCGTTTTTCAAGATTTTCATAGCTATATGACCAGCAGGGTCAAATAATCACAGGGGTTATAGAGGAAGCACCAAGTAAATGTGAGTTGGTTTTTCATAGTCTAACATTCAGAGGTCGAGACAGCAGGTGCAGTAGAGGTAGATGTGTAGCTAGCTAAGTATACATATTTCAACTCTATGGCAAGCGTGAATGTCTGACTGAAAACTTGTGTGGCCGCACAGCTCGTTCTAGCTAATCACATATTCTGCCTGGTGTCGAGTAGTGATGGGCATTGAGCCGGCTCCGTTCATGTGAAAGAGCCGGCTCATTTGGCTCCCAAATGGCTCTTTGTTCAAAAATATTTAAATTGATATAGAACCATGAAAAAAAGTGCAAATCTCCAATGTAAAGCCAAAAGGGTAGGCTACCATAATGTGAAATGCACGTTCAATACATTTGTACCGGGACAAATTATTAGATGGCCTGCAAAACGTTTTTTTACGCACTGAAGATCAGCGTCGACCAGTTTGACGCGCTGTTTACACTGTTTACCGGTGTTATTATTGTTGTTGCCTCAGCCCCTTCTTTGGGAGGACGGAGGCTACCATCCAACGTCATTGTGCATTAACGCCGCATGTCCTATCTTAAAAATAGAAGTATAAAACGAATTGCAGTCTGCAATTTCACCCTTCTCAACTGAACTGGGTTAGTTAAGCAATAAGGCACGAGGGGGTGTGGTATATGGCCAATATACCACAGCTAAGGGCTGTTCTTATGCGTGACACATCGCAGAGTACCTGGAAACAGCCATGGTATATTGGCCATGTACCACAAACCCCTGAGGTGCCTTATTGCTATTATAAACTGGTTACCAATGTAATTAGAGCAGTAAAAAATAAATGTTTTGTCATAACCGTGGTATACGGGTATGATATACCACGACTGTCAGCCAATCAGCATTCAGGGCTCGACCCACCAAGTTTATAAATTAGCATTAATACTGCCTGTAAAAGTGGACTGGGCTAGTGTTGTCGATTCACATCCTGCCTGTTATCTTTCTCAAGGCTTAGATTTGTGTCGATTTGGCAAAAAATATAAACCTATCCTTGCGTCAAATCTCTATATTTTATTTTCCGGCCATGACATAAGTGCTTCATATTTATTTGGCTCACAGATAACCCTATTCAGGCTGATCCTCTGCACTTGGCCTACTTTTTCTATTGTCAGTGCCTATGAACAGGTGGATTATCTAAATGCTGTATTATACTTGCGTGGGGTGGGTCTACCTAGCATCTAATCTCTATCAAGCTTGAGCTATGAGTAAATGGGAGACCTGAGAACAGTTGGCCTGCTCCTTGGACAGGAATTAGGATCTAAAATGTATTTTAGATAAGGTTTAGAGATTAAGATATTTATGTAATCTGTTTACATGTTGTAACAAATGTATCTCTTTATCTCTCTTTTATCCTCACTACCCCTCTCCTTTCACGTTTTCACAATGAGAGCAGCCCCACTGAAATGGAAACACCCAGGACCTTGTTAAACAGGAAATAGACCAGGTATGCTATGCACAAACGCCTCTCGTAATCTCATGATTACACACTCCTTTTGGTTGAAGTCGTACTGTTCTTATGGTCTATGTTACTGCTGTCATCATCATGTTGCTGTGACAGTGCTGTGAATGCCTTTTCTTCAATCATGAAAGTCTAGTTAGTTTGTTTTCCTCTCATTTTTCATCTTCTTTCAACTCCTCCACTTTCTTTGAATCATGGCTTGAGTTCGTTTAGCTCATCCATGTTCAGTTCATATCTCACTTCAAAGTGGACAAGATTATAGGTAGTTGAAATACAATCTGAATCTTGGCATAGAAGTGTCAATCTCTTTGAATCCTAATGTTTCATTACCGGGGCTGAAACTTGTAACTAGATGTCGACCGATTAATCGGAATAGCCGATTTAATTCGGGCCGATTTCAAGTTTCCATAACAATCGGAAATCTGTATTTTTGGACGCCGATTTGGCCGTTAAATTTTTTTTTTTTACACCTTTATTTAACTAGGCAAGTCAGTTAAGAACACATTCTTTTTTTCAATGACGGCCTAGGAACTGCCTTGTTCAGGGGCAGAATGACAGATTTTTACCTTGGCAGCTCGGGGATTCAATCTTGCAACCTTAAGGTTAACTAGTCCAACGCTCTAAGTTGCTAGCTAGCGTTAAACTTATCCTATAAAAAACAATCAATCAATCATAATAACTAGTTAACTACACATGGTTGATGATATTACTAGTTTATCTAGCCTGTCCTGCGTTGCATGTAATCGCTTTGATTTTAAGAAAGGCATTGATGTTTATGGTTATGTACACGTTGGAGCAACGTGTACCTATGTCAGAAGAATTTTCTATCCCAATGATAATAATTAACAATCAATAAGCCCTGACTAATCCCCAAGGTTTGTAAGACACTGGGTTAAGAATAATTAGGCAAGGACTCAGCTTTCTGCAAAAGGTCTGTACAGTTTATTCAGAGAACGTTCTGAAGTCCAGTACACAAAGACATTCATTTTATGCTCACTCCCCACTTACGCACATACCTCCACACAAACAGTAAATGTCTTACACACATACATACACACGAACAGTAGGTGAGTTGTATCCCTCCCCGGAGTTCTCACCACTGTTAATCACTACCCACCGCTGTCTGTTCCTTTCCTCCGAGATTAGAGTGACCTTGAGAGTTACTCCCTTTCTTCTCTAAGTTTCTCAAAGTTCCTCGCTAGGTCGGGTTAAACCCAGTCTAATTGTTCTCGCTATTTTCTTAGGCCCACTAATACACACACATTTCTCCTCCTCCCGGATCTCTACTAGACCTTATGGGACTTACGTTCAGTACTTTAATTATTCATTATACATGCTACTTAACTACTAATTACTAATCAGTTATGTTTCAGGGTTGGATTCTTTAATCATTTACCTTTAAACATATTATTCCCTTATCAACCTAACCATAAACATCAATGCCTTTATTAAAATCAATACACAAGTATATATTTTTAAACCTATTGCCTGCTAACATGAATTTCTTTTAACTAGGGAAAATATGTCACTTCTCTTGCAACAGAGTCAGGGTATATGCAGCAGTTTGGGCCGCCTGGCTCGTTGCGAACTGTGAAGACTATTTCTTCCTAACAAAGACAGCCGACTTCGCCAAACGGGGGATGATTTAACAAAAGCGCATTTGCGAAAAAAGCACAATCGTTGCACGACTGTCTGTACCTAACCAGAAACATCAATGCCTTTCTTAAAATCAATACACAGAAGTATATATTTTTAAACCTGCATATTTATGCCAGATTTTTACGTAATTATGACAACATTGAAGGTTGTGCAATGTAACAGGAATATTTAGACTTAGGGATGCCACCCGTGAGATAAAATACGGAACGGTTCCGTATTTCACTGAAAGGAAAAAACGTTTTGTTTTCGAGATGGTAGTTTCCGGATTCGACCATATTAATGACCTAAGGCTCGTATTTCTGTGTATTTATTATATTATAATTAAGTCTATGATTTGATAGAGCAGTCTGACTGAGCGGTGGTAGGCACCAGCAGGCTCGTAAACATTCATTCAACCAGCACTTTCATGCGTTTTGCCAGCAGCTCTTCGCTGTGCTTCAAGCATTGCGCTGTTTATGACTTCAAGCCTATCAACTCCCAAGATTTGGCTGGTGTAACCGATGTGAAATGGCTAGCTAGTGAGGGAAAAAAGTATTTGATCCCCTGCTGATTTTGTATGTTTGCCAACTGACAAAGAAATGATCAGTCTATAATTTTAATGTTAGGTTTATTTGAACAGTGAGAGACAGAATAACAACAAAAAAATCCAGAAAAACGCATGTCAAAAATGTTATAAATTGATTAGCATTTTAATGAGGGAAATAAGTATTTGACCCCCTCTCAATCAGAAAGATTTCTGGCTCCCAGGTGTCTTTTATATAGGTAACGAGCTGAGATTAGGAGCACACTCTTAAAGGGAGTGCTCCTAATCTCAGTTTGTTACCTGTATAAAAGACACCTGTCCACAGAAGCAATCAATCAATCAGATTCCAAACTCTCCACAATGGCCAAGACCAAAGAGCTCTTCAAGGATGTCAGGGACAAGATTGTAGACCTACACAAGGCTGGAATGGGCTACAAGACCATCGCCAAGCAGCTTGGTGAGGTGACAACATTTGGTGCGATTATTCGCAAATGGAAGAAACACAAAAGAACTGTCAATCACCCTCGGCCTGGGGCTCCATGCAAGATCTCACCTCGTGGAGTTGCAATGATCATGCGAACGGTGAGGAATCAGCCCAGAACTACACAGGAGGATCTTGTCAATGATCTCAAGGCAGCTGGGACCATAGTCACCAAGAAAATGATTGGTAACACACTACGCCGTAAAGGACTGAAATCCTGCAGCACCCGCAAGGTCCCCCTGCTCAAGAATACATATACAGGCCCGTCTGAAGTCTGCCAATGAACATCTGAATGATTCAGAGGACAACTGGGTGAAAGTGTTGTGGTCAGATGAGACCAAAATGGAGCTCTTGGCATCAACTCAACTCGCCACCGTCAAACATGGAGGTGGAAACATTATGCTTTGAGGGTGTTTTTCTGCTAAGGGGACAGGACAACTTCACCGCATCAAAGGGAAAATGGATGGAGCCATAAACCGTCAAATCTTGGGTGAGAACCTACTTCCCTCAGCCAGGGCATTGAAAATGTGTCATGGATGGGTATTCCAGCATGACAATGACCCAAAACACATGGCCAAGGCAACAAAGGAGTGGCTCAAGAAGAAGCACATTAAGGTCCTGGAGTGGCCTAGCCAGTCTCCAGACCTTAATCCCATAGAAAATCTGTGGAGGGAGCTGAAGATTGGAGTTGCCAAACGTCAGCCTCAAAACCTTAATGACTTGGAGAAGATCTGCAAAGAGGAGTGGAACTGAATCCCTCCTGAGATGTGTGCAAACCTGGTGGCCAACTACAAGAAACGTCTGACCTCTGTGATTGCCAACAAGGGTTTTGCCACCAAGTACTAAGTCATGTTTTGCAGAGGGGTCAAATACTTATTTCCCCCCATTAAAATGCAAATCAATTTATAACATTTTTGACATGCGTTTTTCAGGATTTTTTGTTGTTGTTATTCCGTCTCTCACTGTTCAAATAAACCTACCATTAAAATTATAGACTGATGATTTCTTTGCCAGTGGTCAAACATACAAAATCAGCAGGGGATCAAATACTTTTTTCCCTCACTGTAAAAATAGTCCTATAATTCCTATAATAACTACAACCTAAAACTTCTTACCTGGGAATATTGAAGACTCATGTTAAAAGGAACGACCAGCTTTCATATGTTCTCATGTTCTGAGCAAGGCACTTAACGTTAGCTTTCTTACATGGCACATATTGCACTTTTACTTTCTTCTCCAACACTTTGTTTTTGCATTATTTAAACCAAATTGAACATGTTTCATTATTTATTTGAGGCTAAATAGATTTTTTGATGTATTATATTAAGTTAAAATAAGTGTTCATTCAGTATTGTTGTAATTGTCGTTATTACAAATAAAACATTTTTTAAAATCGGCCGATTAATCGGTATCGGCTTTTTTTGGGGGGGCCCTCCAATAATCGGTATCGGCGTTGAAAAATCATAATCGGTTGACCTCTACTTGTAACAGTTTGATTGATATATTGCACTGTACACCTTGTTCTGTGTTTGCACCATAATATCATTAAGGCTAAGAATATGAACCCACTTTCTGAATTATGTATAATGTATGTACACTTATGTACAACTTGGTACGTAAACACAAACACAGCATGTACTGGACTAGTTTTGGTTTGCTAATGCCATGTAAATCATCATTGTGTTGGTTGTAGATATGATTGACAGTTCTGTCAGTAGTGGAACTGGACCACCTGGCAGGGAATATGCACATGTGTAATTAAGACGTTGGGCGGACTCCGTGGCATTGTGACGTCATCAGAGACAGCAAGTCCTCCGGCTACTCCCAACAGGGGCCTAGGAGGAAGGGCTTTAGACTGCCATGCTGTCTACATGCTGCCCCAATGGTCCCATGCATCACAACAAATAGTGAACACTAAAACCTGATTTGAATTATTTGTCGACTGTGAAGGAAAATAAGTGCGGATCACGTGGTGGTGGCGCAGGACTTTTTCTGTCTGAACATGAGGGATGCAGAGAGGCCGGGCTATGATGTCATTGCTTTGGCAGGGGAAATGATTAAGGCGTTGAATATCAGACTGTGCTCTTCAAATTCAGTCCAGCTTGTTCTCAGTGCCGACTGTAATGAATCGTTGAAAAAACTGTAACTCATTGTGCAACATGGTGATACATTCTTTTAGTGCTCAGTACATGCTACAGGCGTGGTGTGCTGTCATTCTAAGGGAAAGTAAAAGTCCCTCTCCAACAGCACATGACCAAAATCATTTCTAATAAGCAAAACGGGTCTCTGAAAGTACAGGGTTAAAGTGTGTCTATAGGATATCTGGCTATGTTGTTGTTTTGAATAATTCTGGGTTTGTTTAACATTTCTGTCAGCTGTTTTGTCTCAGTAGGACTTCTACTCTGGGTGACTGACTGTTTCCCAGCTGGTTGTCAAGTCAACATGGTTTACCTGGACAACAGTCCAGTGTCTTATCATTCTTATGTCTCTTCTAGCTATTGTTCTGTTGTCTTCTGTTCTCGTCTATCATTGTATCTATCACAAGTTCACAACAACCCTTCAGGTTACCATGTCACTTTCACTAGAGCTTCCTGGACAGTCCCTGCAGCATCTTTTGGCTTAGTGAAATATTAGCGAAACTATTTCCATTTAATTATGGACAGTGTTGATGGTTTTGGTAGAACTGAATTATCATACGTGTATTTGATTAAAGCACTCTGTGTAATAGCTTTCTGGGAAATGACAGGTGAGTCACTTATAACACTCGTCAGCAGCTGACTTGTCACACTTTTGGTTCTTAAGAAATGAGTCATTTTGTAAAAGATGGATTACTCATTTTCTGCTCGCTACTAATAAGCAGCACCCTTTCAGCACATAGCCTAGGCCTATATCTATCTATGGCAAGAGGTGGACAAGGGCAGTGGAGCAAGTTTGGCGAAAGGGGATGGGTTGCCAATGGAAACTGACATAGTATATTATGAACCTGTTTTTAGAAAGAGCCCAGTTTGAAAATAACCCGTTTTCTTGAAGGATTGAAAAGCCTCGGAGAAGGTCACCAGTCAGGACCAGTGGAGTTCAAAGGTTGTTTGAACTCAGGCTTCCCATGCAATGCTTCTCTTGTGACTTCTCCTTCAGCTTGAAAAGTGTGGAGTGGTGGCGCTCACTTGTCCTGACAGCATAATATGTCTTTGTATGTACTCCAACAGTTGTTGCTAGATTGTGTAAGGGTGGAAGCCTCTGGAACATGGCTCGAGTGGCAGGAAGCTATTGTTGTGATTTTGGTTCACAGAGGGCAGCTGTGTTAATCTGCCCATCGGGCTCAGGTTACTGCCATGTTGACTTAAAGGTCCTGCACAATCATCCTATTTCCCAAGTAAAAATAGCCTTTTAATGACCAAAACATGATCAGAATTTAATACATTTTACCTCTCATCTATAACGATCAGTAAGCCTGAAAGAACTGGCTGAGTGGGCAGGGAGTTTATATTCATGTGCTCTCCTTGACTGACAGCTCTTTCAAACATCCCTGTGTACATTGCCAGGTAACAAGGTCAATTGGCCACAAGTTATTGGTGACCAGGTAAACAATGGACCACATGTAATTCTGAGCCTAAACAGTATGCATCAACCCATTTTCTCAGCAAAATGCTCTCATGGTCGACAGAGCTGATCATGGACTGTTGAATATCAGCAGCAATACACAATTGCATTGCACTTTTTAGTGAACCCTTTCAATGTTTGTATTTTGGAATTTTTGTGTGCCTGAAATTCTCTATATTTGAAATGAATAACGATGACTTACAGTGTGTTGGGTCTGGCTTCACAGCATATCCCCCTTATTACAGCATATCCCCCTTATTACAGCATATCCCCCTTATTACAGCATATCCCCCTTATTACAGCATATCCCCCTTATCACAGCATATCCCCCTTATCACAGCATATCCCCCTTATTACAGCATATCCCCCTTATTACAGCATATCCCCCTTATTACAGCATATCCCCCTTTATTACAGCATATCCCCCTTATTACAGCATATCCCCCTTATCACAGCATATCCCCCTTATTACAGCATATCCCCCTTATTACAGCATATTCCCCTTATTACAGCATATCCCCCTTATTACAGCATATCCCCCTTATTACAGCATATCCCCCTTATTACAGCATATCCCCCTTATTACAGCATATCCCCCTTATTACAGCATATCCCCCTTATTACAGCATATCCCCCTTATTACAGCATATCCAGCCCTTATTACAGCATATCCCCCTTATTACAGCATATCCCCCTTTATTACAGCATATCCCCCTTATTACAGCATATCCCCCTTATTACAGCATATCCCCCTTATTACAGCATATCCCCCTTATTACAGCATATCCCCCTTATTACAGCATATCCCCCTTATTACAGCATATCCCCCTTATTACAGCATATCCCCCTTATTACTGCATATCCCCCTTATTACAGCATATCCCCCTTTATTACAGCATATCCCCCTTTATTACAGCATATCCCCCTTTATTACAGCATATCCCCCTTATTACAGCATATCCCCTTTATTACAGCATATCCCCCTTTATTACAGCATATCCCCCTTTATTACAGCATATCCCCCTTTATTACAGCATATCCCCCTTATTACAGCATATCCCCCTTTATTACAGCATATCCCCCTTTATTACAGCATATCCCCCTTTATTACAGCATATCCCCCTTATTACAGCATATCCCCCTTATTACAGCATATCCCCCTTTATTACAGCATATCCCCCTTATTACAGCATATCCCCCTTATTACAGCATATCCCCCTTATTACAGCATATCCCCCTTATTACAGCATATCCCCCTTTATTACAGCATATCCCCCTTTATTACAGCATATCCCCCTTATTACAGCATATCCCCCTTATTACAGCATATCCCCCCTTTATTACAGCATATCCCCCTTATTACAGCATATCCCCCTGATTACAGCATATCCCCCTTATTACAGCATATCCCCCTTATTACAGCATATCCCCCTTTATTACAGCATATCCCCCTTTATTACAGCATATCCCCCTTTATTACAGCATATCCCCCTTTATTACAGCATATCCCCCTTATTACAGCATATCCCCCTTATTACAGCATATCCCCTTTATTACAGCATATCCCCCTTATTACAGCATATCCCCCTTATTACAGCATATCCCCCTTTATTACAGCATATCCCCCTTTATTACAGCATATCCCCCTTTATTACAGCATATCCCCCTTATTACAGCATATCCCCCTTATTACAGCATATCCCCCCTTATTACAGCATATCCCCCTTATTACAGCATATCCCCCCTTATTACAGCATATCCCCCTTATTACAGCATATCCCCCTTTATTACAGCATATCCCCCTTATTACAGCATATCCCCCTTATTACAGCATATCCCCTTATTACAGCATATCCCCCTTATTACAGCATATCCCCCTTCTTTTTCTTGATAAAGCTGATTTTTGTATCACAGCATTCCTGCTACGGTGGTTGCCTGGGAAGCAGTGCAGACAGAGTAGATGTTGGAATTTCTCAAATGTCTTCTTACAGCTTGATGAGTGAAAAGATAAAAGGAGGTGGAAATTGAAATAATAATCCCCACTTTTAATCATCATGATTAGCCCCAATGACACAAGCTACATTAACTGTAAGACAACAACCCTCACAATAGAATGCCGAAAATATGATTTTCAGAGGTAAATTACAAATACTATAGAACAAAAACCATATAGTGACTATCAGATGTGTTACAGAAAATGTACAGTCGAAACAGCCACAGTTACAGCCACCGTGTCAGACTCCTCAACCTCTGTTATGTACATTATGGTCAGAGCAACATCCACTGATCCACTGTCAACGATGGTACAGCAGCCGTCTTCAGGATTAGCTTCCTGGCAAGACCCATACAATGTTCTCCCCAATTAATAAAGCAACTTCGCTCTAAATTTGCACTGCACACGCGTGACATGATGGTAATTGTCGGTGCAGCCTGTCCCCCTGAAATGAAAAGCAGCCACTGCTGTCAGATGTCTTCATTCTTCGGATAATAGTGTAACGTTAAATTAACACTGGTATCCAGCCACAACACAGGGTGCTTTTTCCAGCATGCTGGTTACCGTAGTAGTTTGCTTGATAAAAGTCACAGTTATGTATCGTTCTGCTTGAGCCATCTTAGGCTTTGTAAACAAAGCCATATGATGTGCTCATGTGATGACTGTTCAGGTTTTACATATTTAAATGAGTTAAGATTATAAGACTACCATTGGTGTATGACATTTCCAGCTTTACGTGACGTTGTATAAAGGTGGTAGTAAATCCTGCCTCCTGGATCCAAGCGTTTGACGTGGGGGGGAGGGAGGGGACCCGTAACTTTATGATCAACTTTGTCAACGTACCAGCTAGTCATTTTTCATAATTGGGTCAACCTACTATTAACTGGTTTCATTTAAATATCATCAAATTTCACTGTTCGCGACCGTTTAAATTGCATTCAAATAGCCATCGATAAAATGCAATTGTGTCTGTAGCTTATGCCTGCCCATACCATAACCCCACGGCCACCGTGGGGCACTCTGTTCACAACGTTGACATCAGCAAACCGCTCGCCCACACGCCATGCAGCCCGGTACAGTTGAAACCGTTGGAGGTGGCTTTTTGTAGAGAAATTAACAAATTCTTTGGCAACAGCTCTGGTGGACATTCCAGCAGTCAGCATGCCAATTGCACACTCCCTCAACTTGAGACATCTGTGGCATTGTGTTGTGTGACAACCGCACTTTCTTTGTGGCCTTATATTGTTCCCAGCACAAGGTGCACCTGTGTAATGATCATGCTGTTTAATCAACTTCTTGATATGCCACACCTGTCAGGTGGATGATTTATCTTGGCAAAGGAGAAATGCTGACTAACAGGGATTTGAGAGGAATAAACTTTTTGTGTGTATGGAACATTTCTGGGATCTTTTATTTCAGCTCATGAAACATGGGACCAACACTTTACATGTTGCGTTTTGTATTTTTGTTCAGTGTATATATAAAACACAGGAAAATCACCTTTTTGACTGCACTGGGCATTTAACCATGGGGTGAGGCACTAAACAAGACGACAATGGATGGCAGTGTAACACTATGCAAAGCGTTGTATTACAGTAGATTGCACAGAAGCAAAATTAACTGCTGCACCAAATTCTGTAAAACACAGCTATTTAGCTATGCTGCTGTTTTACCTGCTGAGAAAACTGCAAATAATTTTAACAATGAATGCATTATGAGTAAAGATCACCACATGACTATGCAAAAATGGCATGTGGATACAGACTGCATTCCATCAAGCCACATTGATATTTAGTGTAGGAGACCATATCGGTACACACTACTAAGTGACAGATTAGCTGGAGGTTTGCAAGAGCACCTTTGTGGCCCATCAGTAGCAAGTTGAGCTCTCATTCCAAAGCTATGTCTGTTTTAGGCTGCTCCTCTGAATCCGTTAGCATGTGATTTTTTTGTACATTTATCTGCATTGGGTAGTGTTTATGTAAGGCGTTGCCATGGCAAGGAGCTGGTCCTCCCCGGTATTTGCTGGGCCCAGTGTTTCATCTGCGGTCCTGCCTGTTATGGTGGGTTGCCATGGGGATGGGCTGGTCCTTCTGCAGCAAGACCCATTAACCTATTGGGTTAGGGCTCATACACTCTTTCAGGCTACTGAACTGGAGGGGAGCCCTGGGAATGTGTCAGGCAGGTGATGTAAGGCAGCCAGCAGGAAGCTGTTGGGGTTACAAGTAAATGAGGGATGTTCTAGCCAGTTTAGTAAATCACTTGTGAGATAGTTCTAGGCATTTTTGATGAATCTGTTATTTTGTTAATCTCTCAGGTCTGTCCGTCAGCCACCCTCCGTCACTCTTGAGATCATGGAGGCCCAAGCAGGGGAGGAGCCAGGCCCAAGTGGTTCGGCTCCTGCATCGTCTGACTCTGCCCCCAGCCCACATAGCGAGGCAGTGACCAATGAGCTGCAAGGGCTGTCGCTGCTGCCAGCCCCCAACCTGCTGCCCCTGAGAGACCGGAAAAACGGTGAGTGCCCGTTCTGATTCCAGGCAACTGCCATCAAGCCCACTGATGAGATTAATACCCTGGTGGTCTGACGCTATATGGTGCAAAGACCATCCACTTCCATCAGAAAGCTACTGGTATGAACTGTAGAAAATGAAAACCAAGACTGCAGCTATGAAGCATGGACAGGTTACTCAGTCTGAGGCTCTGTGTTGTGTAAACACTTCTATAATGCAGGTAGAACTAGAACTGTAGAACCGTTACAGTTTGCTCTCATACTTCCTCTCACTTGGTACAGTACCCACAGTGGTCTCTGGTCAAGGAGGGAGAGTTGTATGGCAAAGTTGTTAGAATTCCAGCTGAAAGAGCTCAATGAGGGGGGGGGGGGGGAGTAGTATCTTACCCATGTGCACTCCAGGTCAAAGGGTACCTGGAATGCAGTTTGCGAAAGTGCACTTGAGGAGTAGAAGCTGGTGTGCAGGAATAAAACCCAGCTGAACTTGAGCTTCTCTCATTAAGTCATGAGGAGGAAGAGCTTGTGTATGAAATTATTTTTACAGACATGAGGAAAATAGGAGTGTGTGTGTGTGTGTGTGTGTGTGTGTGTAGGCGATAAAGTCTAAACATGGGGGCTACTCTCTCCTTTTCAAATCAAAGTTTATTTGTCACGTGCGCCGAATACAACCGGTGTAGACCTTACAGTGAAATGCTTACTTACAGGCCCTAACCAACAGTGCAATTTAAGTAAAAAAGAGGTATTAGGTGAACAATAGATAAGTAAGGAAGTAAAAAAACAACAGTAAAAAGACAGTGAATAATAACAGTAGCGAGGCTATAACAGTAGTGAGGCTATATACAGGCACCGATTAGTCAGGCTGATTGAGGCTAGTATGTACATGTAGATATGGTAAAGTGACTATGCATATATGATGAACAGAGAGTAGCAGTAGCGTAAAAGAGGGGTTGTCTTGTGGCTTGGGGGTAAAAGCTGTTGAGAATCCTTTTGGTTCACGGATTACAATTCTGAGCAACAAACACAGTCAGCAGCACTGGAAACATTGAAAAGCACTTTGTTCCACCAAACCACACCAGTATCCTTAACCACAAGCATCTCAGCGAAGGGAAGCTGTGAGACAAGCAAATCTTAAAAAGGGCAGCATGATATCATGAGCAATAAAAGTCTGAGTTAATCGTGTTCACTTTTTCCACTCTTCTCACCCTTTCCACTCATGCTATCATCAGATGCAGTCCCATTCCCTGAGCTGTGTGAGTTTACATAGTTAACATTTTATTAGCGCTGCAAACTGCAGCTCTAACTTTGTTATCCCTGTGCGTACATGCTCATGCTCAGTGTTGCAGTAGCTTGGTGGTAGTTGAACTCAATTCAGATCTTGATAGTGTTTTCAGTAGGTCATAACTGTTTTGCCTTGAGGCTAGCTACTGGAACTACATAACTGTTTCAGCTGAAAGATAATATTTGTGAAGTAGGCAATTTCCTTTATTTTTCGGCATCAGACCTGTCTAATTCTCACTTGAAACACAGTTTGTGTGTTTAATAGGCTAAATGAAACATTCTGTTAACTTCTCACACCAGAGTCATCTGTTCTTGCAATTTGAAGTCTGATATTTCAGATTTAGATATGATTATTTATCACAAAGTACTTTGGATGTAATTAACCTCTTGTTCAAAGTAACTTTAGTTAAGTAAACTATATCTTTCTTACAGGTAGCTTTAATGTAGCTTAATTTCTTCCAGTGTGAAGTAATTGGTAGCTTGGTAAACTATATTTTCAGAGTAGCTTCCCCAACACTGCACATGCTCAGTTATTTTAGGAATTTAGAGGTTGCATACTTGTCCCAATATTTCACTGAAGTGCAGGCAGCTCAACACGACTGTTTAATGACAAAGTTGGCCTGAATCCAACCACTTTGCTAAGGAGGAGGCCTGAGAGATCAAGTGTGTAGTGGTTGTCGAGGAACTGCACTCACACCCAGACCGCAGTTGTAATTCGAATCACAGCAGGGCTAGACACTGCTGCCCTGACACTCTGATCTACTCCACTCTGATCTACTCCACTGTGCTCTACTCCACTCTGATCTCCATCTTACTCTGTGACTGAATGTTCACCAGTGGATAGCATGCTAATTGGGGTGTATGGGTGTCAGTGTACGTTTGCCGATAAACACACAGGCTCCATTATGAGTGAGCATGCTCTGCTCCTTCAGTCTGCTGTTCTGACAGGTGAGGGGAGGAGTGTGAAGTGTCTGTAGGGAGTCAGGTGTGATGAGGTTCCTGGGACGTGTTTAATAGGTCACGGCACACCAGAGATAAACGTTTCCTAATGGAAAGCAGAAATCTGTGCTCTTAATGATCTAGTTCAGCTAGTTCCTCCTGACACTGTTCCACACAGAGCACTGAGTTGATTCTCAGCATAGGCACACACACACACACACATTGTTTTTAATTTTTTTTTATTGAATATATACTTGCAGTGAAGCCACTCAAGAACTACATCATACCAGTCATCCCACAGAAGCATCCAGGGTCAATGCCCTGCTCAAGGGCACGTTGATAGATCTCCCACTATTATCCCGAACCCGCCAAGACGTCTGTTGTTAACATGGAAACAGAAATGTCTTCCTGACGTTTATCTGAAACACTCATGCTCGAGGAGCCTTACGTAGCAGAGAATAATAAACCGATTGATTGATGTGAGTGTTTTTCTATAATCGTGTGAGTGTTGGCATGTGGATTTTGGGATAATAGCAGCCGGAAGTTATGTTCTTGACAGATATATCCTCAATTCCTTATCTGTTCATATTTTGATATGTTTACACATCTATGATAATCAAGGCTGTCAAACGAGAGAAGGGAAGCGAAGGGAGAACAGAGATTAATGTAAGGGGATGACGGGAAGGGAGGAAAAAGATTATGAATGAGGGGCAGCAAAGAGTGAGAGATGAGATCAAGAGGCGTATAAAGTCCACTGCTATCAGTCTAAATGTGTATTCTTTTTCAACTGTGAAATATTAGTGGAAAACCTTGTCACCTGAACCATATAGCTGACCTCATGTACTGTGAATGTGATTGACCAGGAATAAGGGACGTGACAGTAAGGATGACTGCACAAAGAGTTCATAAGAGTTTAATCACCCTGAAGTCTTATGTTCCCTACTTGCTCTTTCATCTCTGGCCCTGAACAACACATGCTGCCAGATGTACACAGCAGCTGGATTGAACATCGTAGGCTATTAGAAATATCAGTGTCTTTTGGGATGATACACGCTGCCATCTATTGGCTGACAGAAACACTACAACTGGCCATACAGCATTAGAGGAAGGACAGGGAACTGAAGTACTGTGGCACATCACATATATATTGACATTTGCATGTATGCATCATGTCCTATGAATCACGAGATGAGGTTCATTTTCAAACCTTGGAAATTCTCTTAATGTAATCGAAATGTCTGTTTCAGTGTAAACTTGGGTTTTTATGTGTTCAAATGCACTGAGGATATAGAACAGGTTCTAGATCCTTAGCACAAGATATGTGTGGAGTCAGGTTGTGTGTGTGCAGGGATATCTGTGAGTAACCCTAGCCGCCGTCTGCACCAGTTAAGGGTAGCTGGATATAGCCCCCATAGCCAGCTGGCCTACTATTTAAAACAGTCAGCCCGAGGGGAAGGCTTGGTGGGGGAGGGGGGCTGCTCACATTCTAGAGCCCAGGCCCAGAGAGAAGGAGTTAATTTGAGACTTGTTTACCGCACACCCTTCCTCCTGAGTAAGACCTCGATGAAGAGGTGTGAAGGCAGCAGCAGTTACTGTTTGAATGTGGACTCCATGTTGTTTCAAACACAGTAGGCCCACCAGATACTGAGACTCCAGGGCCCAGTTTCCAAAAAACATATTAAGTTCATCGTTAGAACCTTTGTAGTAGCATGGTTAGATTTCCAAGCTGTTTCCCAAAAGCCTTGTTACTAAAGTTGCACCTCAAAACGCTCTTTGTTTACCGACTGCCTCATAACACTCTTAACAGCTAAGTGCGTCGTTAGATGCTTTTGTTGCCCTTCTGCTTCACTTTATACACAGATCTCCGCTAAACATAAACATCTTGTTTCTATCTGTCTCTGTGACTGCCGATAACATCGGAACAAAGTTGACTACAAATACAAAGTTGCCAGTGTTTTTGTAATTGTTACAAACAGGTGAAGGATAAAAAGATGCTTCAAATGAAAACTGAGATGCATACAGTATAGGCTCTAGGCCTATATATTGAAATCATATTGACATCGATTGAATTATATTTATAGTAGCTAATTGTAGGCTACTTTCTGTAATTTTTGACTCAATATATTTTGATGTGTAACAACGTGCGCAATTATATGCCGAAACTGATTTAGTGCATTATTATCGGGTTAGCGTTAGAATAAGCCGCCTCATTATTTGCAGCCATAATGTGGTAATATATCTCTCTAGGAGCTGATCCATCGTCATTATTGTGAAATAATTAGAATGTTAAGGTAAGATTTGAATGGAGAAAGCTGATCTGAGAGCAGCGCTGCCTTTCTTTCAATTCTATCAGTATTGCCACATGCTCTAACGACACACTTAGCGAATGTTCTCTGTGTGTGGTGTTTTGGGAAACTAATGTTTGATCTTCTGCCGTTGTAGCGATTCATCGTTAAAATACTCATAAGTTCCATCGCTATCAGGAAACCAGGCCCAGGCCAGTATCAGATTACCCCCCCCCCCCCCCCAGACCGCTTCTAGGAGATATGATTATTTTACCTCCCAGTCTGAGGGTGCTTGGTCACACAACCTGCAGGCTAAATGCATCTTCTAGGGTTATGAAACGGCTGGTAAGTGAACTACCCCTGCTGGAACTACCAGAGGTCAACTCTGTATACGGTTTCCTTCTTTCAGAAGTCATAAGGCTTCAGTACTGTATAAGCATGTACAGTAGGATCGGCAAGTAGCCTCACAAAATAGTTTTTTTCTCTAGCTATTTCGTGTTTTCTTTGGGGCTTATCATAGCGAGAATT
Organism: Salmo trutta; assembly: GCF_901001165.1. Classification (NCBI taxonomy): domain Eukaryota; kingdom Metazoa; phylum Chordata; class Actinopteri; order Salmoniformes; family Salmonidae; genus Salmo; species Salmo trutta. The sequence continues at coordinate 17,490,013 of NC_042988.1, forward strand.
GGTTTGCATTTAGTACTGGGCTATGGGCTGATTTTGACCCTAGATTCTTAACTTAGTTAATTTGACCTTGACCTTGCATAGTTCTGAGCATAACCATCACTGATCTAGTATTCAGAGGATGCCCACAGGAGCTCTATTTCAGTCTGATAAACATTGATTATTACCACTTTCACTGAAACAGCAGAATGCAACTTTAGGTATTTTGGATATGCTTAGAGCCCCTGTGAGTTATTAGCTTTTCCTATCATCAGTATTTATGGCTGACATAAACACACACTCTCTCACACACACACACACACACACATGAAAGCAGGACTATCCCTGCAAGCATATGGTTGGTGCCTTATCTGCAGCAAGGGGGATCAGAGTCTTGATTCATTTTCCCCTTCCTTGTCAAAGTGAGCTTTGCCTGAGGATTGTGCATCCTGATTCCAGCATCTCTCCCTCTCTCTCTCACACACACACTTTGTTGGCATCTGTAAATAGTCTCTTATGCTCGCCTTTATTGTGGCCGGCTCTCTAAAGCTAGGCCATTACACAAATCTGTTCTAAAACACAAAGTGAATGCCAATAATAATCAACCAGAGCTTCCCTGGGGATTTTCTCTACCTCACATAGTTCTTTGTTATGACCCCCAGGCTAGTTCTCAACTTTATTTTAGCTCACCTGATCCACCATTAAGTGAATACAAATGGTAACTTTGGCAGTACACAAAGCTGTAGGCTGCATTTCTGTTTTTAAATGTCTGTTTTGACCATTTTTGTACTTCATCTTTAGAAAATGATTTTAGGGCTTTGATTAGCATTGATGTTTTAATGAGAAGTGGCAGACCAAAACGTGTTTCACATTTTAAAGTTCTCACTCTCTGTCACTACCTTCTTGTATTAGCAAATGTTTTGCTTACAAAAGTCAAACGGTGAAGATCGAAACCGTCAAAGACCCAGTCTTGGCTTTGGGACAACACGTGCTTCTGTTTGGGGATCTGTGTGGTGGCAGTTTCTTCCCTGGGGCCATTATGCTGTCTGCCTACATCAGGGTACTGTGTGGGGCCATTATGCTGTCTGCCTACATCAGGGTACTGTGTGGGGCCATTATGCTGTCTGCCTACATTAGGAGTACTGTGTGGGGCCATTATGCTGTCTGCCTACATTAGGAGTACTCAAGTACTATTTGAGAAGTTCCGTCCCCACAACTCTCCTAGGGGGCAAAGGTCTGGATGGATATTGTCATTTATCGGCGTAGTAACAAACCCCCACCTTGCAACCCATGTGACCCCAAACTGTACACAACCCTCCTGTTGGCGTAGAGAAAATCTTGCAGTTTTAAAGCTAATTTCCCACAATTCTACACATTTTGCATGGGGTAGAGCATTTTATTATGTTGCTGTTTTAAAGCAAACTTTCTGCAATTCTACAAATGTTTCCATGTCTTATGTGTATTTATATGATACCAGGGGTCAATGCCCAAGCTACTTCCAAATAATAAACTCAGCAAAAAAAGAAATGTCCCTTTTTCAGGACCCTGTCTTTAAAAGATAATTCGTAAAAATCCAAATAACTTCACAGATCTTCATTGTAAAGGGTTTAAACACTGTTTCCCATGCTTGCTCAATGAACCATAAACAATTAATGAACATGCACCTGTGGAACGGTCGTTAAGAACTTAGGACACTAAAGAGGCCTTTCTACTGACTCTGAAAAACACCAAAAGAAAGATGCCCAGGTTCCCTGCTCATCTGTGTGAATGTGCCTTAGGCATGCTGAAAGGAGGCATGAGGACTGCAGATGTGGCCAGGTCAATACATTGCAATGTCCGTACTGTGAGACGCCTAAGACAGAGCTACAGGGAGACAGGACAGACAGCTGATCGTCTTCTCAGTGGCAGACCACGTGTAACAATACCTGCACAGGATCGGTACATCCGAACATCACACCTGCAGGACAGGTACAGGATGGCAACAACAACTGCCAGAGTTACACCAGGAACGCGCAATCCCTCCGTCAGTGCTCAGACTGTCCGCAATAGGCTGAGAGGCTAGACTGAGGGCTTGTAGGCCTGTTGTAAGGCAGCTCCTCACCAGACATCACCAGCAACAACATCGCCTATGGGCACAAACCCACCATTGCTGGACCAGACAGGACTGGCAAAAAGTGCTCTTCACTGACGAGTCGTGGTTTTGTCTCACCAGGGGTGATGGTCGGATTCGCGTTTATCGTCGAAGGAATGAGCGTTACACCGAGGCGTGTACTCTGGAGTGGCATTGATGTGGAGGGTCCGTCATGGTCTGGGGCAGTGTGTCACAGCATCATTGGACTGAGCTTGTTGTCACTGCAGGCAATCTCAACGCTGTGCATTACAGGGAAGACATCCTCCTCCCTCATGTGGTACCCTTCCTGCAGGTTCATCCTGACATGACCCTCCAGCATGACAATGCCACCAGCCATAACTGCTCGTTCTGTGAGTGATTTCCTGCAAGACAGGAATGTCAGTGTTCTGCCATGGCCAGCGAAGAGCCCGGATCTCAATCCCATTGAGCACGTCTGGGACCTGTTGGATCGGAGTGTGAAGGCTAGGGTCATTTCCCCCAGATATGTCTGGGAACTTTCAGGTGCCTTGGTGGAAGAGTGGGGTAACATCTCACAGCAAGAACTGGCAAATCTGGTGCAGTCCATGAGGAGGAGATGCACTGCAGTACTTAATGCAGCTGGTGGCCGCGCCAGATACTGACTGTTGCTTTTGATTTTGACCCCCCCCCCCCCCCTTTGTTCAGGGACACATTATTCCATTTCTGTTAGTCACACGTCTGTGGAACTTGTTCAGTTTATGTCTGTTGTTGAATCCTGTTATGTTCATACAAATATTTACACATGTTAAGTTTGCTGAAAATAAACACAGTTGACAGTGAGAGGACGTTTCTTTTTTTAGCTGAGTTTATATTTATTTATTTTGTAGTCTGGACCCGCGGCCTGTATTGACCCCGTTCTGGGACCGGATCCAGACCGCAGTCCACCAGTTAAGTATGTGACGTCTAGATTGTGCACAAAGCTCACAGGTGTGCACTCTTATGTTGTCACTAATGAGCAGAGGTCCCAGGTGCCAAGGGGGAAGTATTTGATTGTGGTTAGGAGGAAAAGGTTTAGCTGAAGTGTGTCGGTGTCTGTCAATGGCGGAGTGAGTGGGTGCAGCAACAGCTGTGACAGTGCTTGATCAAGGATTCACAGGCATTTGACACACACTCACAGACCCACACACTCACCTCACTCACTCATCTTGCTGCAGTAGATACTGGCTCTTGAAACTCATAGCAGCTGTACATTTCCACTGCAAGCCAGTGTTTCTTTTTTTCCATCTTTTTCATTTAGTTTTGTTTTTCAATAAGATTTGGCCATTTTTCTGAACTATTCGGGAACTTTGTTTGCTAAAAAACGAGAAAGAGGAAAGGTCAGCGAGAACACAGTTGTGTATAGAGCACTTTTTATGGACTTTTGGAAAACTTCAATCTTCTCATGATTTTTGTCGCTTGCACAAGGACCATTTCTATTCTAATGCTCTTATTTTGGTCCATCGGGCGATATCCTGCATTAATATATTTAGCAGAATCTCTGTGACTTTTCCAAAAGATATTACAAACGTGATAATCCATATTGACTGGACTGTATTGAACTTAGCTGAACAGAGAATTCTATTTTTGTTACATTTGAATGTTGTTGGACATTATTTTAATGTATTTTTTTGATGGGACCACCGTCTTTCAGTAATAATTATTTATTGTTTTGAACCTGATCACCATGCTGGACACCAACCCGTCCCTTCACACAGACCCCACCTCTTTTGGGCCCCCTCCAATCAGCAACAGCATGGATAAGCAACGCATACGATTGGAGTTAGAACGCCGGGCTTGTCAGAGCCTGAGGGAAGGTGGGATTCATATTACGCACACATACACACAAACTCTTTATAATATGAGATGTGGAAGATATGGTTTCATTTATGTTTGTTTGGCTATATTATTTTTTAAACATCTTTTTGATATAGCATCATTATGGAGAATTATTATCCTCACTCTTTCTACTTGGCTTTTGTTTCATAGCTCCCCATAAAACACACCCAGCTATACAGTTGAGTTGTTCTCAGTGAATCGTGTGTATTGAGTTATGCTGCTCAGGCCGGCTCAGTGGGTGTCTGTACTTCTGGGCTGCTGGTCAGATACTAAGTGGACCTTCTGGCCCCGGTACAGATGGGGCAGCGCCAGGATTCTGTGCCCAGTGGACAATGCTCAGGCACCTGTGGGTGCAGCCAGGACCGTGACACCAACTGAGTTGGAGCGAGAAGAGCCTGAACAGATTTAGTCGTGACACACTGAGAATCTCGCACTGACTTTTAGAGAAACATAAATGTGCTGTGAGGCAGATACGCTGGCCCACTGAGTTAAGGTGAGAAGTACTGAGACTGATGAAGATACTGTGGTGTTTAGTGTGACACACAGAGACGGGTTTAGATACTAAGACACAGATGGACGCTGAGGGAAAACAGGGACAGGCTTGAGACACTGAGATGGACTTGGAACCATTGAGACAGACTGTGATTTACCGTGAGGTTATTTGCACCGAGACGTACAGTCTTTCAGAGACACTGTACGATGCGGTAACCCACAGGCACCTGCCTTGGCAGCCGGTTTGACTTCAGAGTTTCAAAGGTGGACGGCATACCTTGGCCCTGTTTGAGGAGGGTGTCTGTTCACATGTGTCCCCTCATGCAGCCAGGCCGAGCCCAGGCCTTAGATTTCTGCTTCGGAGCAGTTTGAGTGTTGGGGGATTTACAGTAATATTCCCTGTAACTCAACAGGCTGGGCCGGGCAGAGAGATAGAGTTCCCAGATATTACAGTGTGGTACACAAATAGAAACCAGCAGGGAGAGCGTGAGGATGGGTTTCATCTCAGGGTTGGGATGGAGGGAATGGAAGGTTTTGAAAATATTTTCAAAGAAGTAAACGATTGAATAGGTGTTTGTAGAAAAAGTGCACAGGAAGTTTTGCAGTGACGCATAGAGAAAGGCGACAATACATAAATTGAGCACAAAGGAGATATGGAGAGGGGCAGGTGGTAGGAAAATGTCATGTTCTCGTTTACATCACATTGAGGTACTGAGAACGGTAATGAATTCAAATTGTGGCATTTCAGAGTGAGCATTTTCCTAGGAAAGATTGTGTATAAGCACCTGGCATCATTCCCCTGTCAGTCCTTGGCACAACTAGCAAATCATCTGTCGCTGGAGGAGTGTCTGTGTTTGTGCGTGTGTCTGTCGTCGTCGTCCCCCCCCCCCCCGTAAGCCCATTTAATCTAGTCTCCTGTCGAGGGGACTATTGGGAGTCCTTCGTCAAGCAGCCATATAAGAGAAAAGAGGATGATTTGGCCCAGGCGGCGACAGCCAGGACTGTCAGAAATGTTGACGCTGGTCAGAGATGTGAAAAACCGCAGAAGCTGAGCTCAGAGAGAGATGGAAACCATGAGAAAGAAGTCCCACATCGCCCACACTGATCTCACTCTGACCTACTAGTCAGTATGCTTCCCTGTGGTTCACATGTAGGCAGCAGACCAGCTACAAACACAACTACCTCAGGAGGTGCACACAAGCATCACTTTGTGTACAGTACAATGGACTGGTCCAACAATCATACTCTCACACATGAACACCAGGACACATACTGTGTGGCTATGTAGTATACTGTAACAGCTTAACTTCCCCTCACATGTACAGTATCACATCTCTAATTTCATGAAAACTGCTTATGTGCATACTGAGATGTAGGTTTACTTTACCTCACATCCGACAGGAATCACTTACAAGAGTCCACTCAGCTCGCTGTGGCTGAAGTGTAAACACTGGATAGCAATGATGATGTGATGCAGAGAGCATGGTCTCCATCACTAGCTTTCTGTGTTCCTTCTATTGGTCTAGCTGAGATTAGGCAGCTGTTAGCAAGACACATTTATTCATGTCATACACATTTAGTCAGTACAGAAGTGTCACCATTTATCTGTACACATACTCCTCTCAATATAACAACTCATTCTATTTTGAATTGTGAATGTGGGCCTTCCTGTTTTTACAAGAAGTCCTCTGTGCATTAGCATTGTTCAAGCCATGCGGAAGTGTCGTCCTCTATCTCTCTCTGTGTGGTAGAAGTTGTCAAAACGCGACAATCCGGCTGCTGTTTGAATGTAGAAACAGGAAGCGCGTGTGTGTGTATGTGTGTGACAGGGACCGTCTGCCTGCTACTTCTCCTCCCTGCCTCTGATGATAACCTCTGTATCGGCTGTCAGACGACTCTGTGGGAGGGAGAGAGCGAGGGCCAGAAGAGCAGTGAGTAGGGTACTCTTCAACTCTTGGCTTCTACCTCCCAGAAAGATACACTATATTAATTTACAATACGGCTGTAACCGGCCTTGTATTTCCTCCCAAGGAGAAGAGCACGGAACGGAAACTGACTGTAGGGCGTTTGGGTTTTCACTATTGGTTGTTGCCCTTGCTGCTTCTGTCTGTAGTGTACTCACCTGACCTCTTGCTGTCCCTCTTATGCAGTGCTCCAGCTCAAACTCCAGCAGAGACGGACCCGTGAGGAACTGGTCAGCCAGGGGATCATGCCACGTAAGTAACACTCTCCCGTCCGTCAAACTGCCTCATCCCCAAACCAATCTCCCCTTCCTCTAGCTGCTACCTCACTGCATTAGCTTGCTTTTCAAAGTGAATGGATAGTTTGTTGACCTATTCTCACACTCATAACAATCAGTAAAGCTACTCCTATTGTAGTCACCTCACTTGTTTCATAACAGGCACTTAATATACAACCGTATAGTATCTTACATGGCTATACGCATCTCAATGCTTTGCTTCATGTTCTAAGGTTCTAGAGATCCTGATGATTATGCATGTGGTTAAATCGGTGTCTTTTTTCTGAGAAATGTCGTTGTCAGTCTTCAAAGTGGATCGAGCTCCTTCCTCTGCTTCTGACTTGTGAATGCTAAACTCATTCATTGTGTACTGGGGTCTGTGCGTTTAATTCATTGCCACATTTCATTTTGAGCCTTTACACTTGTTCTTTTCATTGCACAGTCAATGAATGTTTACATTGCTAAGATAGACTTCCTCTCTGTTTCACACTAGTTAGTTCCAGGAACCTTTTTTTTAACCCATTTACGTCCTCTAACTATATTTAGTACAATATCAGAATGCGCCACAGAACACATTTTGTTTGGTGTAAATGCATGAAATTTGGTATCAACATAGTAAATACAGGTGACCTGATCTAAGCCCAAATATGGCAAATATATGATTCAACTCATTGTTTGTGAACTACAGCTGTTTCTGTATTGTACTATATTTAGTCTTTGGACACATGGGGTTACTGTTTTTAACACATTTCATGAATAAAGTCATGTAAATATGTTCAAATTGTCAGATCTTAATAGTTGTATAGATTGCCTGGACCTTATATTAGGGATGCACAATAAATCGGTGAACATATCGTAATCGGACGATATTAGCTAAAAATGCCGGTATCGGCCTATGTCTAGTTTAACGCCCGATTGTACAAAACCCATGTCAAAGCTGACATGCATACCGATATAATGAAGGTCCATGACGTAATGGCGCCACGTAAAATGTTGCGCTATAGTGCAACACAGCATTCCTTAACTAGCCCACAATGTCTGCTGTGTGGATCAAGCAGTCATTTGAAAGAGTAACAAAATTTCAGCGAGACAACTCGAAGGCGAAATCCATTAAAGCCAAGATAATAGAATTCATTGCCCTTGACAATCAACCATTCTCTGTCGTGGGTGATGTTGGCTTTCGTTTCCAATACAGCGTTGGTAATAAAGCATAATTTGTTTTGACTGCAACTTCTGGGGTAGCTAGCTTTAGCTTGGTACCTAGGTAGCACCAATACAACCAGCCTGAAAACAATGACCAGTAAAAATTGCAGTCATTTATTCTTAGCAATGATTTAGGAATCCTTGTTAGTAAGTATTAGCTAGGTTGCCACTTGTTGTTCACCAATTGAAATTGAACTTCAGTTCATGAAAATAAATAGCAAGCCAGCTACTTAACCCTGCTGCCCAAAGCTAACGTTATAAGCAGCCAGCCAGCTAGCTTCATCTGGCTAGTGAGGTTTGACCAGACAGGGTTATATGTTGTGAAGATAGCCACAATAGTGGAATTTGCGGTTTGCCTTCAAAATAAAAGTATGACATTGACAGTGATGCAAATTAATAGAAATAGTAGAATTATGCCTTTTATTATGAAGGCTAACTGCAAAGTCCACTATTGTGGCTAATCTTTATCGTGGTTAGCTTCACATAGATGGGTCCGACCACCATTAATCAAATAAGAACTGTCTTATAAATTAGGGTTATTTTAGATGATGACAGCTAGCTATATAGTTAGCTAACTAACTATAGCTACTGAAACAGATTGTCGTGTTATTTGACACGTCAAATAGTGTTATTTGACGTGCATCTTTTTTGGCACGCAAAGACCCAAACGCCGTTCCATAGAAATCCTGGTTGGGAATGAAACGACTGAACAAATGAACAACAAAATAGCACAGCAAGTAAGTGAAAGAAATAGGTTTTGATTATGTTTTACTGGTAATGGGGACATGAGTAAATGCCAACAAAATAACTTTTTGTGTGTGTGACCTTTATTTAATTAGGCAAGTCAGTTAAGAACAAATTCTTATTTACGATGCTGGGCCAATTGTGCGCCGCCCTATGGGACTGCCAATCACGGCCGGATGTGATAGAGCCTGGATTCAAACCAGGGATTGTAGTGACGCCTCTTGCACTGAGATGCAGTGCCTTAGACAGCTGCGTCCATGTGTGTGTGTTAACTATTTAACTGTACTAGAATGCCTAAAAGGCAGCTAAAATTTGTAATATCAGTTATCGGTATCTTTTTTTTTTTTTTGCAAGGAAAATATTGGATATCAGTATCGGCCAAAAAAGAAAAGTCCTCTCACTGTGAACTGTGTTTATTTTCAGCAAACTTAATGTGTAAATATTTGTATGAACATAAGATTCAACAACTGAGACATAAACTGAACAAGTTCCACAGACATGTGTCTAACAGAAATTGAATAATGTGTCCCTTAACAAAGGGGGGGGGGGTCAAAATCAAAAGTAAGCCAGTATCTGTTGTGGCCACCAGCTGCATTAAGTACTGCAGTGCATCTCCTCGTCATGGACTGCACCAGATTTGCCAGTTCTTGCTGTGAGATGTTACCCCACTCTTCCACCAAGGCACCTGCAAGTTCCTGGACATTTCTGGGGGGAATAGCCCTAGCACTCACCCTCTGATCCAGCAGGTCCCAGACGTGCTCAATGGGACTGAGATCCCCGCTGGCCATGGCAGAACACTGACATTCCTGTCTTGCAGGAAATCACGCACAGAATGAGCAGTATGGCTGGTGGCATTGTCATGCTGGAGGGTCATGTCAGGATGAGCCTGCAGGAAGGGTACCACATGAGGGAGGAGGATGTCTTCCCTGTAATTCACAGCGTTGAGATTGCCTGCAATGACAACAAGCTCAGTCCGATGATGCTATGCCACACCGCCCCAGACCATGACGGACCCTCCACCTCCAAATCGATCCCGCTCCAGAGTACAGGCCTCAGTGTAACGCTCATTCCTTCGACGATAAACGCTAATCCGACCATCACCCCTGGTGAGACAAAACCGCGACTCGTCAGAGAAGAGCACTGTTTTGCCAGTCCTGTCTGGTCCAGGGACGGTGGGTTTGTGCCCATAGGCGACGTTGCCGGTGATGTCTGGTGAGGACCTGCCTTTACAACAGGCCTACATGCCCTCAGTCCAGCCTCTCTCAGCCTATTGTGGACAGTTTGAGCACTGATGGATTTTGCTTTCCTGGTGTAACTCTGGTAGTTGTTGTTGCCATCCTGTACCTGTCCCACAGGTGTGATGTTCGAATGTACAGATCCTGTGCAGGTGTTGTTACACGTGGTCTGCCACTGCGAGGACAATCAGCTGTCCGTCCCGTCTCCCTGTAGCGCTGTCTTAGGTATCTCACTGTACAGACATTGCAATTTATTGCCCTGGCCACATCTGCTGTCCTCATGCCCCTTTGCAGCATGCCTAAGGCACGTTCATGCAGATGAGCAGGGACCCTGGGCATCTTTTGATGTTTTTCAGAGTCAGTAGAAAGGCCTCTTTAGTGTCATAAGTTTTCATAACTGTGACCTTAATTGCCTACAGTTGAAGTCGGAAGTTTACATACACCTTAGCCAATTACATTTAAACTCAGTTTTTCCACAATTCCTGACATTTAATCCTAGTAAAAATTCCCTGTCTTAGGTCAGTTAAGATCACCACTTTATTTTAAGAACGTGAAATGTCAGAATAATAGTAGCGAGAATGATTAATTTCAGCTTCTATTTCTTTCATCGCATTCCCAGTGGGTCAGAAGTTTACATACACTCAATTAGTATTTGGTAGCATTGCCTTTAAATTGTTTAACTTGGGTCAAACGTTTTGGGTAGCCTTCCACAAGCTTCCCACAATAAGTTGGGTGAATTTTGGCCCATTCCTCCTGACAGAGCTGGTGTAACTGAGTCAGGTTTGTTGGCATCCTTGCTCGCACACACTTTTTCAGTTCTGCCCACAAATGTTCTATGTGATTGAGGTCAGGGCTTTGTGATGGCCACTCCAATACCTTGACTTTGTTGTCCTTAAGCCATTTTGCCACAACTTTGGAAGTATGCTTGGGGTCATTGTCCATTTGGAAGACCCATTTGCGACCAAGCTTTAACTTCCTGACTGATGTCTTGAAATGTTGCTTCAATATATCCACATATTTTTCCTCCCTCATGATGCCATCTATTTTGTGAAGTGCACCAGTCCCTCCTGCAGCAAAGCACCCTCACAACATGATGCTGCCACCCCAGTGCTTCACGGTTGGGATGGTGTTCTTCGGCTTGCAAGCCTCCCCCTTTTTCCTCCAAACATAACGATGGTCATTATGGCCAAACAGTCCTATTTTTGTTTCATCAGAACAGAGGACATTTCTCCAAAAAGTACGATCCTTCTCCCCATGTGTAGTTGCAAACCATAGTTTGGCGGTTTTAGAGCAGTGGCTTCTTCCATGCTGAGCGGCCTTTCAGGTTATGTCGATATAGGACTCGTTTTACTGTGGATATAGATACTTTTGTACCTGTTTCTTCCAGCATCTTTACATGGTCCTTTGCTGTGGTTCTGGGATTGATTTGCACTTTTCGCACCAAAGTACGTTCATCTCTAGGAGACAGAACACGTCTCCTTCCTGAGCGGTATGACGGCTGCGTGGCCCCATGGTGTTTATACTTGCGTACTATTGTTTGTACAGATGAACGTGGTACCTTCAGGCGTTTGGAAATTGGAGGATGAACCAGACTTGTGGAGGATGAACCAGACTTGTGGAGGATGGACCAGACTTGTGGAGGATGGACCAGACTTGTGGAGGATGGACCAGACTTGTGGAGGCTGGACCAGACTTGTGGAGGCTGGACCAGACTTGTGGAGGCTGGACCAGACTTGTGGAGGCTGGACCAGACTTGTGGAGGTCTACAATTTCTTTCTGAGGTCTTGGCTGATTTCTTTTGATTTTCCCATGATGTCAAGCGAAGAGGCACTGAATTTGAAGGTAGGCCTTGAAATACATCTACAGGTATACCTCCAATTGACTCAAATGATGTCAATTTGCCATGACATCATTTTCTGGAATTTTCCAAGCTGTTTAAAGACAGTCGACTTAGTGTATTTAAACTTCTGACCCACTGGAATTGAGATACAGTGAAATAATCGGTCTGTAAACAATTGTTGGAAAAATGACTTGTCATGCACAAAGCAGATGTCCTAACTGACTTGCCAAAACTATAGTTTGTTAACAAGAAATTTGTGGAGTGGTTGAAAAACTAGTTTTAAGTGTATGTAAACTTCTGACTTCAACTGTATATACAAAAGTATGTGCATCGTTCCTGACAGGTGTATAAAATTGAGCATAAACAGCTATACAAACATTGGCAGTAGAATGGCCTTACTGAAGAGCTCAGTGACTTTCATCGTGGCACCGTCATAGGATACCACCTTTCCAACAAGTCAGTTCGTCAAAATTCTACCCTGCTTGCCCGAATGCGTTCTGCCAACTGTAACGTTTGGTGGAGGAGGAATAATGTTCTTGGGGCTGTTATTCATGGTTCAGGCTAGGCCCCTTAGTTGCAGTGAACAGAAATCTTAACGTTACAGCATACAATGACATTCTAGACGATTCTGTGCTTCCAACTTTTTGGCAACAGTTTGGGGAAGACCCTTTCCTGTTTCAGCATGACAATGCCCCCATGCATAAAGCGAGGTCCATAAAGAAATGGTTTGTCGAGATCGGTGTGGAAGAACTTGACTGGCCTGCACAGAGCCCCTGACTTCAACCCCATCAAACACCTTTAGGATGAATTGGAATGCTGACTGAGCCATGCCTAATCACCCAACATCAGCCACAAGACCTCACTAATGCTCTTGTAGCTGAATGGAAGCAAGTCCCCGCAGCAATGTTCCAACATCTAGTGGAAAGCCTTCCCAGAAGAGTGGAGGCTGTTACAGCAGCAAAGGGGGGACCAACTCCATATTAATGCCCATGATTTTGGAATGAGATGTTTGACGAGCAGATGTCCACATATACAGTGCATTCGGAAAGTATTCAGACCCCTTGACTGTTTCCACATTTTGTTACGTTAGCCTTTTTATAAAATGGATTTAAACAATTGTTTCCCTCATCAATCTACACAACACCCCAATTTATTCAAAATAAAAAACGGAAATATCTCATTTACATAACTATTCAGATCCTTTACTCAGTACTTAGTTGAAGCACCTTTGGCAGTGATTACAGCCTCGGGTCTTCTTGGGTTTGACGCTACACGCTTGGCACACCTGTATTTGGGGAGTTTCTCCCATTTTCTTCTTTGCAGAGCCTCTCAAGCTCAGTCAGGTTGGATGGGGAGCGTCGCTGCACAGCTATTTTCAGGTCCAAAAAGTGCTGTAATTTCTCAACAGTTCACCCTATTTATGGATGAAAATCTCCTCAAATGAAAGTTGACAGTCTGCACTTTAACCGTATAGTCATTGTATCATTTCAAATCCAAAGTGCTGGAGTATAGAGTCAAAATAAGAAAAAATGCTTCACTGTCCCAATAATTACGGAGGGCACTCTATATACAGTACCAAAAATTAAGATCTGATCATTTGAACAAGACAGTAACCCCATGTGTCCAAAGGCTAAATATAGTACAATATCAAAACCTCATATTGTAGACAAATGCTTTGGCCGGTAAAAAATCTCCATCAGTAAGCTCAGAGAACAAGTGTACCAAAGGAAATGATACATTTCCGTTATGGACATGAATGGGTTCAATCTGATTGGGTTTATGAGTAATAAACCAGTAGCAGACATGTTTTTCTTTGGCATTTCATTCATTGAGGATGCATGATCCTCCTCAGTCAGGGTTTGGAAACGCCAATAGAACGCTTTCTCTGTTCACTTTCAAAACCCTATTTGGCCCAGTAAAGGAAATGCACATGTACTAACGTTACTCTCTATGCATTGCAAGTTGTTCATATTTACAGTACACTGCCTAGTATTACACGATATAACACTATTATAAATAGCTCACATTTTTCTTGTTCTGTAAGGAACCACACAAGGGGAAGGTCTTATGGTTTGACACAGACTACCTTAGCGTTTAGACAAGTATTTAACAATGCCTATTCTCCATGCTTTTGGAGTATTAGAGAAGATACCAATTGAAATCTACTCCTTTTAGTAATGTTGAGACAAAGGGTGCCGTTGAATTTAGTCACACTCTGTTCAGACCGATGTGTGTAGTGGTTGTCAGACTTGGCTAGGAGTAGTCATTTGAGTCTTCCACCCCTGGGCACTCTTCATTAACCTTTGCTGGTAACAAGTGAAACGGCACACAGTGTTGTGTGCAGCGGGATTGAATTCAATGTGCGGCCGACACAAAAAAGGCTCGCATTTCCTTCTACTACGAACAGCCTTGATACGTTAGAATATTTCTTTACTGTGCTTTCCGAGTGGTTAAAATGCAACAGTGTTAGACAGTCACAGTAGCAGCTTTGTTGGGATGTATTGCTCAACCTTATTATATCTGCTATTGCTGCTTCTCTTTTATGTTTACTTCTCCTTTCTTACGTTGAAGAGAACCCCAGTCTGCATGGGGCCAGACTAAGCAACAAGGCCAGGGTCTCATTCAACATAAGAGAGGGAGGATGTTGGAGAGAGTGCAGAGGGTATGAGGAGATGGCACAGAACAGTAGAGGAGAGGGGGTGTGGAGATGGCACAGAACAGTAGAGGAGAGGGTGTGTGGAGATGGCACAGAACAGTAGAGGAGAGGGTGTGAGGAGATGGCAGAGAATAGGAGACGGTGTGAGGAGATGGCAGAGAATAGGAGACGGTGTGAGGAGATGGCAGAGAATAGGAGAGGGTGTGTGGAGATGGCAGAGAATAGGAGACGGTGTGAGGAGATGGCAGAGAATAGGAGACGGTGTGAGGAGATGGCAGAGAATAGGAGACGGTGTGAGGAGATGGCAGAGAATAGGAGACGGTGTGAGGAGATGGCAGAGAATAGGAGACGGTGTGTGGAGATGGCAGAGAATAGGAGAGGGTGTGTGGAGATGGCAGAGAATAGGAGACGGTGTGAGGAGATGGCAGAGAATAGGAGACGGTGTGAGGAGATGGCAGAGAATAGGAGACGGTGTGAGGAGATGGCAGAGAATAGGAGACGGTGTGTGGAGATGGCAGAGAATAGGAGAGGGTGTGAGGAGATGGCAGAGAATAGGAGACGGTGTGAGGAGATGGCAGAGAATAGGAGACGGTGTGAGGAGATGGCAGAGAATAGGAGACGGTGTGAGGAGATGGCAGAGAATAGGAGACGGTGTGAGGAGATGGCAGAGAATAGGAGACGGTGTGAGGAGATGGCAGAGAATAGGAGACGGTGTGAGGAGATGGCAGAGAATAGGAGACGGTGTGAGGAGATGGCAGAGAATAGGAGACGGTGTGAGGAGATGGCAGAGAATAGGAGACGGTGTGAGGAGATGGCAGAGAATAGGAGACGGTGTGAGGAGATGGCAGAGAATAGGAGACGGTGTGAGGAGATGGCAGAGAATAGGAGACGGTGTGAGGAGATGGCAGAGAATAGGAGACGGTGTGAGGAGATGGCAGAGAATAGGAGACGGTGTGAGGAGATGGCAGAGAATAGGAGACGGTGTGAGGAGATGGCAGAGAATAGGAGACGGTGTGAGGAGATGGCAGAGAATAGGAGACGGTGTGAGGAGATGGCAGAGAATAGGAGACGGTGTGAGGAGATGGCAGAGAATAGGAGAGGCTGTGAGGAGATGGCAGAGAACAGTAGGGGAGAGGGTGTGAGGAGGTGGCAGAGAACAGGAGAGGAGAGGGTGTGAGGAGATGGTAGAGGAGAGGGTGTGAGATGGCAGAGAACAGGAGAGGAGAGGGTGTGAGGAGATGGCAGAGAACAGGAGAGGAGAGTGTGTGAGGAGATGGCAGAGAACAGGAGAGGAGAGGGTGTGAGGAGATGGCAGAGAACAGGAAAGGAGAGGGTGTGAGGAGATGGCAGAGAACAGTAGAGGAGACGGTGTGAGGAGATGGCAGAGAACAGGAGAGGAGAGGGTGTGAGGAGATGGCAGGGGAGAGGAGAGGGTGTGAGGAGATGGCAGAGAACAGTAGAGGTGAGGGTGTGAGGAGATGGCAGAGGATAGGAGAGGGAAAGAGTAGCAGTCACAGGAAAGGCATTGGTCTGCTAAATGACCACCTGACGGCAGGTGAGTCATCATGTCTCCTGACTATTTCCTTCGCTCCCCCTCGTCCTCTCGCTTCCCTCCTGAATACATATTTAACCTCTAGGTCTGAGTATCACTTCAAAATAGGTCCTCCTTGCTGGTACTGTGTGTGCAGACAGCCACTTCTCTTTCCTCTCATTCCCTCTTACATTTTTGGTGTAGTGCACTTTGTATGGAATAGGGTGCCATTTGGGACACCAGTCTCTGTCTTATGCAATCCCAGGGTGGCACCACTCCATCCAATCAGAGAGCAGTGAGGAAGTGGTCTCATGTAAAAGCTATGTTTTTGTTTGAACCACAGAAAAGAGAAGCGCTAAATGAGGGTTAACTGTAGGGGTGATGCTCAGTGTCAGGCTCCTCTGATCACTGCTGACCGGAGGACTGGTTCATTTTCTACTCACCACCTCAGCGATACGTACACTACATGAACAAAAGTATGTGGACACCTGCTGTGCAAGCCAGTCAAGTTCTTCCACACCGATCCTCACAAACCATTTCTGTATGGAACTCTTTGTGCATGGGGGCATTGTCATGCTGAAACAGGAAAGGGCCTTCCCCAAACCATTGCCACAAAGTTGGAAGCACAGAATCGGCTAGAATGTCACTGTATGCTATAGCGTTAACATTTCCCTTCACTGGAACTAAGGGACCTAGCCCGAACCATGAAAAACAGCCCCAGACCATTATTCCTCCTCCACCAAACGTTACAGTTGTCACTATGCATTGAGGCAGGTTGCGTTGTCTGGCATCCACCAAACCCAGATTTGTCCGTCGGACTGCCAGATGGTGAAGTGTGATTCATCACGCCAGAGAACGCATTTCCACTGCTCCAGAGTCCAGCTGACGCTTGTGGCTGAAATAGTCCACTAATTCGAAGGAGTGTCCACATACTTTTGTATGAGCCAATTGGCTCTTTGTCCAGACAAACATTAGCCTGAATGTGCACTGTTGGGTGGATAACATAACATTCTAGGACATTGGCTAACAGTCATACGTTTGCTTACGCACATTGTTACGAGTGTATGAAAATGAATTACTAAGTCAAGATAATGGGATTTTCCATAGCGTATACGCTCTAACCTAGAAAACAGTGAAGCATATTCAGGACGCTCTCTGTGGAGAGACATTTTGATTTTTGCAATTTGAAGCATTTGTCTAATTCAAGATAACAGTGAAACGTATTGTCAAGCCTTCAATTACAGGAATCAAAATGACCTTTAAAATAGAACAGATACTTTATTGTCCATTTTGGACAGTTTAATGACGGTTGATTGTTTTTATTAGATGGCTGTTATAGCTAGTGATATCACATACCATGTATTGAATTAAATAACAATCATGACTGTTTCTCATGGTTGGAATCATTTAACAGTATTTGTGCAACTGCATGCATGGTTAGCCAGCTGTGGTGTAAGGGTGTGTTTGTGTCACACTGTGTGAACCTGGGCTATAATAAGCAGACCTGGTGATATCCTACCTTACATGTTATTTATATCCACTTTAAGACATCGCGCACTGCTACTAGTAAAACTGCAGAGAAGACGTGATCCACACACCATCATGCAAGAAACACTCTTCCTCACGCTCACAGATGCACTTAGGTGACTCGTTATTCTGCATGCATAAATCCATCACGGTCCATGATGTTCATAAGCTTAGCCACAGATACACAGTCAGTCCATTTAGGAGCGCAGGGAAGGACTGAGAAGAATTCTTTCACCATGTACATTTCTTCAGTGGCGAGTGGTCAGGATGTACAGTGTTTTGCTCAAGAGGCCAGATATATTTTTCGCAGTCATGTTGGTTGATTAGTTGGTGAAGGAAGGTTCAGGAAACCCTTTCAACAATGAATACCTAATTAACGAAGATTAGGGTGCTATGCTGTGAGAATATGAGAGCAACAGCAATTATTGTTTTATTATCTTTCATTAAATTCAATTAGAAGGTGTAATTGAGGGTCATTTTGTTTAGTCCATACGTCTTGGTTACATAATGGGTGTTGTGACTAGAAGGAAGGGGAGGAAGCCAGACAGGAAGTGAAAAAAGAGAGTGAAAGTGGGGTTCATGTACAGTTAGTTGCACAGACAAACACCCAGCATCAGATTAACACGTTCAACTCCACTATAAAAACACAACAGACTTCAACCAAATGTAAACTACTCAGGATAACACCTAACTCTCAAAGTCCTCCTGATTTCAGATCCTGGAATGGCTCTTTGATGTTGTCAGCACAATGCCTCGATAATAAAGTGGGCTGTGCTTTTTACTGGTTGGCTCTCCTCTGTGTCTTTCTCACTTAAACACCCACAGCCCCGAGAGCCGGCCCCTTCCATTACAATAGTTTGATTTTCAAATCAACCCCCGAGGAAGTATAAACAAACGTTTGAGATGTCTGTAGCGTAGCAGGGCCGTTACATGTTATAACTGCTACGTAGCAGTCCCTCTTGTACCCTAACAGCAGGGCAGTGTGTCAGCAGCGAGGGGGTTGGAGGCCGGTGATGCAGGCGCTCACGCAGATAAATGGGGCTTTTGGCTCTGACCTCATCACCCTCCCGCTCCTCTCTCCTCACTGACAGACAGGCACGCTGGAACCGCACCGCCCAAGGAGGTCATGTACCCATCCAGGAGGCTAGGGGGCACAGGGGTGGGGTATGAGGGCAACAGTGATGTGCCCATGCTCAACGGGGTGAACTGAGGCTTGTACTGGTACTATGAGGCTGACCTGGGGCCAACTGACCTGACCCGCCCGGTCAGAACACAGACTATGCATTGGAGGGTGGGAGGGAGGGAGATGGGGGAGAGGGAGGGAGAGCTAATGTGTTACTGACAATGTAGCTAGCACTCTCTTTATCGCTGTCTCTTGTCTGCTCTGACTGCAGAAGCAGGTTACATGTCACTTCTCCCCACAGAAACAAGGTACTGCAGGTACCTATATGATAGCTCAATATACAATACATGCATTATTCTATAGACCGGGAAGCAATATCTAGTGGCTGGAGTAATTCAGGGAAAACCCTTTGTCTCCATTCCATTCCCACCTTGTGACTGTCAGACCATGAAAATGGAAACCTGCTATTTGACTCATGAATGACTAGAGGCATACTGATATGCTATTGGTTTTGAGTACTCAAGTGTAAAATGTAAAGTACATTATGATGTCATTGCCTGGTACATGAGGACATGCGTTTCTAGCCACTTGTTTTTTTAAACATCAGCATGAACATACACTTTGCCCTGTTAATTTCTTCTCTCTCTCTCCAGCGCTGAAAAGTCCAGCTGCCTTCCACGAACAGAGACGAAGTTTAGAGCGAGCGCGGGTGAGTTTCTCTTCATACTCCTCTCACTCTTTGTGGTGTCTGTCAGATGAACACTTTTAAACTGACCCTCAACGGTGAACTGGTTAAAAAGGGAATCATTTCTCCCCTTCTCTCTTCCTCTTTTCTCTTCCTCTTCTCCCCTCTCCCAGACTGAAGACTACCTAAAGAGGAAGATCCGAAGTCGGCCGGAGAGGTCGGAGCTGGTCAGGATGCACATTCTGGAGGGTGAGTTTCTCAGACAGCGCCCCCTCCCTGATCCAGAGGGTGCTGCACCTGAAAAATGTAGGCTACAAAATAAATTCCCACAATTGTTTGCTCTTCCATTCCATTAGCTGATATTATGTGCCATAACTGGGAGCTGTCCTGTGTGCTTGTAACTTCGTATCTGCATCATTACATAAGCATTGACGTTGAAACTCACAGCTTTGATTTCCTGGTTCCCTGATAAAGATCACGTGCCTGATGGTTGTTGGCTGGCTAACCCGCTGTGTGCTGTGTGTTCAGAGACGTCGGCGGAACCCTCCCTCCAGGCCAAACAACTGCAGCTGAAGAGGGCCCGTCTGGCTGACGACCTCAACGACAAGATCTCCCACCGGCCCGGCCCCATGGAGCTCATTCACAAGAACATCCTGCCTGTACACAGCAGCATCAAACAGGCCATCATAGGTAACTAAAGCAGCAGCATCAAGCAGACACAGTACCACTCCATATTATGTAGCCACACTAGCAAATGAGCTCTCATGATGATCACTACACTATTCTATCATTTCAACAGCATCAAACAGGTTCTGGTAAGAAGTCCACCATTCCACAAGCCCCATGATTCCAATTGCCATAATTCACTAATTTGCTCACTAGCGTGACGTGAACATCTGCTGAAAAAGCAAAAATAGTCCACCCAGTGAAACTCTATATGAAGGTCATCAGGAACAGGTACTGAATAAAATCTCATATGAACTCTGCTCACATCGGACCCAGTCACACGTCATATTAATACTGTACATCTGTGTGTGTCTCAGTGTATGTACAGTGCATTCAGAAAGTATTCAGACCCCTTGACATTTTGTTACCTTACAGCTAAAATGGATTCAATAATTTTCCCCCCCCTCATCAATCTACACACAATACCCCATAATGACAAAGCAAAACCAGGTTTTTAGAAATGTTTGCTAATTTATTCAAAATAAAAAACTGCAATATCACATTTATATAAGTATTCAGACCCTTTACTCAGTACTTTGTTGAAGCACCTTTGGCAGCGATTACAGCCTCAAGTCTTCTTGGGTATGATGCTGCAAGCTTGGCACACCTGTATTTGGGGAGTTTCTCCCATTCTTCTCTGCAGATCCTCTAAAGCTCTGTCAGGTTGGATGGGGAGCATCGCTACACAGCTATTTTCAGGTTTCTCCAGAGATGTTCAATCGGGTTCAAGTCCAGCCTCTGGCTGGGCCGCTCAAGGACATTCAGAGACTTGTCCCGAAGCCACTCCTGCGTTGTCTTGGCTGTGTGCTTAGGGTTGTTGTCCTGTTGGAAGGTGAACCTTCACCCCAGTCTGAGGTCCTGAGCGCTCTGGAGCAGGTTTTCATCAAGGATCTCTCTGTGCTTTGCTCTGTTAATCTTTCCCTCGATCCTGACTCGTCTCCCAATCCCTGCCGCTGAAAAACATCCCCACAGCATGATGATGCTGCCACCACCATGCTTCACCTTAAGGATGGTGCCAGGTTTCTTCCAGACATGACGCTTGACATTCAGGCCAAAGAGTTCAATCTTGGTTTCATCAGACCAGAGAACCTTGTTTTTCATGGTCTGAGAGTCTAGGTACCTTTTGGCAAACTCCAAGTGAGCTGTCATGTGCCTTTTACTGAGGAGTGGCTTCTGTCTGGCCACTCTACCTTAAAGGCCTGATGGTGGAGTGCTGCAGAGATGGTTGTCCTTCTGGAAAGTTATCCCATCTCCACAGAGGAACTCTGGAGCTCTGTCAGAGTCACCATCGGGTACTTGGTCACCTCCCTGACCAAGGCCCTTCTCCCCCGATTGCTCAGTTTAGCCAGGCGGCCAGCTCTAGGAAGAGTCTTGATTCCAAACTTCTTCCATTTAAGAATGATGGAGGCCACTGCGTTTTTAGGGACCAGAAATATTTTGGTACCCTTACCCAGATCTGTACCAACACAATCCTGTCTCTGAGCTCTACGGACAATTCCTTCGACCTCATGCCTTGGTTTTTGCTGTGACATGCACTGTCAACTGTGGGACCTTATATAGACAGGTGTGTGCCTTTCCAAATCATGTCCAATCAATTGAATTTACCACAGGTGGACTCCAATCAAAAAGGATGATCAATGGAAACAGGATGCACCTGAGCTCAATTTCGATTCTCATAGCAAAGGGTCTGAATACTTATGGAATAAGGTATTTCTGTTTAAGTTTAATACATTTGTAAACATTTCTAAAAACCTGTTTTCACTTTGTCAGTTTGGGGTGTTGTGTGTACATTGATGAGATTTTAGAATAAGGCTGTAACGTAACAAAATGTGGAAAAGGTCAAGCGTCTGAGTACTTTCCGAATACACTGTGAATGCACAGTATGTGTGTTAAAACGTGAGAACCTCTGCTTGTCCCTCCTGGCCATCTCCTCCAGCCAAAATGAGTATATTGATGTTCTAGATGGGCATGGTGGGAGAATGCCAACTTGAAGGGCCTTGCCTGCCTTCAGATGCTTCAAAGCTGCTGCCAAGCATGGAGATATCATTGTTAACCTTAGATATGTATTTACACACACACCATGAATTCATGACTGTCTGATGAGCAGGGGCCAATCTCATTGCCAACCTCCCCACTGCGGGCCCCTCATGGGCGCAAATTATATGAATCATACTAATGTTTGTTCACATTTGTGCGTTCACGGTTCACAGAAACATGTTGATTTCAATTTCACACAACACTATAAAATGTGTGTCAGTTTGTGTGTGGCTGTGTTTGTGCACGCATCAAGACATGACTTGGCTGGATTAAATGTAAAGGAAATGTATTGCCACACCAGAGTTCACATAACAGGTAGTGTCTACTGTGCTGTTAAACCGTGAGATAAATGAGATGATAGAAACTGGATTGATTGCTGTGAAGATGAATGTAAACATGTCTGAGCGTCAGGTTCCAGCATGGTTCAATCTCAGGGGATTGCCCCTGCTGTCGGTGGTTCTTAATAACAACAATCAAATTACAGGCAGTCATATCCACACAGAACAAGGACATGACCTAAACCTGTGCTGCTTTCCACACTCTCAGCCACACAAACACACACACACACACACGGCGGTGCAAAGGGGAAGCCATCAAATGATTGGTTCAGGAAGAGAATGAATCAAACCCCATATTGGTTATTCATCGTCTCCCACTGATGGGAAATTAATAGCCAACGGTGCTCGCTGAGCGCTCCAACTGCCTGCCGTCAGTAAATAAAAGATCCATAATGGTCTTTGTCAAAGGCGTGGGGATGTACCAGCCATATACAATGTGATGATAAAGCCCCGGACCCAGCAGGCCTCCACCTCCTCCTGCTGCCACTGCAGGAACCTCTGTTGATGCTGACTGACTGATTAACAGGCTGACTGACTGACTGGCTGCTGAGAGGAATGATGGCATGGCTAATGTTGACACAAAGCCTGGCTTTTTTTTTTACATGGCTCTCTCACACTACATCACAACAACGATGGTGGCTCATTATTCTACTTTCTCACTATTTATCTCCCTCTTTTTTCCCTCTTCTCTCTTTTCACTCTTTTGTTCTTCTCTTTATCCCTCTTTCTTTCCCTCAGAGACAGACTTCCCCAAGGTTGCTGGGGAGATATCCTCCTTTGATGAGGACAGTAGTGATACTCTCTCTCCTGAGCAGCCCATTGGTCAGGAGTCTCCGCTGGGCCACGCCCCTCTGCCCTCTCCCCACGACGCCCTAGCTTGCAACAGCACCCCCACACAGTTTCTCACTCAGGTTCCTCCGCCACCCCCTCCTCTTCCTCCCTTCTATGGGCCCTGCCAACCAGTGAAGTTGAGCAATGGGACAGCAGTTCTGAGAGCCGCCCCTGCACTGAACAAGGTTAGTGGCAGCTGTCACGGCTAATTATGAGTATTGTACCAAAGCCCATTGTATTTGTATTATTAGTTTAGCATTACTTCTGTTGTTAACAGTAGGCTAGTCCAGTGTTTAATCCACTACGTCTCAATGATCTTTCCCCCTGCAGTCCCAGCCAAAGCCCACCTCAGAGCGCCCCCCTCAGCGATCCAAGAAGCCCAAGGACAACAAGCCCAAGGTGAGGAAGCTGAAGTACCACCAGTACATCCCCCCGGACCAGAAGGCCGACCACGAGCCGCCCCCTCAGCTGGACTCCACCTACGCCAAGATCCTCCACCAGCAGCAGCTCTTCCTCCAGCTGCAGATCATCAACCAGCAGCAGCAACACTACAACTACCACACCATCCTTCCTGCACCGCCCAAGTGAGTGAGTGTGTGTTTGCGTGTGTGTGTGTATACAATTGCTTCACATACTCATCAACTACAGCCTGTATCCTATCCTATCATCATTTTGACTCATGTTTTTTTCTCTCCAGACCACTAACAGATCAACCACCTCCCACCAATGGCCCCTCTCCTTCTCCGGCCGTACCCGCCCCCTCGACATCCTCCTCCAGTCAAAGTGCACCAAGCCGGCAGAATGTCACACATGTGGGAGGGGCCACACCAGGTTCTTTGCCTCCTAACCTGGACGACCTGAAGGTCAGTAAAAGCCGTTGCATTTATCAAGAGTTGACTGTGTTGACAAAACCAACTGTGTCTGAACATTTCACATTCTGACACCTTATTTTGTCCTCCAGGTGGCTGAACTGAAGCATGAGCTCAAACTGCGGAGCTTGCCTGTATCAGGCACCAAGAATGACCTCATCGAGCGGTTGAGGAACTACCAGGCTCAGCAGAACAGTCGTGGTGGTGGTGGTAGTGCAACAACTACAACAGCAGGGGGTGCCACAGGGTCTGGGGCCGGAGCTCCCAAAACCAACCACCCAACACAACAACAACTACTACAACAACAACAGCAACTTTCCCAACACCAGGCCCTGTCCTCTGTGGTCCACCAATCAGGAGATGCAGGTGTGGTAACCTTGGCAACCTTCCCGTTCATGACCTCTGCTCCACAGCAGATCATGCACTTTGGCAGCACTAGCTCCTCCCCGCCTATCTCTCCTGCCCCCTCGGACCGCTCGCTAGCTGGGATGAGCCCAGACGAGACGAGCTGTAATGGAGACTCATTTGGGGAGATGGTAGGTCTCCTTTCTATATCAGATGTGTCCTTACTTAAAAAAATATATATGTTTTTATAGTGCCCAGAAATCAGGTTTTATAGTTTGAATCTTGAGACTACTTTTCTCTTTCCAAATAGGTAAGCTCTCCCCTCACCCAGCTAAGCCTCCATCCCTCCCCCCAGCACCTTGGCACTATCAAAGAGGAGTTGAGTGGCTCGGCCCCAACAGCCTGCCAGTTCTCCATGGCTGCTCTGCAGAAACGCCTGCAAGTAGCACCCCCGTCTGTGAACAAGGACCAGATGCTGCAGGAGAAGGACAAGCAGATCGAGGAGCTGACGTGTATGCTAAGGCAGAAACAGCGGCTGGTGGAGACCCTGCGCGTCCAGCTGGAACAGGGCAATAGAGGGGGCCGGGACGCCCCCCCAGAACCCCTGGGCCTTGTCAGGGTGAAGGAAGAGCCCCCAGACATCCCCAGCATCCCCTCCACATTTTGCCCCATTGCCCGCTCCCCGACCCCTTCCCAGTGCCACATGGAGGTCACCAAGATGACCATCAAGCAGGAGGTCGGGGATGTGGAAGAGGCTGTGAAGCTGTCCTTGGAAGCCCCACCTCAGCAGGTGCAGCTGGAGCAGATCCAGGCGCAGCAGCGGTCGCAGCTGGAGCAGCTGAAGCTGCAGCAGATGCAGCAGATCAACGCACTGCAGCTGGCACAACAGCAGGCCCTGCAGCAGCTGCTCCTACAGCAGAACCAGCAGAATCTGCAGAAACACCGCTCACAGCAGAGGAAGAAGAAGTCCCACAAGCAACAGCTCAAGCAGCAGCAACAGCTGCTGTCCCAACAACAACAGCAGATACAATCAAAGAACCAACAGCTGTTACATTCAAAGCATCAACATCAGCAGATATTGCAGGCACAACAACAGCTGAAGTCACAACAGGTCAGTGGCAGTCAAAACAACTCAACGGCTAGTCACAACAAGAGCTGCAGACAGTGACGGCAAAACAAATGTGATCCCAGTCAAAATAGTCAGTGTGTCACCTTGTGTTTTGTCTCTCACTGACTATTGCCTTTGGTCTCTTCCAGGTGTCTCAGATGTTCCTCAATCAGCAGTCGCGCTCCACCACTTCCTTCCCCTTGGATCTCCTCAAGACACACTCCACACCTACCCTGGTGACAGACAGCAACGGCAACCATTTCCTCATCGCACTGACCAATCACTGTGCCGAGAGCCAAGGGAGTGAAACGCCACAAGGCACTCCACAGGGCAAAGCAACCAATCGCATCATACTGCAGGCAAACATTTAAATCCCTCTTTCACTCAAACCTAATGTTTTTGTTTAGGGACTCCTTGTGCTGCTTACTTTTCGTTCTCACACCTTTTCTCTCCTTGGTCTAACCAGAGACTGCAGTCAACTCCCACCAAGCTGCCCAGCCAATCCCCTCTTCAGTTGTCCAGCAGTGACACCCAATCAAAACCGAAAACTCAACCAGGCCTCGTGGAACAGCCAACCAGAAAGGTAAGGGAAAGGTTCTAAAAGCCTGACATGTAGGTTGTCCGTTGAACAGCGGTCAATGGAGCCTCAATTATGGTGGTGACTGGCTTGTTGCTAATGTCCCATTAGAGTCATTCAGAATTGCCTCGGTGACTCCAATAATCGTCTGTGTTATGTGAATTAATGATGTAAACCCTGTAATACACTGATATCATCCTTGATATATAAGAGCTGATAACTAATGTAATAGTGATTATTATTCTGGTAATTACTGTAATGATATTCCTCATCTTTGTGATTTATGTTTTAAACTCAGAATGAAGCTTTCAGCTCATTTGAATCTCAGCTAATTAAGATTTATTTTGCTTAGGGACAGAAGGCGGGGCTGCAGGTGTCAACCAATCACTCCCCAGGGGTCGCACTCTCCTTCTCTGCCCCACCCAATCTCCAGCCTTTCTTCCCCAATGATGACTCCTCCCCTTCTGAAAAAGACGCCTCCCCCTCTCCTCCAGCTCAAACGGTAATTGTGAACTTGTTAAAACTTGTACTGTAGTTGCAATTCTCTAAAGGGACAAGTTAATAGTATACATTTTTAAGACATGAGAACATTGTTGTATTTCCATCAGGAGGATTTGAGTCCAGGTCTTGACCACGAACCCCTGTTCAGCCCTCCTTCTCCCAAACAGACGCCCTCCCCTAACCCACCGGATGACAAGGTAACCCACGCCGCCTGGTTGTCTCTCTGTTTCTATGTTTGTGTCTCAGAGGTCTCATTATGGACAACCATGCCGAGACTCTTGCTCTTCTGTATTCACCTCTCAACTCAGTGGCTGTGTCAGGACTTACTATTCTCCCTGTGTCTTGCTCCCAGGATAATGGATCCACCAAGCATATGGACGACCTCTTCGACATCCTGATTCAGACAGGAGGTGAGTGTTGAATGCCGATAGAGAAGGAGAGCTCCTCCTGGTTTCCTGATTCAATATTTGTCTCCTACTGGTTGACATTTCTTCTCTCTCCTCCTCTCCCAGAAATCTCAGCCACCTTCAAACCAGCGCCCGACCCTTCCCTGGCGCGATTGCGCCCCAACACCCCTTCCCCTTCCCACTCTCAGGCCCCCTCCCCTCTCCAGCTGCAACTCCACTTCTCGCCCCCCACCCCCCCCGAACCCGAGACCCCCAAGCCGGGCCCAGGGGAGGAGGAGGAGCTGCAGGCGCCAGCCACCGTTGACCAGGACGTAAGCAACACAGGAAGTGGACGTCTGGAGGACTTCCTGGAGAGCACCACGGGCAAACCCCTCCTGGGGGTAGAGCCTGGCGGGCCCCTGACCCTGATTGACGACCTTCACAGTCAAATGCTGAGCACACCCAGCATCCTGGACCACACATCCTCGCCCATGGACACCTATGAGCTGTCGGGCTACACGGCCAACCCCCCTGGCCTGGACTTCGGAGACCATGCCCTGGACAGCATGGATTGGCTGGATATCACCATGGGAGGGGCGAGCAACGAGATTGCAGGGCTCGCCCCACTGGGTCCCCTGGGCCCCCACACGCCCCCCAGCGTCTTCTCAGCAGACTTTCTGGACAGTTCAGACCTGCAGCTTCACTGGGACTCCTGCTTATAGCCCTGGACAGTCTTACAGTGTCATCCACACGGATGGATGCTGATGTTACGTTGTCAGACTCTTTCTCTCTTTTCTCAACGTATGGTACAACGACTCAAAAACACACTGGCTCTACTGCACTCTGAACTCAGTCCCTCTTACTGAATAACACTTTGATAGAATTCTTATGTGTACGCTTACGTTCTATAAGGCAGGCCCTCTTACACACGTAGCTTATACAGTAATACCTTTGTTAACAAACCCTGTGGACCGTAGTTGATGATGCTCCTTTATCTGAGCCTGTCAGCAGCTTACCGTAGCTACCCATCTAGACTATTGTCTGTTTATTATTGCCCTTAGTAGTATAAGTAATAGTATGGAGATATTGTAACAATGTTGAACCAGTAATGTGAGAACAAGACGATAATCACGTCTGTCTAGCAGCTTTAGGGTTAAAAAACCACAACCTACTTATTTTCAGGAGAACTTTAGAGGAGATGATCAGGGAAGCCAAGGTGAAGGAGAATCAAGTAGCTATTTGTTAGCATGAATGCATGCAGGAGTCAGACCATGGCTCCAGTGTAGCAGGCTGGTGAGCGCAGCTCTGGCTGAGTAGGAGAACTGCAGGAGGAGCCTGGTACAGAGGAGAGACACACAGACAGTGATATTTGACTAGAATGTATTTTTGCCCATAATATGGGGTGTATTTTGGAATATATTTGAAAATGCCAGGAAACATGATTTCATGTTTTAGAACACGTGGTCTTACTCTCTTAGCTTTAATGATATTGCTCTAGAACATCATGACAGACGTGATAGGATTTTATATAATTGATAAAAATGAGAACCTGCTTTTTTTTAACGGAGGTATTGCTGCTACGTAGCGTACTTTATCTCCTTGGACGTAGGTTCATTTCATAGACACGCAGAACTATGTCAGCCAGTACTGTAGCTAAAGTAAGTTATGGTTAAGAGATTGCAAAGATGGAAATGTTTGTTTCATTTTAACCTATATAAGCAATTAAGTATGCAGAGATGACTTGTTTCGTGTATGCTGTAGTCCACTCCATCAATTATAGTGATGCCTACTGAACCAGGAGCTGCATTGGTGAATCACGAATGTTGTGTTATTATTTTGGGTGCCCCTTAACATCAGGACTGTATTATTATTATTATGTACTGTATCAGTACCTTTGCCAAACAATTTTTTTATAAAGTCCTCCCTATAAATTCTTGCTGTAATATACCAATTTAGACACTGAAAATGTATTATAATGCACAGTTCTTTTTTTTGGACTTGACTCCATTTTAGGCAATGGAGCACTACGAAGTACACAGTTTACTGTGACAAATTCTGTCAACAGTGTGAACTCTGTATCCGGAGTTAGAATACCCATTTTTTATTTTATTTAACCTTTATTTAACTAGGCAAGTCAGTTAAGAACCAATTCTTATTTACAATGACGGCCTACCCCGGCCAAACCCGGATGACGCTGGGCCAATTGTGTGCCGCCCTATGGGACTCCCGATCACGGCCGAATGTGATACAGCCTGCATTTGCATGGCCTCAGACTCACAATCATACAACACTGCACACACACATGCCCACATGCTCAATTTTGAGCATCGCTTGCTTGTTTGAATGTATTATCCTTTTCATGGTTTGTTGCATATCACCATAAACATACATTCAAGATATGCTTCTCTCTCACTTCTCCTGTGTGTGTGTTTGTGGTGGGGGCGGACAGGCAGTTTCTGTCCAGTATATCCTCCTCTTTGACTTTGCCCTCATGGTGGCCTGACTGGTGTTGTTGAATGGAAAACCCTCCATGGTAGAGGGATTGTAGACCAGTCAGCCCCGATCTGCTGTATTAGGGATTCTGAAATGCTCCATTTTAAGTTGTCAAAACTTGAGGGATTTGGGGATTGCTCTGGGGAGGGAAACTGGTTGGGCTTCTTCATGATTTGGACATTTTATTATGTATTTTCCCTTTTTTTTTTGAAAAGTAATTGATTAAATTTGATAAATTGTGGTTTACAGTGTGGATGTTTGGGGGCCACAGCATGGAATGAGGGTTGAAGATGAACATTTTCAAAAAGCGGATACTGTGAAGTAATCATTTAGCACCAGAATCCCCCTAGAGCACGTTTCTCCAACTGGCGGCCCTTGTCCCGAATTTGACCAGTGGGTGATTTTATTTGGCCCCCCAAATTTTCTGAGCAAAATAAAGTACAATATATAATTGTTTTATTGTTGGACATAAAAGACTAAAAACACGAGCAAATCGGCTTCAAGTTATTTTAATTTTGGAAGTCAGTTCCGAAGAATTCCCATGCATAAGAGATATACAGTATGTGTTCATATACAAATGTATGCAAGGTTTGAAATGATTACATCTGTTTTGTGAAATATTTGTAAATATGTTCCAGCCCCCTGACCATCCGCTCAAGAAAAAATTGGTCTGCAGCTGAATCTAGTTGATGATCCCTGCCCTAGAATGACCAAACTACTGTATTACAACTAGCCCATAGATATAGACCCTGCTTTGCAACTGCCCACTTTCATGTGCTCACTTTTTGTCTGTGTGTCTGCAGGTATACTGACGAGGAGAAACACAAAAGTATATACAATTGGTATTGGTTTTCCACATGTTATGTAGATCACATGTATCATCTTTGTATACATTATTTTATTTAATGCTGCTGTGACTGAGTCCTTACAGGAAAGGGACAATATGGGAGGGGCTAGAGGAGAACTAGAAAGCTTTCAAAGAATCCTTTAATGGTTCCTTAAAATGTTTGGGGGGGGGGAATATGAACTGCTTATTGAAAGAGTTCAGTTTTGAGGACTCAGTCACAGCAGCCATCGTCCTCTTCCCTTACCTCTTCAATGAAGATCCAAGGGGCTTCTGGACACTTGTCAAAACTGAACTCTTTCAATAAGCAGTTCATATTTTCCCCCCCCAAACATTTTAAGGAACCATTAAAGGATTCTTTGAAAGCTTTCTAGTTCTCCTCTAGCCCCTCCCATATTGCCCCTTTCATTTAACTAACCAATCTGGAACCCCAATGAATTTTCCAGCTTTTATTTTCTCAGTGAAGAAGTGTCCCGTCTTTCCAGTTCCTCTTGCTACTTTATTCCTGACTGTAATTGAAGCTGAAACAGTGTGCAGGTCTCTGAGTATTGAGTAAGATACTTTATTCCTGACTGTAATTGAAGCTGAAACAATAGTGTGCAGGTCTCTGAGTATTGAGTAAGATACTTTATTTCTGGCAACTAATTGAAAACGTCACTCGAGACCCCCCGCCGCCCCCACCCACCCACATCATGCCTCCTCCCATCCCACTTAAGTCATTCCGGGTGCATCCAATCGCAATGAATTCCTCCGCATTTAATTCATTTTCTGCTCTGAAATAGTCCATCAGGTTTTATGGGCTGCCCAACCCCACTCACTACTCCATCACAGATCACCGCTCTTAAACCATACATATTGATTAGGGTCACTTGTGTCTTATGAAGTGGTGGGGGTACCTACCTGCCATTGTTGGGGGATTGAAGCAATTTCTCTGGAATTCATTTGACAAATGACAATCATCCGGTTGACATTATTGGGGATAAAAGAGTCCTGTAGAGGTAGAGCTGCAAATTGAGTTGATTGACAGAGGTACAGTACAGACTTGGAAGGGAACCAAATGCTTTTTTCTTTCCTGCGTTACCTCTTCTGGCCACCAGGGTGTGATGTGACCTTCAAGCAAAGGGTGCCTGAATAGCAGTGCAGGGGGACTATGCAGCTCTTCAGGAGTGCTCGAATTTAATTGAGTTTATGAAACGGTGGATGGGAAGATCGATGGAGCCCATCCATCTAATATACTGAGGTCGCTGTCAATGCCCCTCTCCAGATTGACAGGGTGTCCAGCCGTCCACAGACCATTACAGGACCACCGCGCCACTCAGAGCACGGCGCCTGCATATGTCAGTTGCGTGACCCGTGTCTGCTCTTATCTATTTCTCTTCGTCCTCCATGTTTTCCATCCACACACTTCCCTCTCTCTCCCTTTTCTTAAGCCTGTCGTTGCAGCCTGGGACCTCCCTGCCTGTGCACTGACAGCTGCTGTGTGCAGACACTGAGCCAATGAGATTGATGGAGCTGTCGCTGGCCTGCAGAGTGTGTGGGCGTGGGTGTGTGTGTGTGTGTGTGTGTGTGTGTGTGTGCGTGCAAGAGAGAGCATGTGTCGAGAGGGAGGTTTGAAAGGCTCGATATCCTCCGACTGCAGTCCAATCACCCCTTACTGTTGTGCCAGACTGTTGCCTGTCTCAAACCCCCTATTCTGCTCCCTCCCCTCAGGCTCAGCCACCCCTCAAGGCCCCCCATTCTTGCCGCACAATTAACAATCAATCAGCAGTATTACAATCACAATGCTGGTTCTTCATGTGGTGGGCTTATCTCTCTCTTAGTCAGCTCTCTCTGGTTTTGCTGTCGCTCTTGTCTCTTTTAATTTAGTGCTGTCTGTCTTTCTCTGTCTCTCTCATGTTCAATTCCTCCAGTTCTGCTTCCGTCTTTCCTTCTGGAAACATCACTCTCCTTTTTTCCCCACTTCCATTCGTTCTGCTCCTTTCATTGTCCCGTGCTGTCTTATTCTTGCTCTTTCTTTTCCTCCCATAGCTTTATGATTTATTCATTTCCTTCATTATTGACTGCAGTCCCTTTTGTGTTCATGGTCTCCCTTATCTACACAGCCTGGTCTCACAAACTAGGGGTAACATAATAAATGTAAAGCCTGGTGACTGAAATTGGTATGATTTGTTGATTTTGGTATGTTTGCATAAGACAAGAAACAAAAGGACGAAGGGTGGATGGTCCATCCGGGTGGATGGGTGGGATAATGCGACCGTCTAGCAACAATGCGACCGTCTAGCAACCCAAAGGTTACGTGTTTGATTCTCATCATGGATAACTTTAGCATTTTAGCTCATTTGAAACTACTTACTACTTTTGAGATACTTTGCAACTATTTAGCATGTTAGCAAACCCTTTCACTAACCTTAACCCTTTAACCTAACTCCTAACCCAGACTATTTGCATTGCCCCCCCCCCCCCCTTACGCTGCTGCTATTCTCTGTTTATTATCTATGCGTAGTCACTTTAACTCTACCTACATGTACATATTGCCTCAATTACCCTGACTAACTGGTGCCCCCGCCCTTTGACTCTGTACCAGTACCCTCTGCATATAACCTCGCTATTGTTATTTTACTGCTGCTCTTTAATTATTTATTACTTTTATTTCATATTTTTTACTTATCTATTTTTTACTTAACACGTATTTTTCTTAACTGCATTGTTGGTTACAGGCTTGTAAGTAAGCATTTCACTGTAAGGTCTATGTGTTGTATTCGGCGCATGTGACAAATCAAATTTGATTTGAACCCCTAGCCTAGCGAACTTTAGCTAGCTAACGTTAGCCACAACAAATTGGAATCAAATCAAATTTTATTTGTCACGTGCACCGAATACATCAGGTGTAGAGCTTACAATGAAATGCTTACTTACAGGCTCTAACCAATAGTGCAAAAAAAGATGTTAGGTGAACAATAGCTATATACAGTAGCGAGGCTATTAAAGTAGCGAGGCTACATACAGACACTGGTTAGTCAGGCTGATTGAGGTAGTATGTAGATATGGTTAAAGTGACTATGCATATATGATGAACAGAGACTAGCAGTAGCGTAAAAGAGGGTGTGGTGGGTGGCGGGACACAATGCAGATAGCCCGGTTAACCAATGTGCAGGAGCACTGGTTGGTCGGCCCAGTTGAGGTAGTATGTACATGAATGTGTAGTTAAAGTGACTATTCATAAATGATAAACAGAGTAGCAGCAGCGTAAAAGAGGGGTTGGGGGGGGGCACACAATGCAGATAGTCCGGGTAGCCATTTGATTACCTGTTCAGGAGTCTTATGGCTTGGGGGTAAAAACTGTTGAGAAGCCTTTTTGTCCTAGACTTGGCACTCCGGTAGCGCTTGCCATGCGGTAGTAGAGAGAACCGTCTATGACTGGGATGGCTGGGGGTCTTTGACAATTTTTAGGGCCTCCCTCTGAAACCGCCTGGTGTAGAGGTCCTGGATGGCAGGCGGTTTAGCCCCAGTGATGTACTGGGCCCTATGCACTACCCTCTGTAGTGCCTTGCGGTCAGAGGCCGAGCAATTGCCATACCAGGCAGTGATGCAACCAGTCAGGATGCTCTCGATGTTGCAGCTGTAGAACCTTTTGAGGATCTCAGGACCCATGCTAAATCTTTTTCGTTTCCTGAGGGGGAATAGGCTTTGTCGTGCCCTCTTCACGACTGTCTTGGTGTGTTTGGACCATTCTAGTTTGTTGTTGATGTGGACACCAAGAAACTTGAAGCTCTCAACCTGCTCCACTACAGCCCCGTCGATGAGAATGGGGGCGTGCTCGGTCCTCCTTTTCCTGTAGTCCACAATCATCTCCTTTGTCTTGGTTACGTTGAGGGATAGGTTGTTATTCTGGCACCACCTGGCCAGGTCTCTGACCTCCTCCCTATAGGCTGTCTCGTCGTTGATCAGGCCTACCACTGTTGTGTCGTCTGTAAACTTAATGATGGTGTTGGAGTCGTACCTGGCCATGCAATCGTGGGTGAACAGGGAGTACAGGAGGGGACCGAGCACACACCTGCCAGTTGGTCAGTAACATATCATACATTTTTCAAAACCGTAACATATTGTACATTTTTCAAATTCGTAACATATTGTAATTTGTAACATATCATACAGATTGTAATTCGTAACATTTCATATGAAATGGATGATGGACATCCACAAATGAATACGGTGTGTCTCGGGTTAACGCACAGAATAATATGAACTGCTCCGAGACCAGGTTGGTCTACACAATGTCAGCTGCTAGTAAAAATGTTTGAGAGCATTAAGCTACTATGTGTAACAGTATAGCTTCCGTCCCTCTCCTTGCCCCTACCTGGGCTCGAACTAGGGACCCTCTGCACACATCGACAACAGCCACCCTCGAAGCATCATTACCCATCGCTCCACAAAAGCTGCGGCCCTTGCAGAGCAAGGGGAACAACTACTTCAAGGTCTCAGAGCGAGTGATGTCACCGATTGAAACGCTATAAGCGCGCACCCCACTAACTAGCTAGCCATTTCACATCGGTTACATATGTACCGTTTGGACTATACCACAATATTGGTTTAGGAATAGCTATAAGGCGGCCTCTTTCGCTCTTTTTTTTACTCCCTGTCTGACAGACACACTCACACAAACATGCCCAGACACAAGGTTTCTCTGACCATTTTAATTTTTTATCAAGTTTATACAAAGAACACTTAGTAAGGTTTCCTCTAAAAAGAGATGGTTAAAAAGCCAGACAATAAGTTTGACCTTAACTCTTCCTCAAAAATGATTTTAATTAGTGCTGTAAAAACGGAAACAATCTTCATCATAATCGTCGTCATCATCAATGATAACCTCTTTTAAAATGTAAGTAAACAGCTAGGGAATGAAAGGACCCTATTGATGCTATGACGGTGTCTTTGAGACCGATTGAATCTGCATAGAACTGAAGCGTTAAGGTTGGGTGGGAGGGGTTTTTAATTTCCCTCATATCAATGTCTTCTGTTTTAGGATTGTTCCAATGAGCTCCTTCCAATCAACTGATCTGCTGCCCAAATGCAACATCCTGTAAACCTTTAGTGTAGTTATATTAATGCTCTATAACAGGAGTATGCTGCTATGTATTTCAGTCTTTTAACCTGAACATTTAACATTCCTAATTCAGGACATTGCCTCAGGTTGTCCACTACTGGAGTGGGAGGTTGCGAGAGGGGGATGTGGTTTGTGGCGTTTGGCTCTTTGCTCTCTCAGATGGAGTCAGTCCAGACCCTGGAGACATATAAATGAAGTCAAACATCAGTGACAGCTGGCCTGGGTCTCTGTGGCGATGTGGTGGCAGAACAAAACAATGCAGGGCACTAGGAGAAAGGGATGCCCAGATAAATGCTGAACTCATGGAGAACATGCCCAGACCAAAGGGTTGGACTTCCATTTTTTTTCTTCTGTTGACAGTGCCTGTCTTCCTTATACAATGTGAATGATAGCCACCAAATTAACATAAAATATGCTTTTCATTTGTCTTGCTGTGTCAGTGTGTACTGTACTGAATGCATGTGTGTTCGTGTGTACACATTTATTCACATCATGTAGGCCTACATGTTTTTCTAAACATTAAATATACATTTTTAGCTCCATTTCTCGTGGCCTTTAACTATGAATAAAGAACTGCATAATCAAAACCACATGTAAACAGAGAACATAAGAACACCTGCAACAACAAGGATTATTTTTAGATGTCAGGGCAGTATAATTAGTACAGGCCCGTCAGCTAAATTAATATCATTTCTGGTCAAAACATGCAATGTTCCAGCACCTTATTTACCTTGTATCTCCATTCTATCTAGACAGCATGGGCATATTAAGAGGTGTCCAAACCAATTTTTGGATTCATTTAAAAGCCATGGACCTTGAATATAAATCAAATTAGATGACAATTTCATTTACAACAATCCAATTTTAGATTTATAATTGGACTATTTTATTGACCAAGTCTACAGGCATTGCAACGGTACTTGATAGATGCTTGGTTAAGGACGTCAATTAAAATCCTCCCTATGTTTTCTTCCTTGTCTAAAGAGTTTACGCACCCACTGATACTGTTTCATGATGCTGAGGAAGAGGTTGGTATGGTGGCTTAATGGTAATGAAATCTTGCTGATACTGGGCCCCCTCGTAAGGTTAAGATTAAAAAGAGTACCAGTATTTGCCCTGCTTTACGGAGTGGAGTAGGGGGAAGGGGGGACTTTTAGCTGATACAACGAGTAGGCCTTCGCTCCTTAACCTCGCATATTTTCAGATTACTTCACATACTCCAGGGGTCTGAAACGCTACTGCCAGCTAACAACCCAGAGAAACAGACTCAGCCAAATCGGAGATGTCAGAAAAAATTAATTTGGACACCGCAATCTGGGTGACCCAAACACTGGTAGCTCTCCACTCAACGCAAAACAAGAGAAAGATGTGTTTTTCTTGTTTAAGTCTATAAAAAGCCCTTATATGAACCAAGTATTTAACAATTTTTAAAGCAGACAAGTGGTACAATATATATACACAAGTACAGAGCAATCAAAGGTAGTCTACTACCAAAAGTATGGAACAACACATGATTTGCAGATATAAGCTGCACAGGAATCAAAATCGTCAATCGTCATTGTTAACTAATGTGTTGCCAAAGCACATGAATACATGAGTGCATGTACCATACATAGTATCTGAAAAAGCACAAGCTTCAAACACGGGACGTTTTCTGTTGGGAAGAAGTGCGTGGCCAGTTCTGAATCTGAAAGCACTTCATCTCTCATCAGTCAAACGCTACTTTTTTGATAGAACTTCCAATCCAAATACAGTACCAAAAAAATCATACACAATATATTGCTAAGGATGAAACCCAAGTATGTCTACCAGGTTGCATTCAGATAACCTGTTGTAGAATAGTTGCGTTTAAGGAAGTTTTACAAAGAACAGTCATTCAGCTCTTTTAGGGTGCCGTATATACAGTGTAATCAGAAGAGAATGAGTATGCACACTAAGCTGATGGTCCACAGTCTGACATTCCCACTGTGTGCTATCAGTTACGTGTACTCAATTTCTCCTGATAAGAATTGTTTTGGTCCAGCACCTACAACCACAGAATGGGTGACTGTGAGATATACATGGCTCCTCTGTCCTGCTGTGGTGTATTATTTACATCGTCCAGTGTTGAGAAACTGAGGCAAAACTTTTGGCCAGTAAGCCTTCGACAGCTTTAATTCACTTTTGACTGTCCAACACAGACTGAGGCAATCCAAAACCAGTGGGCTTACTGTGACAGTATTGGTGTAGGATTCACTGTACGGAGGCCTGCGGCAAAAAGACTGGCATACCTGTGGGCCAAAAAGGCCCTTCACCGGGTATATGATACTCATGGAGGGTGTCACTATTTAGGACAGTCAGCAGTGTTTGTCTCCCGTGAGTCAGATATACCTGCGCGTCAACATTCGCTCAGGACTAGGATGGGAAGAAGAGGGATATTAAGGTGGAATCTCAGCCAATTACAGTGCTTCATTCCACTATAGGAGGCAAGCCAAGGCGCTAGCCTGGCGACATCCTGGTGCCTCGCTAGCTGTCAGCTTGGCCCCAGGCTGTGTTTGTCCTTGAGGCCTCACAGAGGCTCACCCTCCTCATGGAGACTCCCTGGAGCCTGAAGGATCCATGTGTCACAACGTCAGCATCGTTCAGCTAGCATTAGCAACACTATCCTAGTGCCTGCAGCCTGTAGAGCTCAGATGGGGTTTCAGAGGTGTCCACTCTTGCAGGCCAGCCCTGATAACTGCTTGTAGGTTTGTGTTTTCTTTAGTATGGCCTTGCTGGAATTGTGTCTGTAAAATAACATTTGAATCCGTCCAATAGTAAAAGGTCATGGAGAGCTAATGAAGCTTTTTTTCTGAGTGGATAGGGTTCTCAAGAGTTCTGATTCGCTAATGCAACTTCCTCTGCCGGAGAAGCGCAGGAGGAGAGAGAAGAGAGAATTAAAAAAAAGCTCAGTGGTCTGGTTTCTGAGAAAATAGTCCTAAATATCTTTCAGAAGAGCCTGAGATTGCAACAACAACAAAAAATCTGGGTCTATGCAGCTCTGCTTCCACCTCAGCTCCCCACATTTAAAGGACTCATGGATAGCGGATAGATGGGTACTTATTGCTTTGCAGACAGAACATATTGCTTGTTACTTGCACACATCCATTGCTTGTTCACAACCACTAATGCATCCTGAATGATAAAGGAGAGAGTCCATAGAATACTTTATATGGCTGGGCTGTTAAGCTAAGAATCATTGTGAGTAACCCCCCCCCCCCCCCCCTCATTTACGAACTGAAGTTAGAGAAAGCTAAATGGTGACTGTGCATGCTGCATATGGTAGCTATGAGTGCAGATGGGCATGATGCATATTTATACATGTACTGTGCATATCCCAACACTTCTCTATTTCTGATTTACTTTATTCAACCATATCATAAAAACAACAACAACTCCAAGTGGGTCTTATGTAGATTACATAACAGCTTTAAAGTATGAACCGTGGGCAGATAAATCAAATCCCCAATGAAATGTAACATAAGCATAAACCCATAAATGTAATTGTCTCCAACAGCCAATTCCAACATGAATGACTCCACCGGCTGCACGTAGTTTAAATCAATTCAAATGTATTATATTCCATATTGTGCTGCTACAAAGGCTACAGTGAAACCACTTGGTGTCTGTCCGTAACACAGAATGGCTTGACAATAGCAGCTGAATGAATCTCCAAATCATTTAACAGTGTGAAATCCCTGCTCCATTCCATGCATGCCTAGTGTGTGAGAGTGTGTGAGGGCCTGCCATGCTGGGGATTGGGTATCATTAGTTATGGCTGCACCCCCTGTGAGGAGGCAGGGTGTCCCATGGCTGGGAACAGCTTGGAAGACCATGCAGGGGTTGGATGCTGGAGGCTCCCACCGTAAGTCAACCCCACTGGGGAAAGGGAGAGCAGAGGAAAGGGGGTCTGGTGGAGCTCAGGAACAGGCTGGAAGCTGGTTGGTGGGGAGGAGCTAGCAGCAAATGGTGAATGACTCTAGTAAACATGACTGACTGGCTGCCATCCGTTGATACGGTTCCACCTGTCTGGAATACGCTGGACGTAGGTATGCACTGCGGCGTAACCTGTTTACTTAAGATAATACATTAAGCTTGAGGCTTGGGCTAAATTGCAGGAGAGTCCACTGAAACGTACGGTGAAGGACGGCGCTTGTGTGAACTTAGACGTATCAGATTTCCATGCAAATATTGTACCTTGCGGTCAAGTGTAAAATGATAACGAGCCAAGAGGAGCTGCTTGCTCTCCTGTAGCTTGACTATTTGGTTGGGAAAGACTTACTGTAATGTCTATGTTTAGCCACTAGCTTCAACCCAGCTGCATTTAAAGTGACTCATTATACATATAGATGAACCATACACCTGCATTCAACAAAATTATCATATTAAAGCCTATTTTAATATTACAATAATATATGCATGCATCACATGAATTGCTGCCAGTCTGGAAGACATACTTGAATAAAATACTCTGTGTATGATTTTTCTTCCTTCCTGACTTTTGTGCATTCATGTTTGGATAAATTCTTCAACAGCAAGCCAAAGCTAAGATAAAATAAAAAAGCAATGACCTTTACTTCACACCTACAACTTTCCACCCTTGCATTGCCTTTGGCACCATATTACCCGGGACAGACACGGTGACCTGTCCTGCCCTCTTGCAGGCGCCTATTGTCCCTTGCGATTTGCGTCTGGCCTCCGCTGAAGATTCACTAACACAGACGGTACCATTTAACACGACTGTGGTGACCTTGCTGATACCTGTGCTGTTTGCCCTTTCCGATGCATGCGTCACCGATTAAGACAACAACAAACAACACATCGCTGAGAGACGTGGACGCTGACGATCCCCAGGGAGTCTCCAGACACAACCACTGTGTGAGATTCCCCAGTTTTGACGACCAGGGGGTCTGAAGCTTCAGGGCTCTTCTCCAGCAGGTGACGACCAGGGGGTCTGAAGCTTCAGGGCTCTTCTCCAGCAGGTGACGACCAGGGGGTCTGAAGCTTCAGGGCTCTTCTCCAGCAGGTGACGAACAGGAGGTGCTTGCCGCACCAAACCTCTGTCCGGCTTAGTTCCTCATCCCTTACATTCAGGATGAATAAACAAGCACCTCCTTTCCCGCTGTTTCTCTCTCTTCCTCTCCCTCTCTTTCGCTGGTACAGATTTCCCAGAATGGTATCTCACTCTGTTCTGGATGGAGGGTGATGGGAGCTGACAAGACAATGGCATTGTCACTGCTGTTGTTCAGGGTCCTGGGGGTGCTTTACCATGTGTACCACTCTGACAGGCTGCAAACAGTAGGAGAGTGTGTAAGTGTGTGGGGGGGTAGGGATTTGTAGAGTAGTGGTGCCAGGGGGAGCAAAGAGGAGATTGACCAAAACAAAACAGGGAGGATGCTGGGACAGAGAATTGAGGGGAACCAGGTCTAGAGAGAGCGAGGTGTTACATTATCAATAACGAAGAAAACCAGCAATTAAAATAGCAAAAGAAGATTGCTTGTTCCTGTTCGTCCCCCCAGCCATCAACACGACATTGATTCGTACAAAAAGCTCTCGCTCCCAGGCTTTACTCCCAGTCCTATAGACTCTTTTCTTGCTCTCATACTCTCCAAACGTTCATGCTCAGACTGTGACCTCTGTCTTGCTGTTGGTGGGCAGCCCCTTGTTTTTGGGGTGCATGTGGGGCGACTGTCCATAGCCCAGGGGCTGGGAGAAGAGTTCTGGGAGCGTCTCAATGCTGAACTTCCGCTTGTTGGAGTAGGCCTGCCGGCGGCTGTTGGGCTGTTGATGTAACTGCTGTTGATGTTGTTGATGTTGCGGATGCTGCGGATGCTGCAGATGCTGCGGATGCTGCGGATGCTGCGGATGCTGCTGCAGTGCCTGCCCGATGTGGGAGGCCGTTGGATGCTGGACATGGCCCTTACTGGGGTCCCAGACTTTGAAGGCCGAGCTGGAGGTTAGCGGGTGGGTGTTAGTCTTGGAGATCTTGGGCTTGGGGAGCTGGGCAGTGTTGATGGTTATGGCCAGTGGGGCGTGGATGTCTGGAGGGGGCAGGAAGGGCTTGTCCTTGTGAAAGGCGATGGGCTGGAAGGTGGGGGGCGAGGAGTGATGGCGGGAGTAGTCCACCATGGGGTAGCCCTTGTAGTAGTCTCTTGCTGCCGTATCTGCTGCGAGAAAGAGGAGGAGACAAAGGTGGGGTAGAGAGAGAGAAGAATGTGGTTAGTGGTATAGAGGTCAAAATACCTTACAAATACCTTTAATATTTTCCTTTGACATGGTATCCACTCAACCTGTGGGTCCACAATGAGTTATATGGATCGGAATATCTACCTGGTACCCCCAGAGACCTCAACAATGTCCTCCTTTGTTCAGATACAGTAAGAGCTCTGTTATCCAGTGGCCAAACCCCTAAACCAAGTTAAAACAAACAAAACAACAACAATGAAAATCTGTAAGGACCTGCTGCACAAGCATCTCCTCCCTACTTAATCATGCTGTAAAGACAAGTGAGATTCCAGGTAATTACATTGTACACATTGTAATAGCAGTGTAATAGACTCCATCATAATGTGGCTGTAAAATATGCTGGAATAGAAGAGCACAGATTAATAAAATTCACTGAGTTACCCCCCTCATATCACCTCAATAGCTTTGAACCTCACCCAACCTCTCTGTTTTAATTAAATGTACGCATTTAGGCAAGTTATACAAGACATTGTGTCCCTTTCTGGAGTCACTTGTATGCTATTCTGCTGCCAAGGGACGAATTAAGGTGAGACACCTCTCCCCCTGTGTTAATCCCTGTGCCGTTGGCTGTGTATTATATACCATGAAAGGAACCAGTAGCTTTAACAGCATCATCCCTAAACCAGCCAACCTGTCAGGTAAACCTACAATGACATGGAGGTAGAGCTGCACAGAGTGTACAGCATCTTACACCCACAGGGGCTTGGTTCTGTGCGTGTGCATGTGTGTGCGTGCGTGCGTGCGTGCGTGCGTGCGTGTGTGTGTGTGTGTGTGTGTGTGTGTGTGTGTGTGTGTGAGAGAGAGGGGGGTTAAAAAGCCTGAAGCCCCGTACCGTTAACGTTGAATGAAAACAAATAAGAAAAAAAAGCAACAGCAACTGGCGGATGAGCTGGAGTTTTGAGGGGAGTAAAAATAGAGCTGGTTTAGAGTGTCATGTCGTATTAGTGAGGGAGCCCTGAGTGCTGCTTCGTGAGGTCACAGCCAACAACCCCTCAGCCCTCAGACACTAACAACCTTGTTCGCCTCACTGTTGTGTCATTTTGGTTTTTCTTCCCCTATTTTGTTGGAAAAAATGATCCTGGTTGTTGTTGTTTCTTTCCCCCCTCCCCCTCAGCCTCTGAGTGTGTGTGTGTGTGTGTGTGTGTGTGTCTGCCTGCACCATCACAGATACAAATGTACATACGAATGTAGATACTGGTAGAGGGTATGCCCTGGAAGTTATAGCATACGCAGACAAGCGACTAGAGTTGAGTTTTATCTGCAGTAATTTAGCTTTTGGTATTTTATTAGGATCCCCAGCTACTCTTCCTGGGGTCCACACAAAACATGAAACATAATACAGAATTACATACAAATTGAGCATGAATGAATGCATTTGACTATTGGTTACTCAGAGTACAGTATGTAGATGTAATCCAAAAATGGGGTCATTCAGTTGCGTGCTGTGCATGAAACATTCTCTATTTCATCACTGTGAAAGCTCCTAGCAGTTTCTGTGCACTGGAAACTGTTGAATCAGTTTTATTGAGATTAGCAATAATGTTGCACTGAAAATTACCTCAAATTCTACACATTTGAGCCTTTGTATCAACTATGATGTGCGAATGTATTCAAATCAACAATTGCCATTCAGCATACATTGGCTGTATTACAAGTCAGAACAGCCAATATAAGTACTTTTGTAGTGCGCTAGCTAGCATACTATGCTACAAGTAACTGCCAAAGTAAAGGAAACACTTGAGTAAATGACGGTTACGAAGTATATTGAAAGTAGATGCTTCCTGAGTTAATTAGGTGTGGTTCCTGAGTTAATTAAGCAATTTAAACATTCCATCATGCTTTGAGCCATGCGTAAAAATACCCAGTTGCTCATTATTTTGGTTATC
Source organism: Salmo trutta (assembly GCF_901001165.1). Classification (NCBI taxonomy): domain Eukaryota; kingdom Metazoa; phylum Chordata; class Actinopteri; order Salmoniformes; family Salmonidae; genus Salmo; species Salmo trutta. The sequence continues at coordinate 17,533,537 of NC_042988.1, forward strand.
ATGGCTAGAAGAAGAGATCACAGTGCCTTTAAAAGAGGGGTCTCAAAGCAACAAAGGGGGTTTAAAGGGTGTGTGGCTGTGGCCGAAATCTGGCTTGCCTACTATTTACTTAAACTGCATACCGTGTACTAATTACACTACATACAATTTAGCACATACTGTATTGTAAAAATGAAGTATGTCATGGCCGAAACATATTACTTTTGGTACTTTCAAGACAACTGGGAATTCGTAAACAAAATGAGCTCACACTGGGAAAAATCCTGACTTTGTGATCTTCAGGTTGGAGAAGTCAGAGCTCTAGGATGACACCCGAGTTTGACTTGTAATTCTGAGTTGGCTGACCATTCAAAACTATTTTTCTCAGTCGGAGCAATTTTTTTGTTTGTTGAGTTCCCTGTTGTCTTCAATGCACCATCAGTTATGGCTTCACATATGAACCGGAAAGGATAGCCTGTAAGCCCTCACTCTCCATCTTTGGAGGATGTATGCACTCAAAGACTTGGTCTCTATTGGTTGATCTAGCCAGCTATAGATGAGTAGCTATAGATAGGCTACTCATGATGATGTATTGCCTGTTTATTTTTTGCTTTTGATGCACTTTGAGATACTATAAAATTGTTTTTTTCAAATACTCAAACGGCCTACTATTTCGGACGCAAGTATGAGTATTCGGACACGGCCTGTGTTTGTGTGTGTGTGTGTCTCAGTCACCAGATCTCAACCCAATTGCACGCTGGAGCAGCGCCTGAGTCAGCATTTTCCGCCACCATCAACAAAACACCAAATGATGGAATGTCTCGTGGAAGAATGGTGTTGCATCCCACCAATCAAGTTCCAGACACTTCTAGAATCTATGCATATTGAAGCTGTTCTGGAAGCTGGTGGTGGTCCAAAGCCCTATTAGGTTCTTTATTTTGGCAGTTACTTGTTTATTGGTCCTGAAACTCAATATCATCAAACCACAGACCAGTCTGGATAAAATCTGGATTTCTTGAAGATCATAAAACATTCATTACCTTGAAAAAACTATCAAAAGAGGGAAATTGTTCTTCAGTACAGAACATTATAACACATACTCTGTTTTGTTAAGGAAAGTTCTCACTTCTTCCAAAGGAGAAGAACTACAGATGTATAAAGCTGCTTTAAATGGCCAAATCACTGAAATTATTTTAACACGAGGCATTAAACAGCTATTATGCTGATAATGACAGTGCTCTTAAAAGGCCTACTTTCATGTTGTGGCATGTGCCACATTTGGCAAGTCATGGGAGGATTAAATGGCTATGTTGCCAACGCAACTGTATACAGGCATGTTTATACATTCTAAATATTCTAAAAGGATAAGCAGCTTGATTCCAGCCGACCATGTGACAGTGTAAACCCTGTCACATGGCTTCTCTAAAGAATAGCAGTCTAACAGGTGCCAAGTCGTTCATGCTGAAGACTTCCATTGATCCCCACACCACAGCCATTTTGAGGCCAAGTAGGGGTGTGCTGTAATTGGCCAAATTTAAAAAATCACAACAAACGACATTGCACCAGACTAGACTGACATTTTAGCTCTTAATCCTTACTAGTGATGCTTGAAACCCACTCTACCCAACTACTTCTCTTTATCCTTACTAGTGATGCTCGAAACCCACGCTACCCAACTACTACGCTTTATCCTTACTAGTGATGCTCGAAACCCATGCTACCCAACTACTACGATGCTTGCTAAGAAAGATTTGCACGAAAGTGACCTCGGGGTTGCAGCAGCATGCGTTTTGTCACGGGGAATCACTGACGTTCTCGGCCGACTGCACGGGAAGTGCACGGTGAGAGAGCATATGCGCTGAATGCGGGGGACCGGCAACGAGGCCTTGCTGCCCTCTCCGTCCATTTCTCGCCTTCTCCATCACTTTTTTGCACCACCCCTTTGTGCCCTAGCAGAAATTCTCAGGTCGTTAGTGTTTAATTAAGATACAGGGCTACAACTACATCCTGGTCCAAGGACCTGCTGGTACACCTGGCAGAAGTTGGCTGACACCTGAGCCAAAGCCTTCTGAACTACACTCTGTCCTCTCAATGACTTTGCCAACACAGCGAGTGGTGACGTGCCGTGTTGTTTATTGGCTTGCTGGGGGGTACAATCACGTGTGAAGAGATGAGAGGGCTAAGCCTATATCCCAAATGACCTGCTATGTTTGCCCTTGTGAGTGTGTCTGTGTGTGCCCTTGTGAGTGGGTCTGTGTGTGCCCTTATGAGTGGGTCTGTGTGTGCCCTTGTGAGTGGGTCTGTGTGTGCCCTTGTGAGTGGGTCTGTGTGTGCCCTTGTGAGTGTGTCTGTGTGTGCCCTTGTGAGTGTGTCTGTGTGTGCCCTTGTGAGTGTGTCTGTGTGTGCCCTTGTGAGTGTGTCTGTGTGTGCCCTTGTGAGTGTGTCTGTGTGTGCCCTTGTGAGTGGGTCTGTGTGTGCCCTTGTGAGCGTGTCTGTGTGTGCCCTTGTGAGTGTGTCTGTGTGTGCGCTTGTGAGTGTGTCTGTGTGTGCCCTTATGAGCGTGTCTGTGTGTGACCTTATGAGTGTGTCTGTGTGTGTGCTTTGAGTGTGTCTGTGTGTGCCCTTGTGAGTGTGTCTGTGTGTGCCCTTGTGAGTGTGTCTGTGTGTGCCCTTGTGAGTGTATCTGTGTGTGCCCTTGTGAGTGTGTCTGTGTGTAAGCTTGCGAGTGTGTCTGTGTGTGTGTGCTTGTGTGTCTGTGTGTGCACTTGTGAGTGTGTCTGTGTGTGCCCTTGTGAGTGTGTCTGTGTGTGCCCTTGTGAGTGTGTCTGTGTGTGACCTTGTGAGTGTATCTGTGTGTGTGTGCTTGTGTGTCTGCGTGTGCCCTTATGAGTGTGTCTGTGTGTGCCCTTGTGAGTGTGTCTGTGTGTGCCCTTGTGAGTGTGTCTGTGTGTGTGCTTGTGAGTGTGTCTGTGTGAGCTTGTAAGTGTGTCTGTGTGTGCCCTTGTGAGTGTGTCTGTGTGTGCCCTTATGAGTGTGTCTGTGTGTGACCTTATGAGTGTGTCTGTGTGTGTGCTTTGAGTGTGTCCATGTGTGCCCTTGTGAGTGTGTCTGTGTGTGCGCTTGTGTGTCTGTGTGTGCCCTTGTGAGTGTGTCTGTGGGTGCCCTTGTGAGTGTATCTGTGTGTTCCCTTATGAGTGTGTCTGTGTGTGCCCTTGTGAGTGTGTCTGTGTGTAAGTTTGTGAGTGTGTCTGTGTGTGTGTGCTTGTGTGTCTGTGTGTGCCCTTATGAGTGTGTCTGTGTGTGCCCTTGTGAGTGTGTCTGTGTGTAACCTTGTGAGTGTGTCTGTGTGTGCGCTTGTGAGTGTGTCTGTGTGTGTGTGCTTGTGTGTATGTGTGTGCCCTTATGAGTGTGTCTGTGTGTGCCCTTGTGAGTGTGTCTGTGTGTGCCCTTATGAGTGTGTCTGTGTGTGCTTTGAGTGTGTCTGTGTGTGCCCTTATGAGTGTATCTGTGTGTGCACTTATGAGTGTGTCCGTGTGTGCCCTTATGAGTGTGTCTGTGTGTGCCCTTGTGAGTGTGTCTGTGTTGCGCTTGTGATTGTGTCTGTGTGTGTGCTTGTGTGTCTGTGTGTGCCCTTGTGAGTGTGTCTGTGTGTGACCTTGTGAGTGTGTCTTTGTGTGCGCTTGTGAGTGTGTCTGTGTGTGTGCTTGTGTGTCTGTGTGTGCGCTTGTGAGTGTGTCTGTGTGTGTGCCCTTGTGAGTGTGTCTGTATGCCCTTGTGAGTGTGTCTGTGTGTGCGCTTGTGAGTGTGTCTGTATGCCCTTGTGAGTGTGTCTGTGTGTGCCCTTGTGAGTGTGTCCGTGTGTGCGCTTGTGAGTGTGTCTGTGTGTGCCCTTATGAGTGTGTCTGTGTGTGCCCTTGTGAGTGTGTCTGTGTGTGCCCTTGTGAGTGTGTCTGTGTGTGTGCTTGTGAGTGTGTCTGTGTGTGCGCTTTGAGTGTGTCTGTGGGTGCCCTTATGAGTGTGTCTGAGCATCGAGTGTGTTAGAGCATCGAGCCAGCGGGGTGGTGGCACTGGAATCCTCATCTCTCACAAGTGGACATTCTCTCTTTCTCCCCTGACCCATCTGTCTATCTCCTCATTTGAATTCCATGCTGTCACAGTTACCAGCCCTTTCAAGCTTAACATCCTTATCATTTATCGCCCTCCAGGTTCCCTTGGAGAGTTCATCAATGAGCTTGATGCCTTGATAAGTTCCTTCCCTGAGGATGGCTCACCTCTCACAGTTCTGGGTGACTTTAACCTCCCCACGTCTACCTTTGACTCATTCCTCTCTGCCTCCTTCTTTCCACTCCTCTCCTCCTTTGACCTCACCCTCTCACCTTCCCCCCCTACTCACAAGGCAGGCAATACGCTTGACCTCATCTTTACTAGATGCTGTTCTTCCACTAATCTCATTGCAACTCCCCTCCAAGTCTCCGACCACTACCTTGTATCCTTTTCCCTCTCGCTCTCATCCAACACTTCTCACTCTGCCCCTACTCGGATGGTATTGCGCCGTCCCAACCTTCGCTCTCTCTCTCTCCCGCTACTCTCTCCTCTTCCATCCTATCATCTCTTCCCTCTGCTCAAACCTTCTCCAACCTATCTCCTGATTCTGCCTCCTCAACCCTCCTCTCCTCCCTTTCTGCATCCTTCGATTTTCTCTGTCCCCTATCCTCAAGGCCGGCTCGGTCCTCCACTCCTGCGCCGTGGCTCGACGACTCACTGCGAGCTCACAGAACAGGGCTCCGGGCAGCCGAGCGGAAATGGAGGAAAACTCGCCTCCCTGCGGACCTGGCATCCTTTCACGCCCTCCTCTCTACATTTTCCTCTTCTGTCTCTGCTGCTAAAGCCACTTTCTACCACTCTAAATTCCAAGCATCTGCCTCTAACCCTAGGAAGCTCTTTGCTACCTTCTCCTCCCTCCTGAATCCTCCTCCCCCTCCCCCCCCCTCCTCTCTCTCTGCGGATGACTTCGTCAACCATTTTGAAAAGAAGGCTGATGACATTCGATCCTCGTTTGCTAAGCCAAACGACACTGCTGGTCCTGCTCACACTGCCCTACCTTGTGCTTTGACCTCTTTCTCCCCTCTCTCTCCAGATGAAATCTCGCGTCTCGTGACGGCCGGCCGCCCAACAACCTGCCCACTTGACCCTATCCCCTCCTCTCTTCTCCAGACCATTTCCGGAGACCTTCTCCCCTACCTCACCTCGCTCATCAACTCATCCTTGACCGCTGGCTACGTCCCTTCCGTCTTCAAGAGAGCGAGAGTTGCACCCCTTCTGAAAAAACCTACACTCGATCCCTCCAACATCAACAACTACAGGCCAGTATCCCTTCTTTCTTTTCTCTCCAAAACTCTTGAACGTGCCGTCCTTGGCCAGCTCTCCTGCTATCTCTCTCAGAATGACCTTCTTGATCCTAATCAGTCAGGTTTCAAGACTGGGCATTCAACTGAGACTGCTCTTCTCTGTGTCACGGAGGCTCTCCGCACTGCTAAAGCTAACTCTCTCTCCTCTGCGCTCATCCTTCTAGACCTATCTGCTGCCTTTGATACCGTGAACCATCAGATCCTCCTCTCCACCCTCTCCGAGCTGGGCATCTCCGGCGCGGCCCACGCTTGGATTGCGTCCTACCTGACAGGTCGCTCCTACCAGGTGGCGTGGCGAGAATCTGTCTCCGCACCACGTGCTCTCACCACTGGTGTCCCCCAGGGCTCTGTTCTAGGCCCTCTCCTATTCTCACTATACACCAAGTCACTTGGCTCGGTCATATCCTCACATGGTCTCTCCTATCATTGCTACGCAGACGACACACAATTAATCTTCTCCTTTCCCCCTTCTGATAACCAGGTGGTGAATCGCATCTCTGCATGTCTGGCAGACATATCAGTGTGGATGACGGCTCACCACCTCAAGCTGAACCTCGGCAAGACGGAGCTGCTCCTCCTCCCAGGGAAGGACTGCCCGTTCCATGATCTCGCCATCACGGTTGACAACTCCCTTGTGTCCTCCTCCCAGAGTGCTAAGAACCTTGGCGTGACCCTGGACAACACCCTGTCGTTCTCCACTAACATCAAGGCGGTGACCCGATCCTGTAGGTTCATGCTCTACAACATTCGCAGAGTACGACCCTGCCTCACACAGGAAGCGGCGCAGGTCCTAGTCCAGGCACTTGTCATCTCCCGCCTGGATTACTGCAACTCGCTGTTGGCTGGGCTCCCTGCCTGTGCCATTAAACCCCTACAACTCATCCAGAACGCCGCAGCCCGTCTGGTGTTCAACCTTCCCAAGTTCTCTCACGTCACCCCGCTCCTCCGCTCTCTCCACTGGCTTCCAGTTGAAGCTCGCATCCGCTACAAGTCCATGGTGCTTGCCTACGGAGCTGTGAGGGGAACGGCACCTCCGTACCTTCAGGCTCTGATCAGGCCCTACACCCAAACAAGGGCACTGCGTTCATCCACCTCTGGCCTGCTCGCCTCCCTACTTCTGAGGAAGCACAGTTCCCGCTCAGCCCAGTCAAAACTGTTCGCTGCTCTGGCACCCCAATGGTGGAACAAGCTCCCTCACGACGCCAGGACAGCGGAGTCAATCACCACCTTCCGGAGACACCTGAAACCCCACCTCTTTAAGGAATACCTGGGATAGGATAAAGTATCCTTCTCCCCCCCCCCAAAAAAAGATTTAGATGCACTATTGTAAAGTGGTTTTTCCACTGGATATCTTAAGGTGAATGCACCAATTTGTAAGTCGCTCTGGATAAGAGTGTCTGCTAAATGACTTAAATGTAATGTAAAATGTCTGTTTGTGCCCTTGTGAGTGTGTCTGTGTGTGCGCTTGTGAGTGTGTCTGTGTGTGCCCTTGTGAGTGTATCTGTGTGTGCCCGTATGAGTGTGTCTGTGTGTGCGCTTGTGAGAGTGTCTGTGTGTGCCCTGATGAGTGTGTCTGTGTGTGTGCTTGTGTGTCTGTGTGTGCCCTTATGAGTGTGTCTGTGTGTGCCCTTGTGAGTGTGTCTGTGTGTGCGCTTGTGAGTGTGTCTGTGTGTGCGCTTGTGAGTGTGTCTGTGTGTGCCCTTGTGAGTGTATCTGTGTGTGCCCTTATGAGTGTGTCTGTGTGTGCGCCTGTGAGTGTGTCTGTGTGTGCCCTTATGAGTGTGTCTGTGTGTGTGCTTGTGTGTCTGTGTGTGCCCTTATGAGTGTGTCTGTGTGTGCCCTTGTGAGTGTGTCTGTGTGTGCGCTTCTGAGTGTGTCTGTGTGTGCCCTTGTGAGTGTGTCTGTGTGTGCCCTTGTGAGTGTGTCTGTGTGTGCGCTTGTGAGTGTGTCTGTGTGTGTGCTTGTGTGTCTGTGTGTGCCCTTGTGTCTGTGTGTGCCCTTATGAGTGTGTCTGTGTGTGCCCTTGTGAGTGTGTCTGTGTGTGCGCTTCTGAGTGTGTCTGTGTGTGTGCTTGTGAGTGTGTCTGTGTGTGCCCTTGTGAGTGTGTCTGTGTGAGCGTTTGTGAGTGTATCTGTGTGAGTGTATCTGTGTGAGTGTTTGTGAGTGTATCTGTGTGAGTGTTTGTGAGTGTGTATGTGTGAGTGTATCTGTGTGAGTGTTTGTGAGTGTATCTGTGTGAGTGTGTATGTGTGAGTGTATCTGTGTGAGCGTTTGTGAGTGTATCTGTGTGAGCGTTTGTGAGTGTATCTGTGTGAGCGTATCTGTGTGAGCGTTTGTGAGTGTGTCTGTGTGAGCGTTTGTGAGTGTATCTGTGTGAGCGTTTGTGAGTGTGTTTGTGTGAGCGTTTGTGAGTGTGTATGTGTGAACGTTTGTGAGTGTGTATGTGTGAGCGTTTGTGAGTGTGTATGTGTGAGCGTTTGTGAGTGTGTATGTGTGAGCGTTTGTGAGTGAGTATGTGTGAGCGTTTGTAAGTGTGTCTGTGTGAGCGTTTGTGAGTGTGTCTGTGTGAGCGTTTGTGAGTGTGTCTGTGTGAGCGTTTGTGAGTGTGTCTGTGTGAGCGTTTGTGAGTGTGTCTGTGTGAGCGTTTGTGAGTGTGTCTGTGTGAGCGTTTGTGAGTGTGTCTGTGTGAGCGTTTGTGATTGTGTCTGTGTGAGCGTTTGTGAGTGTGTCTGTGTGAGCGTTTGTGAGTGTGTCTGTGTGAGCGTTTGTGAGTGTGTCTGTGTGAGCGTATCTGTGTGAGTGTTTGTGAGCGTATCTGTGTGAGCGTTTGTGAGCGTGTCTGTGTGAGTGTATCTGTGTGAGCGTGTCTGTGTGAGCGTTTGTGAGCGTGTTTGTGTGAGCGTTTGTGAGTGTGTCTGTGTGAACGTTTGTGGGTGTATCTGTGTGAGCGTTTGTGAGTGTATCTGTGTGAGCGTTTGTGAGTGTGTCTGTGTGAGCGTTTGTGAGTGTGTCTGTGTGAGCGTTTGTGAGTGTGTCTGTGTGAGCGTATCTGTGTGAGTGTTTGTGAGCGTATCTGTGTGAGCGTTTGTGAGCGTGTCTGTGTGAGCGTTTGTGAGCGTGTCTGTGTGAGCGTTTGTGAGCGTGTATGTGTGAGCGTATCTGTGTGAGCGTTTGTGAGTGTATCTGTGTGAGCGTTTGTGGGTGTATCTGTGTAAGCGTTTGTGGGTGTATCTGTGTAAGCGTTTGTGAGTGTATCTGTGTGAGCGTTTGTGAGTGTATCTGTGTGAGCATTTGTGAGTGTGTCTGTGTGAGCGTTTGTGAGTGTGTCTGTGTGAGCGTTTGTGAGTGTATCTGTGTGAGTGTTTGTGAGTGTGTATGTGTGAGCGTTTGTGAGTGTATCTGTGTGAGTGTTTGTGAGTGTATCTGTGTGAGTGTTTGTGAGTGTATCTGTGTGAGTGTGTATGTGTGAGTGTGTATGTGTGAGTGTATCTGTGTGAGCGTTTGTGAGCGTGTCTGTGTGAGCGTTTGTGAGCGTGTCTGTGTGAGCGTTTGTGAGCGTGTCTGTGTGAGCGTTTGTGAGCGTGTCTGTGTGAGCGTTTGTGAGTGTGTCTATGTGAGCGTTTGTGAGTGTGTATGTGTGAGCGTTTGTGAGTGTTTGTGAGTGTATCTGTGTGAGCGTTTTTGGGTATATCTGTGTAAGCGTTTGTGGGTTTATCTGTGTGAGCGTTTGTGAGTGTGTCTGTGTGAGCGTATCTGTGTGAGCGTTTGTGGGTGTATCTGTGTGAGCGTTTGTGGGTGTATCTGTGTAAGCGTTTGTGGGTGTATCTGTGTAAGCGTTTGTGGGTGTATCTGTGTGAGCGTTTGTGAGTGTATCTGTGTGAGCGTTTGTGAGTGTGTCTGTGTGAGCGTTTGTGAGTGTGTCTGTGTGAGCGTTTGTGAGTGTATCTGTGTGAGCGTTTGTGAGTGTGTATGTGTGAGCGTTTGTGAGTGTATCTGTGTGAGTGTTTGTGAGTGTATCTGTGTGAGTGTATGTTAGTGTATCTGTGTGAGTGTGTATGTGTGAGTGTGTATGTGTGAGTGTATCTGTGTGAGCGTTTGTGAGCGTGTCTGTGTGAGCGTTTGTGAGCGTGTCTGTGTGAGCGTTTGTGAGCGTGTCTGTGTGAGCGTTTGTGAGCGTGTCTGTGTGAGCGTTTGTGAGTGTGTCTATGTGAGCGTTTGTGAGTGTTTGTGAGTGTATCTGTGTGAGCGTTTTTGGGTATATCTGTGTAAGCGTTTGTGGGTGTATCTGTGTGAGCGTTTGTGAGTGTGTCTGTGTGAGCGTATCTGTGTGAGCGTTTGTGAGTGTATCTGTGTGAGCGTTTGTGAGTGTATCTGTGTGAGCGTTTGTGAGTGTATCTGTGTGAGCGTTTGTGAGTGTATCTGTGTGAGCGTTTGTGAGTGTATCTGTGTGAGCGTTTGTGAGTGTATCTGTGTGAGCGTTTGTGAGTGTGTATGTGTGAGCGTTTGTGAGTGTGTATGTGTGAGCGTTTGTGAGTGTGTATGTGTGAGCGTTTGTGAGTGTGTATGTGTGAGCGTTTGTGAGTGAGTATGTGTGAGCGTTTGTGAGTGTGTCTGTGTGAGCGTTTGTGAGTGTGTCTGTGTGAGCGTTTGTGAGTGTGTCTGTGTGAGCGTTTGTGAGTGTGTCTGTGTGAGCGTTTGTGAGTGTGTCTGTGTGAGCGTTTGTGAGTGTGTCTGTGTGAGCGTTTGTGATTGTGTCTGTGTGAGCGTTTGTGAGTGTGTCTGTGTGAGCGTTTGTGAGTGTGTCTGTGTGAGCGTTTGTGAGTGTGTCTGTGTGAGCGTTTGTGAGTGTGTATGTGTGAGCGTTTGTGAGTGTGTATGTGTGAGCGTTTGTGAGTGTATCTGTGTGAGCGTTTGTGAGTGTATCTGTGTGAGAGTTTGTGAGTGTATCTGTGTGAGCGTTTGTGGGTGTATCTGTGTAAGCGTTTGTGGGTGTATCTGTGTGAGCGTTTGTGAGTGTATCTGTGTGAGCGTTTGTGAGTGTGTCTGTGTGAGCGTTTGTGAGTGTGTCTGTGTGAGCGTTTGTGAGTGTGTCTGTGTGAGCGTATCTGTGTGAGCGTTTGTGAGCGTATCTGTGTGAGCGTTTGTGAGCGTGTCTGTGTGAGCGTTTGTGAGCGTGTCTGTGTGAGCGTTTGTGAGCGTGTCTGTGTGAGCGTTTGTGAGCGTGTATCTGTGTGAGCGTTTGTGAGTGTGTATGTGTGAGCGTTTGTGAGTGAGTATGTGTGAGCGTTTGTAAGTGTGTCTGTGTGAGCGTTTGTGAGTGTGTCTGTGTGAGCGTTTGTGAGTGTGTCTGTGTGAGCGTTTGTTAGTGTGTCTGTGTGAGCGTTTGTGAGTGTGTCTATGTGAGCGTTTGTGAGTGTGTCTGTGTGAGCGTTTGTGATTGTGTCTGTGTGAGCGTTTGTGAGTGTGTCTGTGTGAGCGTTTGTGAGTGTGTCTGTGTGAGCGTTTGTGAGTGTGTATGTGTGAGCGTTTGTGAGTGTGTATGTGTGAGCGTTTGTGAGTGTATCTGTGTGAGCGTTTGTGAGTGTATCTGTGTGAGAGTTTGTGAGTGTATCTGTGTGAGCGTTTGTGGGTGTATCTGTGTAAGCGTTTGTGGGTGTATCTGTGTGAGCGTTTGTGAGTGTATCTGTGTGAGCATTTGTGAGTGTGTCTGTGTGAGCGTTTGTGGGTGTATCTGTGTAAGCGTTTGTGGGTGTATCTGTGTGAGCGTTTGTGAGTGTATCTGTGTGAGCATTTGTGAGTGTGTCTGTGTGAGCGTTTGTGAGTGTGTCTGTGTGAGCGTTTGTGAGTGTGTCTGTGTGAGCGTATCTGTGTGAGTGTTTGTGAGCGTATCTGTGTGAGCGTTTGTGAGCGTGTCTGTGTGAGCGTTTGTGAGCGTGTCTGTGTGAGCGTTTGTGAGCGTGTTTGTGTGAGCGTTTGTGAGTGTGTCTGTGTGAACGTTTGTGGGTGTATCTGTGTGAGCGTTTGTGAGTGTATCTGTGTGAGCGTTTGTGAGTGTGTCTGTGTGAGCGTTGTGAGTGTGTCTGTGTGAGCGTTTGTGAGTGTGTCTGTGTGAGCGTATCTGTGTGAGCGTTTGTGAGCGTATCTGTGTGAGCGTTTGTGAGCGTGTCTGTGTGAGCGTTTGTGAGCGTGTCTGTGTGAGCGTTTGTGAGCGTGTCTGTGTGAGCGTTTGTGAGCGTGTATGTGTGAGCGTATCTGTGTGAGCGTTTGTGAGTGTATCTGTGTGAGCGTTTGTGGGTGTATCTGTGTAAGCGTTTGTGGGTGTATCTGTGTAAGCGTTTGTGGGTGTATCTGTGTGAGCGTTTGTGAGTGTATCTGTGTGAGCATTTGTGAGTGTGTCTGTGTGAGCGTTTGTGAGTGTGTCTGTGTGAGCGTTTGTGAGTGTATCTGTGTGAGTGTTTGTGAGTGTGTATGTGTGAGCGTTTGTGAGTGTATCTGTGTGAGTGTTTGTGAGTGTAACTGTGTGAGTGTTTGTGAGTGTATCTGTGTGAGTGTGTATGTGTGAGTGTGTATGTGTGAGTGTATCTGTGTGAGCGTTTGTGAGCGTGTCTGTGTGAGCGTTTGTGAGCGTGTCTGTGTGAGCGTTTGTGAGCGTGTCTGTGTGAGCGTTTGTGAGCGTGTCTGTGTGAGCGTTTGTGAGTGTGTCTATGTGAGCGTTTGTGAGTGTGTATGTGTGAGCGTTTGTGAGTGTTTGTGAGTGTATCTGTGTGAGCGTTTTTGGGTATATCTGTGTAAGCGTTTGTGGGTTTATCTGTGTGAGCGTTTGTGAGTGTGTCTGTGTCAGCGTATCTGTGTGAGCGTTTGTGAGTGTATCTGTGTGAGCGTTTGTGGGTGTATCTGTGTAAGCGTTTGTGGGTGTATCTGTGTAAGCGTTTGTGGGTGTATCTGTGTGAGCGTTTGTGAGTGTATCTGTGTGAGCATTTGTGAGTGTGTCTGTGTGAGCGTTTGTGAGTGTGTCTGTGTGAGCGTTTGTGAGTGTATCTGTGTGAGCGTTTGTGAGTGTGTATGTGTGAGCGTTTGTGAGTGTATCTGTGTGAGTGTTTGTGAGTGTATCTGTGTGAGTGTATGTGAGTGTATCTGTGTGAGTGTGTATGTGTGAGTGTGTATGTGTGAGTGTATCTGTGTGAGCGTTTGTGAGCGTGTCTGTGTGAGCGTTTGTGAGCGTGTCTGTGTGAGCGTTTGTGAGCGTGTCTGTGTGAGCGTTTGTGAGCGTGTCTGTGTGAGCGTTTGTGAGTGTGTCTATGTGAGCGTTTGTGAGTGTGTATGTGTGAGCGTTTGTGAGTGTTTGTGAGTGTATCTGTGTGAGCGTTTTTGGGTATATCTGTGTAAGCGTTTGTGGGTGTATCTGTGTGAGCGTTTGTGAGTGTGTCTGTGTGAGCGTATCTGTGTGAGCGTTTGTGAGTGTATCTGTGTGAGCGTTTGTGAGTGTATCTGTGTGAGCGTTTGTGAGTGTATCTGTGTGAGCGTTTGTGAGTGTATCTGTGTGAGCGTTTGTGAGTGTATCTGTGTGAGCGTTTGTGAGTGTGTATGTGTGAGCGTTTGTGAGTGTGTATGTGTGAGCGTTTGTGAGTGTGTATGTGTGAGCGTTTGTGAGCGTGTCTGTGTGAGCGTTGTGAGTGTGTCTAGTGAGCGTTGTGATGTGTATGTGTGAGCTCCTTGTTACCCGTGTGTGAGGTTGTGATTGTACTGTGTGAGGTTTTTGGGTATATCTTTGTAAGCGTTGTGGGGTATCTGTGTGAGAGTACTGGTGATCGTTTGTGAGTGTATCTGTGTGAGAGTTTGTGAGTGATCGTTGAGGGTTTTGAGCGTGCTGGGTGAGCGTTGTGAGCGTGTCTGTGTGAGCGTTGTGAGCGGTCTGTGTGAGGTTGTGAGCGTGTCGGTGTAGTTTGTGAGTGTGTATATGTGAGGTTTGTGAGTGTGTATGTGTGAGCGTTTGTGGTGTTGTGAGGTATCTGTGGAGCGTTTTTGGGATATCGTGTAAGGTTTGGGGTGATCTGTGTTAGCGTATCTGTGTGAGCGTTTAGTGTATCTGTGTGAGCGTTGAGGTATCTGTGTGAGCGTTTGTGCCGGTACTGTGTGAGCGTTTGTGAGTGTATCTGTGTGAGCGTTGTGAGTGTATCTGTGTGAGCGTTTGTGAGTGTATCTGTGTGAGCGTTTGTGAGGTATCTGTGTGATGTTTTTGAGTGTGTATGTGTGACGTTTGTGAGTGTATATGTGTGAGCGTTTGTGAGTGTGTATGTGTGAGCGTTTGTGAGTGTATCTATGTGAGCGTTTGTGAGTGTGTATGTGTGAGCGTTTGTGAGTTTGTATGTGTGAGTGTTTGTGAGTGTGTATGTGTGAGCGTTTGTGACTGTGTCTGTGTGAGCGTTTGTGAGTGTGTCTGTGTGAGCGTATCTGTGTGAGTGTTTGTGTGAGCGTATCTGTGTGAGTGTTTGTGAGTGTATCTGTGTGAATGTTTGTGAGTGTATCTGTGTGAGCGTATCTGTGTGAGCGTTTGTGAGTGTATCTGTGTGAGCGTTTGTGAGTGTATCTGTGTGAGCGTTTGTGATTGTATCTGTGTGAGCGTTTGTGAGTGTATCTGTGTGAGCGTTTGTGAGTGTGTATGTGTGAGCGTATCTGTGTGAGTGTTTGTGAGTGTATCTGTGTGAGCGTTTGTGAGCGTGTCTGTGTGAGCGTTTGTGAGCGTGTCTGTGTGAGCGTTTGTGAGCGTGTATGTGTGAGCATTTGTGAGTGTATCTGTGTGAGCGTTTGTGAGTGTGTCTGTGTGAGCGTTTGTGAGTGTGTGTGTGTGAGCGTATCTGTGTGAGTGTATCTGTGTGAGTGTATCTGTGTGAGCGTTTGTGAGTGTATCTGTGTGAGCGTTTGTGAGTGTATCTGTGTGAGCGTATCTGTGTGAGCGTTTGTGAGTGTATCTGTGTGAGCGTTTGTGAGTGTGTATGTGTGAGCGTTTGTGAGTGTGTATGTGTGAACGTTTGTGTGTGTATGTGTGAGCGTTTGTGAGTGTGTATTTGTGAGCGTTTGTTAGTGTGTATGTGTGAGCGTTTGTGAATGTGTCTGTGTGAGCGTTTGTGAGTGTGTCTGTGTGAGCGTTTTTGAGTGTATCTGTGTGAGCGTTTGTGAGTGTGTCTGTGTGAGCGTTTGTGAGTGTGTCTGTGTGTGCCCTTGTGAGTGTGTCTGTGTGAGCGTTTGTCAGTGTGTATGTGTGAGCGTTTGTGAGTGTATCTGTGTGAGTGTATCTGTGTGAGCGTTTGTGAGTGTGTATGTGTGAGTGTATCTGTGTGAGTGTTTGTGAGTGTATCTGTGTGAGTGTTTGTGAGTGTGTATGTGTGAGCGTATCTGTGTGAGTGTTTGTGAGCGTATCTGTGTGAGCGTTTGTGAGCGTGTCTGTGTGAGTGTTTGTGAGCGTATCTGTGTGAGCGTTTGTGAGCGTATCTGTGTGAGCGTTTGTGAGTGTATCTGTGTGAGCGTTTGTGGGTGTATCTGTGTAAGCGTTTGTGGGTGTATCTGTGTAAGCGTTTGTGGGTGTATCTCTGTGAGCGTTTGTGAGTGTATCTGTGTGAGCATTTGTGAGTGTGTCTGTGTGAGCGTTTGTGAGTGTGTCTGTGTGAGCGTATCTGTGTGAGTGTTTGTGAGTGTATCTGTGTGAGCGTTTGTGAGTGTATCTGTGTGAGTGTGTATGTGTGAGTGTATCTGTGTGAGCGTTTGTGGGTGTATCTGTGTGAGCGTTTGTGAGTGTATCTGTGTGAGCATTTGTGATTGTGTCTGTGTGAGCGTTTGTGAGTGTGTCTGTGTGAGCGTTTGTGAGTGTGTCTGTGTGAGCGTATCTGTGTGAGTGTTTGTGAGCGTATCTGTGTGAGCGTTTGTGAGCGTATCTGTGTGAGCGTTTGTGAGCGTGTCTGTGTGAGCGTTTGTGAGCGTGTCTGTGTGAGCGTTTGTGAGCGTGTCTGTGTGAGCGTTTGTGAGCGTGTCTGTGTGAGCGTTTGTGAGCGTGTCTGTGTGAGCGTTTGTGAGTGTGTATGTGTGAGCGTTTGTGAGTGTTTGTGAGCGTATCTGTGTGAGCGTTTGTGAGCGTGTCTGTGTGAGCGTTTGTGAGCGTGTCTGTGTGAGCGTTTGTGAGCGTGTCTGTGTGAGCGTTTGTGAGTGTGTCTATGTGAGCGTTTGTGAGTGTGTATGTGTGAGCGTTTGTGAGTGTTTGTGAGTGTATCTGTGTGAGCGTTTTTGGGTATATCTGTGTAAGCGTTTGTGGGTTTATCTGTGTGAGCGTTTGTGAGTGTGTCTGTGTGAGCGTATCTGTGTGAGCGTTTGTGAGTGTATCTGTGTGAGCGTTTGTGGGTGTATCTGTGTAAGCGTTTGTGGGTGTATCTGTGTAAGCGTTTGTGGGTGTATCTGTGTGAGCGTGTGTGAGTGTATCTGTGTGAGCATTTGTGAGTGTGTCTGTGTGAGCGTTTGTGAGTGTGTCTGTGTGAGCGTTTGTGAGTGTATCTGTGTGAGCGTTTGTGAGTGTGTATGTGTGAGCGTTTGTGAGTGTATCTGTGTGAGTGTTTGTGAGTGTATCTGTGTGAGTGTATGTGAGTGTATCTGTGTGAGTGTGTATGTGTGAGTGTGTATGTGTGAGTGTATCTGTGTGAGCGTTTGTGAGCGTGTCTGTGTGAGCGTTTGTGAGCGTGTCTGTGTGAGCGTTTGTGAGCGTGTCTGTGTGAGCGTTTGTGAGCGTGTCTGTGTGAGCGTTTGTGAGTGTGTCTATGTGAGCGTTTGTGAGTGTGTATGTGTGAGCGTTTGTGAGTGTTTGTGAGTGTATCTGTGTGAGCGTTTTTGGGTATATCTGTGTAAGCGTTTGTGGGTGTATCTGTGTGAGCGTTTGTGAGTGTGTCTGTGTGAGCGTATCTGTGTGAGCGTTTGTGAGTGTATCTGTGTGAGCGTTTGTGAGTGTATCTGTGTGAGCGTTTGTGAGTGTATCTGTGTGAGCGTTTGTGAGTGTGTCTGTGTGTGCCCTTGTGAGTGTGTCTGTGTGAGCGTTTGTGAGTGTATCTGTGTGAGCGTTTGTGAGTGTATCTGTGTGAGCGTTTGTGAGTGTGTATGTGTGAGCGTTTGTGAGTGTGTATGTGTGAGCGTTTGTGAGTGTGTATGTGTGAGCGTTTGTGAGTGTATCTGTGTGAGCGTTTGTGAGTGTGTATGTGTGAGCGTTTGTGAGTTTGTATGTGTGAGTGTTTGTGAGTGTGTATGTGTGAGCGTTTGTGACTGTGTCTGTGTGAGCGTTTGTGAGTGTGTCTGTGTGAGCGTATCTGTGTGAGTGTTTGTGTGAGCGTATCTGTGTGAGTGTTTGTGAGTGTATCTGTGTGAGTGTTTGTGAGTGTATCTGTGTGAGCGTTTGTGAGTGTATCTGTGTGAGCGTATCTGTGTGAGTGTTTGTGAGTGTATCTGTGTGAGCGTTTGTGAGTGTATCTGTGTGAGCGTTTGTGATTGTATCTGTGTGAGCGTTTGTGAGTGTATCTGTGTGAGCGTTTGTGAGTGTGTATGTGTGAGCGTATCTGTGTGAGTGTTTGTGAGTGTATCTGTGTGAGCGTTTGTGAGCGTGTCTGTGTGAGCGTTTGTGAGCGTGTCTGTGTGAGCGTTTGTGAGCGTGTATGTGTGAGCATTTCTGAGTGTATCTGTGTGAGCGTTTGTGAGTGTGTCTGTGTGAGCGTTTGTGAGTGTGTGTGTGTGAGCGTATCTGTGTGAGTGTATCTGTGTGAGTGTATCTGTGTGAGCGTTTGTGAGTGTATCTGTGTGAGCGTTTGTGAGTGTATCTGTGTGAGCGTATCTGTGTGAGCGTTTGTGAGTGTATCTGTGTGAGCGTTTGTGAGTGTGTATGTGTGAGCGTTTGTGAGTGTGTATGTGTGAACGTTTGTGTGTGTATGTGTGAGCGTTTGTGAGTGTGTATTTGTGAGCGTTGGTTAGTGTGTATGTGTGAGCGTTTGTGAATGTGTCTGTGTGAGCGTTTGTGAGTGTGTCTGTGTGAGCGTTTGTGAGTGTATCTGTGTGAGCGTTTGTGAGTGTGTCTGTGTGTGCCCTTGTGAGTGTGTCTGTGTGAGCGTTTGTCAGTGTGTATGTGTGAGCGTTTGTGAGTGTATCTGTGTGAGTGTATCTGTGTGAGCGTTTGTGAGTGTGTATGTGTGAGTGTATCTGTGTGAGTGTTTGTGAGTGTGTATGTGTGAGCGTATCTGTGTGAGTGTTTGTGAGCGTATCTGTGTGAGCGTTTGTGAGCGTGTCTGTGTGAGCGTTTGTGAGCGTGTCTGTGTGAGCGTTTGTGAGCGTGTCTGTGTGAGCGTTTGTGAGCGTGTATGTGTGAGCGTATCTGTGTGAGCGTTTGTGAGTGTATCTGTGTGAGCGTTTGTGGGTGTATCTGTGTAAGCGTTTGTGGGTGTATCTGTGTAAGCGTTTGTGGGTGTATCTGTGTGAGCGTTTGTGAGTGTATCTGTGTGAGCATTTGTGAGTGTGTCTGTGTGAGCGTTTGTGAGTGTGTCTGTGTGAGCGTTTGTGAGTGTATCTGTGTGAGTGTTTGTGAGTGTATCTGTGTGAGTGTTTGTGAGTGTGTATGTGTGAGCGTATCTTTGTGAGTGTTTGTGAGCGTATCTGTGTGAGCGTTTGTGAGCGTGTCTGTGTGAGCGTTTGTGAGCGTGTCTGTGTGAGCGTTTGTGAGCGTGTCTGTGTGAGCGTTTGTGAGCGTGTATGTGTGAGCGTATCTGTGTGAGCGTTTGTGAGTGTATCTGTGTGAGCGTTTGTGGGTGTATCTGTGTAAGCGTTTGTGGGTGTATCTCTGTAAGCGTTTGTGGGTGTATCTCTGTGAGCGTTTGTGAGTGTATCTGTGTGAGCATTTGTGAGTGTGTCTGTGTGAGCGTTTGTGAGTGTGTCTGTGTGAGCGTATCTGTGTGAGTGTTTGTGAGTGTATCTGTGTGAGCGTTTGTGAGTGTATCTGTGTGAGTGTGTATGTGTGAGTGTGTATGTGTGAGTGTATCTGTGTGAGCGTTTGTGGGTGTATCTGTGTGAGCGTTTGTGAGTGTATCTGTGTGAGCATTTGTGAGTGTGTCTGTGTGAGCGTTTGTGAGTGTGTCTGTGTGAGCGTTTGTGAGTGTGTCTGTGTGAGCGTATCTGTGTGAGTGTTTGTGAGCGTATCTGTGTGAGCGTTTGTGAGCGTGTCTGTGTGAGCGTTTGTGAGCGTGTCTGTGTGAGCGTTTGTGAGCGTGTCTGTGTGAGCGTTTGTGAGCGTGTATGTGTGAGCGTATCTGTGTGAGCGTTTGTGAGTGTATCTGTGTGAGCGTTTGTGGGTGTATCTGTGTAAGCGTTTGTGGGTGTATCTGTGTAAGCGTTTGTGGGTGTATCTGTGTGAGCGTTTGTGAGTGTATCTGTGTGAGCATTTGTGAGTGTGTCTGTGTGAGCGTTTGTGAGTGTGTCTGTGTGAGCGTTTGTGAGTGTATCTGTGTGAGTGTTTGTGAGTGTGTATGTGTGAGCGTTTGTGAGTGTATCTGTGTGAGTGTATCTGTGTGAGTGTTTGTGAGTGTGTATGTGTGAGTGTATCTGTGTGAGCGTTTGTGGGTGTATCTGTGTGAGCGTTTGTGAGTGTATCTGTGTGAGCATTTGTGAGTGTGTCTGTGTGAGCGTTTGTGAGTGTGTCTGTGTGAGCGTTTGTGAGTGTGTCTGTGTGAGCGTATCTGTGTGAGTGTTTGTGAGCGTATCTGTGTGAGCGTTTGTGAGCGTGTCTGTGTGAGCGTTTGTGAGCGTGTCTGTGTGAGCGTTTGTGAGCGTGTCTGTGTGAGCGTATCTGTGTGAGCGTTTGTGAGTGTATCTGTGTGAGCGTTTGTGGGTGTATCTGTGTAAGCGTTTGTGGGTGTATCTGTGTAAGCGTTTGTGGGTGTATCTGTGTGAGCGTTTGTGAGTGTATCTGTGTGAGCATTTGTGAGTGTGTCTGTGTGAGCGTTTGTGAGTGTATCTGTGTGAGCGTTTGTTAGTGTGTGTGTGTGAGCGTATCTGTGTGAGTGTATCTGTGTGAGTGTATCTGTGTGAGCGTTTGTGAGTGTATCTGTGTGAGCGTTTGTGAGCGTGTCTGTGTGAGCGTTTGTGAGCGTGTCTGTGTGAGCGTTTGTGAGCGTGTCTGTGTGAGCGTTTGTGAGCGTGTCTGTGTGAGCGTTTGTGAGTGTGTCTATGTGAGCGTTTGTGAGTGTGTATGTGTGAGCGTTTGTGAGTGTTTGTGAGTGTATCTGTGTGAGCGTTTTTGGGTATATCTGTGTAAGCGTTTGTGGGTTTATCTGTGTGAGCGTTTGTGAGTGTGTCTGTGTGAGCGTATCTGTGTGAGCGTTTGTGAGTGTATCTGTGTGAGCGTTTGTGGGTGTATCTGTGTAAGCGTTTGTGGGTGTATCTGTGTAAGCGTTTGTGGGTGTATCTGTGTGAGCGTTTGTGAGTGTATCTGTGTGAGCATTTGTGAGTGTGTCTGTGTGAGCGTTTGTGAGTGTGTCTGTGTGAGCGTTTGTGAGTGTATCTATGTGAGCGTTTGTGAGTGTGTATGTGTGAGCGTTTGTGAGTGTATCTGTGTGAGTGTTTGTGAGTGTATCTGTGTGAGTGTATGTGAGTGTATCTGTGTGAGTGTGTATGTGTGAGTGTGTATGTGTGAGTGTATCTGTGTGAGCGTTTGTGAGCGTGTCTGTGTGAGCGTTTGTGAGCGTGTCTGTGTGAGCGTTTGTGAGCGTGTCTGTGTGAGCGTTTGTGAGCGTGTCTGTGTGAGCGTTTGTGAGTGTGTCTATGTGAGCGTTTGTGAGTGTGTATGTGTGAGCGTTTGTGAGTGTTTGTGAGTGTATCTGTGTGAGCGTTTTTGGGTATATCTGTGTGAGCGTTTGTGAGTGTGTCTGTGAGAGCGTATCTGTGTGAGCGTTTGTGAGTGTATCTGTGTGAGCGTTTGTGAGTGTATCTGTGTGAGCGTTTGTGAGTGTATCTGTGTGAGCGTTTGTGAGTGTATCTGTGTGAGCGTTTGTGAGTGTATCTGTGTGAGCGTTTGTGAGTGTATCTGTGTGAGCGTTTGTGAGTGTATCTGTGTGAGCGTTTGTGAGTGTGTATGTGTGAGCGTTTGTGATTGTGTATGTGTGAGCGTTTGTGAGTGTGTATGTGTGAGCGTTTGTGAGTGTGTATGTGTGAGCGTTTGTGAGTGTATCTGTGTGAGCGTTTGTGAGTGTGTATGTGTGAGCGTTTGTGAGTTTGTATGTGTGAGTGTTTGTGAGTGTGTATGTGTGAGCGTTTGTGATTGTGTCTGTGTGAGCGTTTGTGAGTGTGTCTGTGTGAGCATATCTGTGTGAGTGTTTGTGTGAGCGTATCTGTGTGAGTGTTTGTGAGTGTATCTGTGTGAGTGTTTGTGAGTGTATCTGTGTGAGCGTATCTGTGTGAGTGTTTGTGAGTGTATCTGTGTGAGCGTTTGTGAGTGTATCTGTGTGAGCGTTTGTGATTGTATCTGTGTGAGCGTTTGTGAGTGTATCTGTGTGAGCGTTTGTGAGTGTGTATGTGTGAGCGTATCTGTGTGAGTGTTTGTGAGTGTATCTGTGTGAGTGTGTATGTGTGAGTGTGTATGTGTGAGTGTATCTGTGTGAGCGTTTGTGAGCGTGTCTGTGTGAGCGTTTGTGAGCGTGTCTGTGTGAGCGTTTGTGAGCGTGACTGTGTGAGCGTTTGTGAGCGTGTATGTGTGAGCATTTGTGAGTGTATCTGTGTGAGCGTTTGTTAGTGTGTGTGTGTGAGCGTATCTGTGTGAGTGTATCTGTGTGAGTGTATCTGTGTGAGCGTTTGTGAGTGTATCTGTGTTAGCGTTTGTGAGTGTATCTGTGTGAGCGTATCTGTGTGAGCGTTTGTGAGTGTATCTGTGTGAGCGTTTGTGAGTGTGTATGTGTGAGCGTTTGTGAGTGTGTATGTGTGAACGTTTGTGTGTGTATGTGTGAGCGTTTGTGAGTGTGTATTTGTGAGCGTTTGTTAGTGTGTATGTGTGAGCGTTTGTTAGTGTGTATGTGTGAGCGTTTGTGAATGTGTCTGTGTGAGCGTTTGTGAGTGTGTCTGTGTGAGCGTTTGTGAGTGTGTCTGTGTGAGCGTTTGTGAGTGTATCTGTGTGAGCGTTTGTGAGTGTGTCTGTGTGAGCGTTTGTGAGTGTGTCTGTGTGTGCCCTTGTGAGTGTGTCTGTGTGAGCGTTTGTCAGTGTGTATGTGTGAGCGTTTGTGAGTGTATCTGTGTGAGTGTATCTGTGTGAGCGTTTGTGAGTGTGTATGTGTGAGTGTATCTGTGTGAGTGTTTGTGAGTGTATCTGTGTGAGTGTTTGTGAGTGTGTATGTGTGAGCGTATCTGTGTGAGTGTTTGTGAGCGTATCTGTGTGAGCGTTTGTGAGGGTGTCTGTGTGAGCGTTTGTGAGCGTGTCTGTGTGAGCGTTTGTGAGCGTGTATGTGTGAGCGTATCTGTGTGAGCGTGTATGTGTGAGTGTATCTGTGTGAGCGTTTGTGAGTGTATCTGTGTGAGCGTTTGTGGGTGTATCTGTGTAAGCGTTTGTGGGTGTATCTGTGTAAGCGTTTGTGGGTGTATCTGTGTGAGCGTTTGTGAGTGTATCTGTGTGAGCATTTGTGAGTGTGTCTGTGTGAGCGTTTGTGAGTGTGTCTGTGTGAGCGTATCTGTGTGAGTGTTTGTGAGTGTATCTGTGTGAGCGTTTGTGAGTGTATCTGTGTGAGTGTGTATGTGTGAGTGTGTATGTGTGAGTGTATCTGTGTGAGCGTTTGTGAGCGTGTCTGTGTGAGCGTTTGTGAGCGTGTCTGTGTGAGCGTTTGTGAGCGTGTCTGTGTGAGCGTTTGTGAGCGTGTCTGTGTGAGCGTTTGTGAGCGTGTATGTGTGAGCGTTTGTGAGTGTGTATGTGTGAGCGTTTGTGAGTGTGTATGTGTGAGCGTTTGTGAGCGTGTATGTGTGAGCGTTTGTGAGTGTGTCTGTGTGAGCGTTTGTGAGTGTGTCTGTGTGAGCGTATCTGTGTGAGTGTTTGTGTGAGCGTATCTGTGTGAGTGTTTGTGAGTGTATCTGTGTGAGTGTTTGTGAGTGTATCTGTGTGAGCGTATCTGTGTGAGTGTTTGTGAGTGTATCTGCGTGAGCGTTTGTGAGTGTATCTGTGTGAGCGTTTGTGATTGTATCTGTGTGAGCGTTTGTGAGTGTATCAGTGTGAGCGTTTGTGAGTGTATCAGTGTGAGCGTTTGTGAGTGTATCTGTGTGAGCGTTTGTGAGTGAATCTGTGTGAGCATTTGTGAGTGGGAATGTGTGAGCGTTTGTGAGTGTGAATGTGTGAGCGTTTGTGAGTGTGAATGTGTGAGCGTTTGTGAGTGTATCTGTGTGAGCATATCTGCGTGAGTGTTTGTGAGTGTATCTGTGTGAGTGTATCTGTGTGAGCGTTTGTGAGTGTGTCTGTGTGAGCGTTTGTGAGTGTGTCTGTGTGAGCGTATCTGTGTGCGTGTATCTGTGTGAGCGTTTGTGAGTGTATCTGTGTGAGTGTATCTTTGTGAGTGTTTGTGAGGGTATCTGTGTGAGTGTTTGTGAGTGTATCTGTGTGAGTGTTTGTGAGTGTATCTGTGTGAGTGTATCTATGTGAGCGTTTGTGAGTGTGTCTGTGTGAGCGTTTGTGAGTGTGTCTGTGTGAGTGTGTCTGTGTGAGTGTGTCTGTGTGAGCGTTTGTGAGTGTGTCTGTGTGAGCGTTTGTGAGTGTGTCTGTGTGAGCGTTTGTGAGTGTGTCTGTGTGAGCGTTTGTGGGTGTATCTGTGTGAGCGTTTGTGAGTGTATCTGTGTAAGCGTTTGTGAGTGTGTCTGTGTGAGCGTTTGTGAGTGTGTCTGTGTGAGCATTTGTGGGTGTGTCTGTGTGAGCGTTTGTGAGTGTGTATGTGTGAACTTTTGTGAGTGTGTATGTGTGAACGTTTGTGAGTGTGTATGTGTGAACGTTTGTGAGTGTATCTGTGTGAGCGTTTGTGAGTGTGTCTGTGTGAGCATTTGTGAGTGTATCTGTGTGAGTGTATCTGTGTGAGCGTTTGTGAGTGTGTATGTGTGAACGTTTGTGAGTGTGTCTGTGTGAGCATTTGTGAGTGTATCTGTGTGAGTGTTTGTGAGTGTATCTGTGTGAGTGTATCTATGTGAGCGTATCTGTGTGAGTGTATCTATGTGAGCGTTTGTGAGTGTATCTGTGTGAGTGTTTGTGAGTGTGTATGTGTGAGTGTTTGTGAGTGTGTATGTGTGATTGTTTGTGAGTGTGTATGTGTGAGTGTTTGTGAGTGTGTATGTGTGAGTGTTTGTGAGTGTGTATGTGTGAGTGTTTGTGAGTGTATCTGTGTGAGTGTATCTGTGTGAGTGTTTGTGAGTGTATCTGTGTGAGTGTTTGTGAGTGTATCTGTGTGAGTGTATCTGTGTGAGTTTGTATGTGTCTGTACCTCAATGTCTTTCTATGTGTCATTAACATTGTTTAGATTCTCGTGCATCAACCTGCTTTTCTGCTTTTGCGGCCATCTGCAAGCATTTGTGTGTGTGTGTGTGTGTGTGTGTGTGTGTGTGTGTGTGTGTGTGTGTGTGTGTGTGTGTGTGTGTGTGTGTGTGTGTGTGTGTGTGTGTGTGTGTGTGTGTGTGTGTGTGTCCGCAGGACTATACGGCTGTCTGCTCCATTCATGAGGAAATAATAAGTGAAATACCCTAGAGGTGTAGAGAGACTCCTCTCTCTTAAGATCAATGGATTCAAATGAGATGCAGATATGTAAATACAAACCAACTGCTCGTGGTAATGCACCAGCCGTGAGGTGGGCCCTTGTCAAGGGCCCGATGAGCCGCCATGCCAACCTGCTGTGCCACAGGACCCATGCCCCGGCTGGCACCACGGATGGCGGCACGACGGATGGCAGCCACGCCATTGTCTGTACAACCTACAGCTATGTGTGTGTGTGTGAGTGTATGTAGAGTGTGTGTGTGTGTGGTGTGTGGTGTGTATAGTGTCTGTGTGGTGTGTAGTGTAGCTCTAAAAAATGAATGCAGTTTAAAAGTGACTACATTAAAGAGCGGACCAAGTCATCCACTTACGTATTCGGTTTAGGGTCCTCCTGGTGACAGGGTTGGGTACTATAAAATGTGCTTTCATCAAACAGAAAGGAATATGACCACGTATGAAGAAAAAGACTGTTGCATCACATTCAGATGAAAATGTTAATTTAAGTATTTTACTGCAAATGTCAATGACAACGTCATATGAATCTATTGGCTTTTCTATTGATGGTCCTTTGGTGCAATCACACTTATTTACTCAGTGAGCAGCATAATGACGTGGACTCCTCCATCCCTGCCATTAGTGATTTTAGAATAGGAAGGGCTAGTGAGCAGTTCTAGTGACATGCAATGATCTCATGGCGCAAGCATGTATGTGTTGTGCTGTCTTTCCAAATAAGCATCAGTCTGTCCTTGTCTTTCCAGAGTGATCAGATACAATCACGTATGGTTGTGTGTGTGTGTGTGTGTGTGTGTGTGTGTGTGTGTGTGTGTGTGTGTGTGTGTGTGTGTGTGTGTGTGTGTGTGTGTGTGTGTGTGTGTGTGTGTGTGTGTGTGTGAGTGAGTGTGTGTGTGAGTGAGTGTGTGGGTGTTTGTGAGTGTGAGTGTGTGGCATCAGTATGCGTGTGTGTGTGTGTGTTAGGGTCAGTGTACTGTAAGTATGTGTTAGTGTGTGTGTGTGTGTGTGTGTGTGTGTGTGTGTGTGTGTGTGTGTGTGTGTGTGTGTGTGTGTGTGTGTGTGTGTGTGTGTGTGTGTGTGTGTGTGTGTGTGTTGGGGTCAGTGTACTGTAAGTATGTGTGAGTCTGTGCTTTTGTGTGTGAGGCCATGGGGCCAGCCAAAGGGGACGGCTCTGACCCATCCAGACACATACTCTCAGTCACTCAACAGGGAGTCATGTCACTATCCTGACTGCCTGAGCTTGACCTACAGGCAGGGTGACTGTACCATGTGTTGGTGTTCCACATGTGTCTGTGTTCCACATGTGTCTGTGTTCCACATGTGTCTTGGGGGATATGTAGTAGCATCAGTATGTGTGTTAATGAGTTAGTCATGATAGAGGAGGGCAGTGGATGATGTGTGGGAGTAACATCATTGTTGTTCATATACAATATTCACCCTCTACTTCAGGGCTGCCCAACCCTCTTCCTGGAGATCTACTGTCCTGTAGGTTGGACTGAAGACCCACAGGACGGTAGATCTCCAGGAAGAGGATTGGACTGAAGACCCACAGGATGGTAGATCTCCAGGAAGAGGATTGGACTGAAGACCCACAGGACGGTAGATCTCCAGGAAGAGGATTGGACTGAAGACCCACAGGATGGTAGATCTCCAGGAAGAGGGTTGGGCAGCCCTGCTCTACTTGATTACTCACACATGTTTTTCTCACGTTTCACACAGTCACACATGTTTTTTAGAGCAAAGTATAGGCATTAAGCAATAAGGCCCAAGGGGGTGTGGTATATGGCCAATATACCACGGCTAAGGGCTGTTCTTATGCACGACGCAACTCAGAGTGCCTGGATACAGCCCTTAGCCGTGGCATATTGGCCATATACCACAAAACCCTGAGGTGCGTTATTGTTATTATAAACTGGTTACCAACGTAATTAGAAGAGTAAAAATAAATGTTTTGTCATACCCGTGGCCAATCAGCAAGTGTTTTGTTTATGTGTGTGCATGTGTGTGTATGTGTGTGTATTTGTGCATACGCATGTGTGTGTCCGCAGGACCATACGGCTGTCTGCTCCATTTATGAGAAAATAATAAGTGAAATACTCTAGAGGCGTATAGGGCACCAACTACACAGTTTATGATATACATTAACATACATTAACATTATATAACATATAACACTCTGTTCAATACTGCGGCTATGGAACCCTGACCTGTTCACCGGATGTGCTACCTGTCCCAGACCTGCTGTTTCAACTCTCTAGAGACAGCAGGAGCGGTAGAGATACTCTGAATGATCGACTATGAAAAGCCAACTGACATTTACTCCTGAGGTGCTGACCTGTTGCACCCTCGACAACCACTGTGATTATTATTATTTGACCCTGCTGGTCATCTATGAACATTTGAACATCTTGGCCATGTTCTGTTATAATCTCCACCCGGCACAGCCAGAAGAGGACTGGCCCCCCCTCATAGCCTGGTTCCTCTCTAGGTTTCTTCCTAGGTTTTGGCCTTTCAAGGGAGTTTTTCCTAGCCACCGTGCTTCTACACCTGCATTGCTTGCTGTTTGGGGTTTTAGGCTGGGTTTCTGTACAGCACTTTGAGACATCAGCTAAAGTAAGAAGGGCTTTATAAATACATTTGATTGATTGATTGAGTATCACAGGCACTGTGTCTCACGTAATAAGGACAGCAGTTCTTCAAATGCACATATGTAGAAATATACAAATAAAAAATGCATAAAATATGTCTATATTATTTATGTTTGCATGAGTGGATAAGTTTTAGTGTATTTCTGTCTATGTGAACTGGTCTGTTGATAGACAGTGTATGTGAAAGGATGTGTGTAGTGAGCAATGCGTTGCTTACCCACAGCCTTGAGGGAGGCGCACTTGTTAAAGCCCAGACCAAGGTTGTTGTGAGGGTGGGAGAGCGCCATTGCTGGACCCAGGGGTGAGAGGGCAGCGTTATTCAGGTGGTTGTGATCTGAAAGACAGTGAGATGGAGAGAGAGAGAGAGAAAGAAAGAAAGGAAGAGAAGAAGAGAGAATGAGCACCTTTACACTCTAATTAGTCCCAACACTTGGGATTGAAGATACACAGACCATGTGTACCACCGTGTGTACCACCATGTGTACCACCATGTGTACCACCGTGTGTACCTTCGTGTGTACCTTCGTGTGTACCACCGTGTGTACCATCGTGTGTACCACCGTGTGTACCATCGTGTGTACCACCGTGGGTACCACCGTGTGTACCACCATGTGTACCTTCCTGTGTACCACCGTGTGTACCACCGTGTGTACCACCGTGTGTACCACCGTGGGTACCACCGTGGGTACCACCGTGTGTACCACCGTGTGTACCACCGTGTGTACCACCGTGTGTACCATCGTGTGTACCACCGTGTGTACCACCGTGGGTACCACCGTGTGTACCACCATGTGTACCTTCATGTGTACCACCGTGTGTACCACCGTGTGTACCACCGTGTGTAACATCGTGTGTACCACCGTGTGTACCATCGTGTGTACCACCGTGTGTACCACCGTGTGTACCACCGTGTGTACTACCGTGTGTACCATCGTGTGTACCATCGTGTGTACCACCATGTGTACCACCATGTGTACTACCATGTGTACCATCATGTGTACCACCATGTGTACCACCATGTGTACCACGATGTGTACCATCATGTGTACCACCATGTGTACCTTCGTGTGTACCTTCGTGTGTACCACCGTGTGTACCACCGTGTGTACCATCGTGTGTACCACCGTGTGTACCACCGTGTGTACCACCGTGTGTACCACCGTGTGTACCACCGTGTGTACCATCATGTGTACCACCATGTGTACTACCATGTGTACCATCATGTGTACCACCATGTGTACCACCATGTGTACCATGATGTGTACCACCATGTGTACCATCATGTGTACCACCATGTGTACCATCATGTGTACCACCATGTGTACCATCATGTGTACCACCATGTGTACCATCATGTGTACCACCATGTGTACCACCATGTGTACCACCATGTGTACCACCATGTGTGAGTAATGCTTAATGACCTGTATATTTATGTGTCTACTCTGTGCATAGTGGGGGCTGGTGAAGATAAGGATGCATGCTGAGAAAAACATGTGACCACACTGTCCTTTGTATTATTGAGGCGGTGAAATATCCTCCCCTACACTAGAAAAAAACTGAAATGGTTCTTCGACTGTCCCCATAGGAGAACCCTTTGAAGAACCACTTTTGGTTCCAGGTAGAACTCTTTTGGGTTCCATGTAGAACCCGTTCCACAGAGGGTTCTACGTGGAACACAAAAGGGTTCTACCTGGAACCAAAAATGGTTATCCTATGGGGACAGCTGAAGAACCCTTTTGGAACCCTTTTTTCTAAGTGTGTATTGGGGGCATAATGGCAAAAATCCCGTCTTCCGGACATCAAATAGTCTATTTCCCAAAGGTGATTTGACAGGCACTACAATCATACCACAACACAACCACAACCACACAACAAGCCCACTGTGCAGTACTAGCTATAACTATACCGTGTCAAGATTGTTGTGACCTGACATTAACCCTCATTCAACCAGACCCCCACAGTGGTGCCCCCTGGGTCACAGTGAATGGGGGGTTAAGGATGCTAATGTGGCCCAGTGGTTGCAGTCACGGATGAGGCGCTCATTGTCGTGCATGAGCACCGCCTCTCTATCTGCCCCGTGGCGGTGTGAGGCCGGATGGTTTGTTGTGGTACACACATGCAGAGCATCGACATGCAGATGGAAACTCTGCCCAGAGCCATACATTTAGAGAGTTATGCTTTTAGAATTCATGACATTCAGTTACAAAGCATTGTTTAAATATTCCCTATGGTATACAGCCTTCTCTGTAGCTCAGTTGGTAGAGCATGGTGTTTGCAACACCAAGGTTGTGGGTTCGATTCCCACGGGGGGCCAGCACAGAAAAAAAAATGTATGAAATGTATGCATTCACTACTGTAAGTCACTCTGGATAAGAGTGTCTGCTAAATGACTAAAATGTATATTTAGATTGTACATATTTTTTTGTTTTTGTTTTTAATAACTTGTTGATAGATATCTGGTGGTGACCCAGGGAGTTGCAGGACTGATTGTCACGTCTAGCTAGCTTGCTATCATGATTTGAATGATGCAGCAACACCAGATCAACACCGTCTTACTGCCGCTTTTACAGTCGCTGAAGCATCACCCAGGTGGGTGCTACATTTCAGTATTGGACGATCTAGTCTATCTACGGAGGAGGAGCTGTGACTATCGAAGACGACTAGGTTCCTGATGAAGAGCTCTGTGGCCTGTCTGTTAGATGTCTCTACCTCCCTGCCTGGCTGTACCATCTATGTTCCCTCCACTTAAGATACTTCCTTTTCCAAACTGCCTTTCATCTAAAGCTATGGAAGACAATTTTATTTATGTATTTATTTAATGTAATATCTTCTTGTCTATTATTTACGGTGGGAAATAGACATGCGGAGATCATCCGTTCACCCACACCACGTCTCACAAAGACAGCGGTTGGATCCAAAAATCTCAAATTTGGACTCTAGACCAAAGGACAAATTTCCACCATCTCTTCTTATTATTGGTGTCCTTTAGTAGCGGTTTCTTTGCAGCAATTCAACCATAAAGGCCTGATTCACACATTCTCCTCTGAACAGTTGATGTTGAGATGTGTCTGTTACTTGAACTCCGTGAAGCATTTATTTGGGCTGCAATTTCTGAGGCTGGTAACTTATCTAACTTATCCTCTGCAGTAACTCTGGGTCTTCCTTTCCAGTGGCGGTCCTCATGAGAGCCAGTTTTATCATAGCGCCTCATGGTTAATGCTATTGCACTAGAAGAAACTTTCAAAGTTCTTGAAATGTTCCATATTGACTGACCTTCATGTCTTAAAGTAATGATGGACTGTCCTTTCTCTTTGCTTATTGAGCTTCTTGACCCAATATGGACTTGGACTTTTACCAAATAGGGTCTATCTTCTGTATACCACGCCTACCTTGTCACAACACAACTGATTGGCTCAAACGCATTAAGAAGGAAAGAAATTCCACAAATTAACTTTTAAGAAGACACACCTGTTAATTGAAATGCACTCCAGGTGACTACCTCATGAAGCTGGTTGAGAGAATGCCAAGAGTGTGCAAAGCTGTCATCAAGGCAAAGGGGGGCTATTTGAAGAATCTCAAATATAACATATTTTGAATTGTTTAACACTTTTTTTGTTACTACATGATTCCATATGTGTTATTTCATAGTTTTGATGTCTTCACTATTATTCTACAATGTAGAAAATAGTAAAACTAAAGAAAAACCAATGAATGAGTAGGTGTTCTAAAAATTTTGACCGGTAGTGTACAATGAACAAATGTGACAGTCCGATGCTTGTTCACTCTGGCCCTCTCCTATTTTCACAGCACTGAAATGGAACCCCGCAGTCCTCAAGTTCTAGCAGGCTCACCAATCCAGTGAGGTGATGCTGGTGTTCAGGCCAATGACAAGAGACGAAGCTAGCTAGCATGACAACAACAGCAACCTGACCTGAGATGACTGGCAGTTGCCCAAATATAAGCACCAGAGGGTGACAAAAGGTTAAATGTTTGTGCCGCTTCAGATGCATCGTTGCAACTCAGAATATAATTGATTCACACATTTTTGTCAGAGTCTCTGAAAGGTTACTAGTCATTGGATGCTCATTTAAGTTATATAAAGCTATATAGCTAGCTTCCATTGTGTGTGACCCTGGTGAGGACATTTTAAAATAGTCACTAAATATGTTTCACATTTCAATTAATAGATAGAATGATAACTTTTTGTAAAATAACCATGTGTGCTTCAAGGGTCATTATGTAACATAATGTACAAAATGTTTGGAAGGCATTGTTATGCCTAGGTCACTTAGTGGCACAAAAAGTTACCAAACACAGAGCAATACCGTAGCCCTGGATGGGGTCCGAATCGTCCGAGCCATCTTATGTATCGCATCAATGGAAACCATGCAAGGAGATGAAAAGGAGCGGTGAAAAGAGCGGCGAGGGAAGGATGACACTGAAGTTGACTGATTGAATTAGAAATGAATCTTCACGTCCCCATGTAATTGATATGTGATTATGACACACGCTGAGTGAGCCATGCGGAAAATTAACTGTCTTTCGTGCCACACTGCACCACCGCTCTACACTCCACCCCAAGGAGAATAGTGAGACTGGCGCCGGCCACCAAGGCTTACTCGCTCCCTGGCTGATGAGCTGTGAAGTGTTTGATTCTGGCGAGCAGGACATTTCCCACCAGTTCTCCCTCTCAAGAGGGGTCCGTCTCTCTGCAATCCCAGCGGTCATCTGAGCTGGCACCCCTAATGAGCTCTGTCTCTCACAAAAATTCCCTCGGAATCCCTTTCCCCTCCGACTGAGAACTCCGGAATGCACTTTGACTGTCTGTCTGGTCAGAGCTATGCCCCACTCGGAGTCTTCCCAGCTTGGTGCTTGCTAAATCCAACTATTTTTCAGTATTCTTTTGTTTCTATCTATCTATCTATCTTTTTTTTTTTTTTTTACAGATTAAAACTACATTTACATTGTAATACTACTGACAGCTAACTTTCTAACTCCACCCATAACTTTAGGACTTTAGAGCATTCACAGAAGGCATGGATTATTGAGTCACCCTTAGTTTTACACTTAAGACATGACTCTGCCGTTATGCTGTTAAATCCAACTCTGACTAATCAGCAGTGGAAAGAGGAGAGGCCAAGAGAGAGAGGGGAAGAGAGATACAACTAGAGAGAAAAAAATCTACTAATTGCATTGATGAAAAAAAATCCTTGGCTTCTGTCCAGTTTGACCACAGGGTTATGTGCTGGTGACATGGGGTGGTGGGTGGTGGTGGTGGTAGTCATGGTGTGGATGGAGCTGGACACTGTGTCCACACTGTGTGTGATGGCCATCTGTGCTGCAATGATGGGGTTGAATATCCACGGATATGAGAGCGTTTTTATTTTTTTTACGAAGTTTGTGCGTAGGTTCCTTGAGTCTGTGCGCACAGAACAAGGTTTAAAGAGAGTGTACGGTTTTGAAGTGGGTATGAGTGTGAGTGTCTCTGCGAATAAGGATTTGTATGTTGATATGAATTTCAAATTGTGTGTGTGTTTGTGTGTGTGTGTGAGAGAGAGAGCAAGAAGGAGAGAGAGAAAAATAAAGCGAGAGAGAGAGAGGGGGAGAGAGAAAAGACAGAGAGAGAGTGCAAGGGAGAGATTTGGATTTGTGTGTGTGTGTGTGTACACATTGTGAATGAGTCGGAGCTGGTGTACAGTACACTGCTGGGCGATGGCCTAATTCAGCAGGGCTGAACTTCAAAGGGCCCTAGTGCTGCAAGGGCTTCAGCAGAGCTGCCACTGATATGGCTCTAAAACACAGAGACAGAGTGGGGGCGAGAGACTACACCATCAATAGATTAAATACTGATATCTCAGAGCAAGAGGCATTTTTCACTTGATGAGAAAAGATGAGAGAGTGAGCAGGCAAGCAAGTGAAAGGGAGAGCGTGAGAGAGAGAGCATGAGAGGGGAGCATGAGAGAGAGGGCCATAGAGAGAGAGAGAGAGAGAGAGAGAGAGAGAGAGAGAGAGAGAGAGAGAGAGAGAATGGAGAACTCCACAGGGAGGATGTTAAAAAGACAGAGAAAGTGGCGGTAAGAGAGACATCTGTCACTGGCAGTCTGTTCTGCCATGTTGCAGCAACCCCCCCCCCCTCCAATAAACAGAAAATATGCTTCACTTAATTTAAACACATCCATCTCTCTCTCCTCCTCAGTCTACCCCACTCTCCATCTCTCTCTTCCTCTACCCCACTCGCCATCTCTCCCTATCTTTCTTTTCATCTACCCCCTCTATATCTCTCCATCTCTCTCTCTCACTCCCTGCCTCTCTTGTTCAGCTTCACAGATCTCTTTCCCCATATAGCTCTCCCTCTAGTGCAGTTTGGTGCAGTAAGCTGATTAGCCCTGAAAAGCGTTCCTATGCCCTTACACTGCAAATTAAGACACCTAGCCGTGAACTCCTGTGCTGTGACAAAATGACCCTGCCTCTCCTCTCAACTACATCTGGGGCACTGAAATCACAGTTGCTCATACTCACATGTGTGTGCACACTCACATACATACTGCACACACTTTGTCTCTCTCTCACACAGACACATTCTCTTTCTCTCAAGCACACACACACACACCTAGTTCTCTAATCTTACAACTAAAACTTAAGTAATGAAATCACTCTCTTTCTCACACAGACATATGTTACTATCATTAGACTCTCCCTTTCTGTATACTGAAATTACTCAATTTAAAATCACACAAATGTGGCTTGGGTTTGGCAGCTGAAGTAAGCCCTCCCTATTTAAACATGAGAAGATTCTAATTTCCAGAGCGCTAAGTACCCTGTCTGCCTGTACTTGTGATGGAGCGTGCATTGGCCATCTGTTGTGCTCACGTGAAAAGCTTTAAAGGGATGTGTTTGGGAGATCAGCCATTCCTTTCGGCTGCTCATTCTCACTCTTTCACTCTCTAGCTCTTTCCACATCACACGGTCTCATCCCACTCATTTCCAACCCCCCTTATATTTTTGTGGTAAATATATATATACACACACACACACACACACACACACACACACACACACACACACACACACACACACACACACACACACACATATATATATACATATATATATAAAACATTCATACATACATACAGTACATACATACAGTACATACATACATACATACATACATACATACATACATACATACATACATACATACATACATACATACATACATACATACATACATACATACAGTACATACATACATACATACATACATACATACATACATACATACATACATACATACATACATACATACATACATACACATACCCACACAAATATACAGTTGAAGTCGGAAGTTTACATACACCTTAGCCAAATACATTTAAACTCAGTTTTTCACAATTTCTGACATTTAATCCTAGTAAAAATTCCCTGTCTTAGATCAGTTAGGATCACCACTTTATTTTAAGAATGTGAAATGTCAGAATAATAGTAGATTCCACAAGCTTCCCACAATAAGTTGGGTGAATTTTGGCCCATTCCTCCTGACAGAGCTGGTGTAACTAAGTTAGGTTTGTAGGCCTCCTTGCTCGCACACACTTTTTCAGTTCTGCCCACAAATGTTCTATAGGATTGAGGTCAGGGCTTTGTGATGGCCACTCCAATACCTTGACTTTGTTGTCCATGAGCCATTTTGCCACAACTTTGGAAGTATGCTTGGGGTCATTGTCCATTTGGAAGACCCATTTGCGACCAAGCTTTAACTTCCTGACTGATGTCTTGAGATGTTGCTTCAATATATCCACATATTTTTCCTCCCTCATGATGCCATCTATTTTGTGAAGTGCACCAGTCCCTCCTGCAGCAAAGCACCCCCACAACATGATGCTGCCACCCCAGTGCTTCACGGTTGGGATGATGTTCTTCAGCTTGCAAGCCTCCCCCTTTTTCCTCCAAACATAACGATGTTCATTATGGCCAAACAGTTCTACTTTTGTTTCATCAGACCAGAGGACATTTCTCCAAAAAGTACAATCTTCAAATCACAGTTTATTTGTCACGTGCGCTGAATACAACAGGTGTAGAAATGCTTACTTACAGGCTCTAACCAATAGTGCAAAAAAGGTATTAGGTGAACAATAGGTAAGTAAAGAAATGAAACAACAGTAAAAAGACAGGCTATATACAGTAGCGAGGCTATAAAAGTAGCGAGGCTACATACAGACACCGGTTAGTCAGCCCAATTGAGGTAGTATGTACATGAATGTATAGTTAAAGTGACTATGCATATATTATAAACAGAGAGTAGCAGCAGCGTAAAAGAGGGGTTGGGGGGGAAACACAATGCAAATAGTCCGGGAAGCCATTTGATTACCTGTTCATGAGTCTTATAGCTTGGGGGTAAAAACTGTTGAGAAGCCTTTTTGTCCTAGACTTGGCGCTCCGGTACTGCTTGCCATGCGGTAGTAGAGAGAACCGTCTATGACTAGGGTGGCTGGGGTCTTTGACAATTTTTAGGGTCTTCCTTTGACACCGCCTGGTGTAGAGGTCCTGGATGGCAGGCAGCTTAGCCCCAGTGATGTACTGGGCCGTACGCATTACCCTCTGTAGTGCCTTGCGGTCGGAGGCCGAGCAATTGCCGTACCAGGCAGTGATGCAATCAGTCAGGATGCTCTCGATGTTGCAGCTGTAGAACCTTTTGAGGATCTCAGGACCCATGCCAAATCTTTTTAGTTTCCTGAGGGGGAATAGGCTTTGTCGTGCCCGCTTCATGACTGTCTTGGTGTGTTTGGACCATTCTAGTTTGTTGTTGATGTGGACACCAAGGAACTTGAAGCTCTCAACCTGCTCCACTACAGCCCCATCGATGAGAATGGGGGCGTGCTCGGTCCTCCTTTTCCTGTAGTCCACAATCATCTCCTTAGTCTTGATCACGTTGAGGGAGAGGTTGTTATTCTGGCACCACCCGGCCAGGTCTCTAACCTCCTCCCTATAGGCTATCTCGTCGTTGTCGGTGATCAGGCCTACCACTGTTGTGTCGTCTGCAAACTTAACGATGGTGTTGGAGTCGTGCCTGGCCATGCAGTCGTGAGTGAACAGGGAGTACAGGAGGGGACTGAGCACGCACCCCTGGGGAGCTCCAGTGTTGAGGATCAGCGTGGCAGATGTGTTGCTACCTACCCTCACCACCTGGGGGCAGCTCATCAGGAAGTCCAGGATCCAGTTGCAGAGGGAGGTGTTTAGTCCCAGGATCCTTAGCTTAGTGATGAGCTTTGAGGGTATTATGGTGTTGAATGCTGAGCTGTAGTCAATGAATAGCATTCTCACATAAGTGTTCCTTTTGTCCAGGTGGGAAAGGGCAGTGTGGAGTGCAATAGAGATTGCATCATTTGTGGATCAGTTTGGGCAGTATGCAAATTGGAGTGGGTCTAGGGTTTCTGGGACAATGGTGTTGATGTGAGCCATTACCAACCTTTCAAAGCACTTCATGGCTAGGGATGTGAGTGCTACGGGTCTGTAGTAATTTAGCAAAAAATGGCGTTGGAAGAAATGGCAGCAGTTTTATGGGCACCCAACCAATTGTGCTTATTATGTGTTTTTTTCGCATTATTTGTAACTTATTTTGTACATAATGTTTCTGCAACCATATCTTAAGGCAAAAAAAGAGCTTCTGGATATCAGGACAGCAATCACTCACCTCGGATTAGACAAAGATTCTTTCTACAAGGACGCACTGGACATTCTCGAAAACACCCAACAGGGCAGACATCCCTGTTATTTGCAAGAGGAAGCGACGCAGGTACAGAGGACAAAGAGCCGGATGCCTTGTCAGGACCCGGAGAAGGCGAGTGGGAAAGCTGCCGTTACCATCAATACTACTCGCCAACGTGCAATCATTGGACAATAAATTACACGAGGTACGATAATGAATATCCTACCAATGGGACATCAAAAACTGTAATATCCTATGTTTCACAGAATCATGGCTGAATGACGACATGGATATTCAGCTAGCGGGATATACGCTGCACCGGCAAGATAGAACAGCACACTCCGGTAAGATGAGGGGGGGCGGTCTGTGCATATTTGTAAACAACAGCTGGTGCATGAAATCTAAGGAAGTCTCTACATTTTGCTCGCCTGAAGTAGAGTATATTGTGAGAAATTGCAGGCCACACTACTTGCCTGGAGAGTTTTCAGCTATACTTTTTGTGGCTGTTTATTTACCACCACAGACGGATGCTGGCACTAAGACCGCACTCAGTCAACTGTATAAGGAAATAAGAAAACAAGAAACCACTCACCCAGAGGCGGCGCTCCTAGTGGCCGGAGACTTTAATGCAGGGAAACTTAAATCAGTTCTACCAAATTTCTTTCAACATGTTAAAGGTGCAACCAGAGGGGAAAAAAATTCTACATCACCTGTACTCCACACACAGAGACGCGTACAAAGCTCTCCCTCGCTCTCCATTTGGTAAATCCGACCACAACTCTATCCTCCTGATTCCTGCTTACAAGCAAAAATTAAAGCAGGAAGCACCAGTAACTCGGTCTATACAAAAGTGGTCAGATGAAGCAGATGCTAACCTGCAGGACTGTTTTGCTATCATAGACTGGAACATGTTCCGGGATTCTTCCAATGGCATTGAGGAGTACACCACATCAGTCACTGGCTTCATCAATAAGTGCATCTAGGACGTCTTTCCCACAGATGACTGTACATACATACCCCAACCAGAAGCCATGGATTACAGGCAACATTCGCACTGAGCTAAAGGGTAGAGCTGCCGCTTTCAAGGTGCGGGACTCTAACCCGGAAGCTTACAAGAAATCCTGCTATGCCCTGCGACGAACCATCAAACAGGCAAAGCGTCAAATACAGGGCTAAGATTGAATCATACTACACCAGCTCCAAAGCTCGTCTTATGAGGCAGGGCTTGCAAACTATTACAGACTACAAAGGGAAGCACAGCCGTGAGCTGCCAAGTGACACGAGCCTACCAGACGAGTTAAATCACTTCTATGCTCGCTTCGAGGCAAGCAACACTGAGGCATGCATGAGAGCATCTTTGTCCCCATGTGCAGTTGCAAACCATAGTTTGGCTTTTTTTATGGCGGTTTTGGAGCAGTGGCTTCTTTCTTGCTGAGCAGCCTTTCAGGTTATGTCGATATAGGACTCGTTTTACTGTGACTATAGATGCTTTTGTGCCTGTTTCCTCCAGCATCTTCACAAGGTCCTTTGCTGTTGTTCTGGGATTGATTTGCACTTTTCGCACCAAAGTACGTTGATCTCTAGGAAACAGAACATGTCTCCTTCCTGAGCAGTATGATGGCTGCGTGGTCTCATGGTGTTTACACTTCTGTACTATTGTTTGTACAGATGAACGTGGTACCTTCAGGTGTTTGAAAATTGCTCCCAAGGATGAACCAGACTTGTGGAGGTCTACAATTTTTTTTCTGAGGTCTTGGCTGATTTCTTTTGATTTTCCCATGATGTCAAGCAAAGAGGCACTGAGTTTGAAGGTAGGCCTTGAAATACATCCACAGGTACACCTCCAATTGACTCAAATGATGTCAATTAGCCTATCAGAAGCTTCTAAATCCATGACATAATTTTCTGGAATTTTTCAAGCTGTTTAAAAGGCACAGTCAACTTAGTGTATGTAAACTTCTGACCCACTGGAATTGTGATACAGTGAATTATAAGTGAAATAATCTGTCTGTAAACAATTGTTGGAAAAATTACTTGTGTCATGCACGAAGTAGATGTCCTAACCGACTTGCCAAAACTATAGTTTGTCAACAAGAAATGTGTGGAGTGGTTGAAAAATGAGTTTTAATGACTCCAACATAAGTGTATGTAAACTTCCGACTTCAACTGTATATATACATATACACACTTTTTTTTATATACCTTAATTTATTATTCCCTCCAAACCCTACCACCCGGCAAGTATCCTAGTGGTTAGAGCATTGGGCCAGTAACCAAAAGGTTGCTGGATCAAATCCCTAATGTAAGAATCTGTCATTTTGCCCCTGAACCAGGCAGTTAACCCAGTGTTCTCTGGTACGCCGTCATTGTAAATAAGAATTTGTTCCTAACTGACTTGCCTAGTCAAATAAAGGTTAAAAAAAGAAAACTAATAAACAATAAAACTTAGTCTCCTACTTCCAGCTTATACACATTTTACAGACACAATCTATTTTATAATAGTTATATTTGGTTTGTTTTTAGTCCTAGCCTTCCTCTATTTTTGATGTCCATCCAGTTTGATTTCTATTTGCAACTGTGCTATTTCACAAAAGTTCTGAACCTATATACATTTTACAGACCTCGTATGTTTTACATTGGTTATCTTGTTGTTATTAGTCCCACCCTTCAGCTCCATTCAACCCCTCCCATCTATCTCTTAACACCATCCATTTTGGTTTTCTATTTGCCATATATTTGCCACTTCCTTCTCTTTATGTTACTCTATATCTCTTCTTTCTCTCAGTTCCTTTCTGTCTCTCCATCTGAGAGAAGGACTGAATTGACGGCTTAGCCAGGACAATGGGTTTGCTGCGGTCAGCACAGTCCAGCCCAGCTTAGTGATTTAAAAGGCCCCTCTACTTATCTTCTCTCGTGTACACACAAACACACGCCTTGCTGAATTATGGTCCATTAAAGTAAATTCCCCCTCAGTGCGCCATCGTGAGTCAAAAGTTATCAGTGTTGGGCTGTGCTGAGATATCTTTCTGTACTACAGTTAACAATGTATACAACACACACACATTTGTTGCAAGGCTATTCTCATGTGTAGACCTACAAAGCAACCAATTTATTTTACACTGGTACATCTGATACATACATTCCGTTTATTATGTACAACACCCTGTTCATGAAAATAGTTAGCTCCTGAAGACAGTGAGTCACGTGGCCATGGTTTGCTATAAAAAGCAGACAGACAGGCATTCAGTTACTGTTTGATTGAACGTTAGAATGGGCAAAACCAGTGACCTAAGCGACTTTGAGCGTGGTATGATCGTCGGTGCCAGGCGCGCCAGTTCCAGTATCTCATAAACGGCCGGCCTCCTGGGCTTTTCACACACGACAGTGTCTAGGGTTTACAGAGAAAGGTGCAACAAAAAAACGTGCAGTCAGCGGCAGTCCTGTGGGCGAAAACTGCTCGTTAATGAGAGATCGAAGGAGAATGGCAAGAATCGTCCAATCTAACAGGTAGGTTACAAACAGGCAAATAACGGCACAGTACAACTGTGGTGTTCAGAGTGACATCTCGGAACGCACAACTTGTCGGTCCTTGTCCCGGATGGGCTATTGCAGTAGACAACCACACGGGTTCCACTCCTATCAGCTAAAAACAAGAAGAAGTGTCTCCAGTGGGCACGTGATCACCAACAAAAAAACTTTGCCTGGTCCAACAAATCCCAGTTCCTGTTGTGTCATGCTGATGGCAGAGTCAGGTTTAGCATGAGTCCTTGTCCCCATCCTGCCTGGTGTCAACGGTACAGGCTGGTAGCAGTGGTGTAATGGTTTGGGGAATGTTTTCCTGACACAAGTTAGGTCCCTTGATACCAATTGAGCAACGTATCCATGCCCCGACGAATTCAGGCTGTTCTGGAGGCAAAGGGGGGGTCCGACCCGGTACTATATGGGTGTATCTAATAAACTGGCCACAGAGTGTAATCAATAAATTCCTAAGATCCTATCACTGTTTGTGAGTAAGATAATGCGCTTGTCTGAATACATGACGTGGTTGAATGTTTCCCACTGGGCACAGACGTCAGTTGTCAGCTAATGTGAATTCAACATGAAATCAGCAAAACATTTCTCTATGACATTGGATTTAGGTTAAAAGTTGGGTGAAAAAATACTAAATTCCCTTACTTTGATGACTTTTTGCAAATCCAATCAGTTTTCCAAGTTAATTCAACATCATCACATAGATATTTGTTGTTGAAATGATGCGGAAACACAGTTGATTCAACCAGACTTTCCAGTGAATCTCTCCCAGTGTCACGCCCTGACCTGAGAGAGCCTTTTTATGTCTCTATTTAGGTTTGGTCAGGGTGTGATTTGGGTGGGCATTCTATGTCCCTTTTTCTATGTGTTTGCATTTCTTTGTTTTGGCCGGGTGTGGTTCTCAATCAGGGACAGCTGTCTATCGTTGTCTCTGATTGGGAGCCATACTTAGACAGCCTGTTTTTCGATTGGGGTTTGTGGGTAGTTATTTTCCTGTTTAGTTCTTGATAACATAACTGTTGCGAGTTGATTTAGTTTATTTTGTAAAGTGTCCATTCTTTCTATTAAAAGTCAAGATGAATACATTCTCCGCTGCACCTTGGTCCCATCCTTTCAACGGCTGTTACACCCAGATAGAATTTCCTTTGTATCAAGTGAGTCTGCCCTCTATCTATCTATCTCTCCCGTGTGATGCATAATTCACCCTGAAAGTAACAACACACCGAACCTCCGGGTGCTCCCTTTTAAGTTCAAAAGACTTAATCATTTAAAATAACTAATTGAATTGCACAATCATTTCAAGCTTCACTTACAGACAGTTTATACAGCGAAGAACTTGAAACCCCAGTTACGCAACAACCTGTTATTAGGTTCCCATCTTTTGGCTGGATAAATATTTTATGGAACTTTTAGAAACACCTTTTCATTTTGGGATTAATTGGCAAGAGATGCCAAAGAGGGCCTAGTATTGTTATTTTAATGTTTTAGCCTTTCAATGTATTTTTTGACAGTTATTCCAACAGCAACAGGGACTTCATTTAGGGATTCCCAGAAGTAGCCCAGGCTATACGTTACAATATGTAAGATCCTTAAGAGTCTATTGACGCACCTGTGCTTCAATCTGAGTAAAAACATTTTTTTAAATCCCCATCAAAATCCGTCAGTTTAATTTTGAGATATTTTTTGATGTTGTATGGGTTGCATCTCAACCCACCACATCCACCTATGTCGACTGTCCACATCTGCGGTGGAAGGTGGCCGAGCTACAGTGGTGCTTGTCAGACCATGAGACATCCCAAAAATCGGTCTTCTCACAAAAACATCTATAGCGTCCGAACGGTTTGGCCTAAAAGCTATTATTCTACTTTATGGAAAGGGGAGACTCTCAAAAACACAATGAAAAAACATGAAAAATATGTGTACTGTCTTAATAAAACACAATTTTCCACCACAATATGCCAGAGTGGCTTATGCTACTTTCTGATGTTCAGCCAATCAGGTAGAAGCAGTCTGTTGTTTACCACCGGCTGAACACCATGTGCAACATCAGGAAGTAGCATTAGCCACTCTAAAGTTAGTATGATGGTGGCAAATAGTTATTTTCTTTTAGTACTCATATTTGTCCAGATAGTTGAGGAAACTGACGCCCTTGCAACCTGAATGGAGGATGTTTTATGTACGAGTCAGTTGCCGGGGGACATGAGTGTATAGCCGTGTACATTCCTGTTGGACGCAGATGACAAATGACGTAAAAGGAATAATAGCGCCATCTGCCGGCCGTTTAGTCTACGCAGGATGTATGTCGCAAGGCCAAGGCAGGTAGGTAACTGCAGGGTATTAATCAATTA
The DNA here is from genome assembly GCF_901001165.1 of Salmo trutta. NCBI lineage: Eukaryota > Metazoa > Chordata > Actinopteri > Salmoniformes > Salmonidae > Salmo > Salmo trutta. The sequence goes on from NC_042988.1 coordinate 17,575,944, forward strand.
TTGATGAAGGACTTTCATGGGACCTAGAGTGCAAAATGTCCTACGCCCTTGGGCTAACCCTGTTTACACCGACAAGTAGGCTAGCTAGCCTAAGTAGCACAGTGTCCTGAGGGTAACGCAGTTAGTTTCAGACAGAAATAATCTATCTTTTTAGATGAATGTCAAATGTCTACTTGATGTCATGCCAACATCATTTGGCGACAGATACTTTAATAGAGGATAATGAGAGAGTCATTTCAGGGCAAAAAGACTCAGAGGACATGCTTCCTCCTAATCTTCTACAAGTTCTACAAGCAAGAAACATTGAGCTGTTAATTCATTATTCATGGGTTCACACAAGACGAAAGAGCAGTCAGTATGTATATTAATGTTTATATTAAATATTACTAGCCAGACCTTTGAAGGCAAAGGAAAGTACTCAGGGTGGGGAGGTGTAAAGTGGATTAGAGAGTTTTGCAGCACCCTATGTAGGGCCTACTACACAACTTGTTGGTGGTGATGGTGGTTTTCTACTCCACGAATTGTTCAAATGGGCTGTCTAGTGTTCACAGTGTAAATTGTGAACGTGGTATATTGTTATATAAGAGCTGTCAGCTCTCCTTTGCCTTTTGGTTCGTCTCATTGGCGGTGAGTTGGAAAGGTTTTGTTGTGATGTAATTTGATGCTTAATGGTAGATGACAGTGATATGTGGTGTCTGTGTATAGGGTATCCCTCAGTCGAGTAGTTTTTGTTTCCTCCTATTGCCCCCTGCTTGTTAGTGAGGGCCTTTCCCCCTACTGGCAATTGCTTCTCCATAGTAACAATTATGTCACTGTCACACACATCCAGCCTCTCATAGCCACATTCACACACACCACAGAGAAAGAATACACACACAAACACACACATCTAAAAAGAATGACAGTGTCATGGTTTCCGGAAGATCACTAGATCTCACAAAGTCTGTACAACAAATCAAACTCATTTATGTAGAATACAATTTGACAATCATAGATGAAGCTATGTTTGTTTGCTGAACAAAATAGATACGCCTAATATTACATTTAGTAATACAATTGTTGACAATGTCATGCCACTACCACTTGTAATTCTGGTGGTAAGGGCAGGTAACAACACAACACATCCGCCACGCTGATCCTCAACACAGGGGCCCCTCAGGGGTGCGTGCTCAGCCCCCTCCTGTACTCCCTGTTCACTCATGACTGCACGGCCAGGCACAACTCCAACACCATCTTTTAAATTTGCTGATGACACAACAGTGGTAGGCCTGATCACCGACAACAGCGAGACAGCCTATAGGGAGAAGGTCAGAGACCTGGCCATGTGGTGCCAGGACAACAACCTCTCCCTCAACGTGATCAAGACAAAGGAGATTATTGTGGAATACAGGAAAAAGAGGACCGAGCACGCCCCCATTCTCATCGACGGGGCTGCAGTGGAGCAGGTTGAGAGCTTCAAGTTCCTTGGTGTCCACATCACCAACAAACTAACATGGTCCAAGCACACCATGACAGTCGTGAAGCGGGCACGACAAAACCTATTCCCCCTCAGGAGACTGAAAAGATTTGGCATGGGTCCTGAGATCCTCAAAAGGTTCTACAGCTGCACCACCGAGAGCATCCTGACTGGTTGCATCACTGCCTGGTATGACAACTGCTCGGCCTCCAACCACAAGGCACTACAGAAGGTAGTGCGAACAGCCCAGTACATCACTGGGGCCAAGCTTCCTGCCATCCAGGACCTCTATACCAGGCGGTATCAGAGGAAGACCCTGAAAATTGTCAAAGACTCCAGCCGCCCTAGTCATAGACTGTTCTCTCTGCTACCACATGGCAAGCAGTACCGGAGCGCCAAGTCTAGGTCCAAGAGACTTCTAAACAGCTTCTACCCCCAAGCCATAAGACTCCATAAGACTCCTGGCTACCCAGACTATTCTCATTGCCCCCCTCTCCACACCACTGCCACTCTCTGTTGTAATTTATGCATAGTCACTTTAATTAACTCAACCTACATGTACATACTACCTCAACTAACCGGTGCCCCCGCACATTGACTCTGTACCGGCAACCCCCTGTATATATTGTTATTTTTTACTGCTCCTCTTTAATTACTTGTTACTTTTATCTCTTTTTCTTATCTGTGTTTTTTGAAACTGCACTGTCGGTTAGGGTCTTGTAAGTAAGCATTTCACTGTAAGGTCTACACCTGTTGTATTTGGCGCATGTGACTAATACAATTTGATTTGATTTGTAATTCTCATACAGTCCCTGGTGAAATGATGCCATGTGTCCATGTCTCTGTGTGTCATGTATGCATGGGTGCATCTGTCTATGTAAGGTCATGGATGTTTGATAGTGCCGTTGTTAACCTTTCATGCTGTCGCCGTGACTGGAACATGCTACCGTACTTTGAGCTGTGAGCTTCACAGATGTGTTCTGGCTAATTGTAGACCTGATATGAGAGTGTGGGCAAATGTGCAGAGCTAAAGCTACAGATGAGGCGGAAGACACAAGCTCTCCATCATGCTATCCCCCAGAGTGTGTATGTGTGTCGCCAGAGCCCTTTAGAGGATTAGCTCATCCGTATTAGCTCAATCTGACGCCATCATGCATTAACTATACTGAAGTAAAATATAAACGCAACATGCAACAATTTCAAAGATTTTACTGAGTTACCATTCATATCAGGAAATCAGTCAATTGAAATAAATTCATTAGGCACTATTCTATGGATTTCACTTGACTGGGAATACAGATATGCATCTGTGGGTCACAGATACCTTAAATAAAGGTAGGGCCGTGCCTCAGAAAACCAGTTAGTATCTGGTGTGACCACCATTTGCCTCGTGCAGCGCGACACATCTCCTTCGCATAGAGTTGATCAGGCTGTTGATTGTAGCCTGTGGAATGTTGTCCCACTCGTTAATGGCTGTGTGAAGTTACTGGATATTGGTGGAAACTGGAACACGCTGTTGTACACGTCGATCCAGAGCATCCCAAACATACTCAATGGATGACGTCTGGTGAGCATGCAGGCCATGGAAGAACTGGGACATTTTCAGCTTCCAGGAATTGTGTACAGATCCTTGGGAAATGGGGCCTTGCAATATCATGCTGAAACATGAGGTGATGGTGTCGGATGAATGGCACGACAATGGGCCTCAGGATCTCATCACAGTATCTCTGTGCATTCAAATTTCCATTGATAAAATGCAATTGTGTTCATTGTATGTAGCTTATGCCTGCCCATACCATAACCCCACCGCCACCATGGGATGGGGCACTCTGTTCACAATGTTGACATCAGAAAACCACTCGACCAAGCCATTCACGTCGTCTGTGGTTGTGAAGCCGGTAGGATGTACTGCCAAATTCTCTAAAAAAGGTGGCTTATGGTAGAGAAATTAACATTAAATTATCTGGAAACAACTCAGATAGACATTCCTGCAGTCAGCATGCCAATTACAGGCTCCCTCAAAAGTTGAGACATCTGTGGCACTGAGTTGTGTGACAAAACTGCACATTTTAGAGGGGCCTTTTTTTGTTCCCAGCACAAGGTGCACCTGTGTAATGATCATGCTGTTTAATCAGCTTCTTGATATGCCATACTTGTCAGTTGGATGGATTATCTTGGCAAAGGAGAAATGCTTTGTCAATTTGTAAACAAATTAGTGCACAAAATTTGAGAGAAATAAGCTTTTTGTACTTTTGGAAAATTTCTGGGATATTTTATTTCAGCTCATGAAACATGGGACCAACACTTATATTTTTGTTCAGTATACATCAGCTCTGTTAAAACTGCCCATTAAAGAATGGTACAAAAGAATGGTACGAGAGTAGGTGTTCAAACCCATCCTGTGTTAACCAGTAGATTCAACATTGGGACTTTTCTTTGTTCTATATTGCAACACACACACACACACACACACACACACACACACACACACACACACACACACACACACACACACACACACACACACACACAGAGAGAGTCTGATTTGAGGCAAAGCCCTCAAGCATGTGCAAGGCGTGTGCACTCTGTCTGCACGACCACCCACCATTGCAAACTGTGATTGATGTACTGCAGACGCATTAACAGACAGCCCAGTCTTTTGACCTTCAAATCACCTACCTCGCTATCCCCCCTATTTCTGTTCCTGACTTGGTATGTTCTGGCTAGAACCTGATTTGTGTGGTGTCGGAATGGGTCACTGAGCTGGGGGGCTTGGGGGCTGGGGTGGGGGTTGGGGTTTAACAAGCCCCCATGCAGATTATATACCACACTGTACATTCTGCTAGTGTCTGTGAGGAGAGAGGGAAAGGGTGAGAGGCTCATTGTGAGAGAACGGCAGAATAGCACAAGGCATAAAAATGTGTACTGGGAGAGGGACACTACATGGAAAAAGGGAGAGCAGATGGCTAACGGAGACATTTAAAAAGAGAGGAAGACAGAGCGAAATGTATATCACAGCGTCCAGCTGCTCTCTTGTCACTGAGAATAACGATCACTCTCTTTTCATGTTTTTCCCCTTGTTGTAATGGTTCCCTTCTCATACCTTGCTTCTAGCTCCCTCTCCCTCTCTGTCTGGTGTATGCTCAACCTGTCTCTATTTCTATCATGTTTCCTCCTGGACTTACATGTCTCTCTCTTTTGACCTTTCTCCATCTTTCACATTTTGTTCTGTTCTATTCCTCTCTCTCTCTCTCTCTCTCTCTCTCTCTCTCTCTCTCTCTCTCTCTCTCTCTCTCTCTCTCTCTCTCTTCTCTCTCTGTTTCCCACTCTCCCTTAAAGAACCAGTGCAGTCAGCCATGATTTTCCTTGTTTTTAAAAATATTTTCACACTATGACATTGGAATAATATTGTGAAAATTATGATAATGCCCTTAAGTGTAAGAGGTGTTTGAATAGACCAATAAGAAAGAGAGTTCCAAACATCTCTACCAATAACAGCTAGTTTTCAGTTTCCCACTCCAAGACAATCCTAGCTAAATTCTTGCTTGAGAAATTGCTCTTTGCTAAGAAGCTATTTTTGTTTCTCTTTGACCATTTTAATTGAAAGCAATCCCCAGCAGGGTACTTAATTGTTACCCAGAAATGATTTGATATGGTGATAAAAACAGCTGCATTGAGCCTTTAAGGCTCTGATTTGTGGATTCTGTCACATTCCAACAGCTGGAATCGCTGCTCCATCTCATCGTGAGGCTTGGGACACAGGCTCTGTGCACTGCATAGTAATTACATGTGTTTAATGTCTCTAATCAGATCACTGTACATTGTGCAACTGTTGTCTTCCTAACATAACATTTGTATTTATTATTATGCATCCTTGATAATAAAAAGTAGAATGAAGCATGCAATTAAGATAAACCTTCATATCATAAAAAGCAGCATTAATATTAATGGGACTTGTTTTTACAACATTATCCTTATTTAATTCCTACAGATGCTATAATAGCACTAGTTTTCTGACTTCATATGCCAAGGTCATGCCCGTGACATTTTTAATCAGTGATTCAGCTCCCTTTTGACCAAAGCAGATGAAGTGTACAGCTGCAGGGTTTATTACAAAACATAGGCCTACACATGTCTCCAGTAAAGAGTCCCTTGGAACCTTATATTGCCTATCCACATGCTCTCACACACAGAATGATACTAACGTACATAGATAGAATACTAAATGAATCCACACTTAATTAAACACTCCTTGCATGTGGCAAATACATGCACTCTCACCAACAAACATGCACACACATGGCACACACAATGACACACAGGCACGCCACCCTTTACCATGCTTGACATTTCACCCATTTTGCACCCACCACATGTAAGCTGTCCAATGACATTTAAGCAGCACTGCAGCAGAGAGCAAGGACAGAGAGAGCGAGGGACAGTGGGGAGAGGGGGGTCGAAGGGGTTTCCAGGGGTCTCTTTTCCAGAACACTGACCAATGGCTCTATAAATTCTGTCCCCCTCATTTCCCTAAATGTTCCATGCCTCCCTCTCCTAACCCTCCTGCATGGTCTTCCATACCACTTTCTATTACCTCTGCCACTCTTCATTCTTCGCTCTTTATTTCTATTTTCTTTCCAATTTTACTCCCTCAGTCCCTCTTTGTTTCTCACCTTTTTCTGCCACCTCACAAACCCTCCCCCCTCCATCTCTTTGTCTCCCCATATCCCTCCTGTCAGAGCAACGTTTCTCCATCTCTTTATGTTGATCTCACTTTCTTTGTTCCCTCTCTCTCATCTTCCGCTCTCTCCCTATCTGTCTCCCCACCCTCCTCTGTGTTTGGATGAATGATTGAGAGGCTCCATTCGATGACAGCAGCGGGATTGGAGCGTCAGTCAACAGGAAATTCTCACTCCTCCCTTGCTGTTGTCAGATCACTGGGAGGCCAGGGCCTCTTTGATCCCCCATAATGCTGCCTGATCATGGTGTCAGCTCCGACTCTCTGCAAACACCTCTCTAGGCACTGTGTGCTAAGATCAATACCACTTCCACGAGGGGGCTTCTCTCCCTGCACCAACTCCTCCGAGCGCTTGCATGGCTCAGAGATTTGACATCTGAAAATCCACTCTCTGTACACCCTTATCAAAACAGTGGAAGTCTGAGTAAGCAGACTCTGTAGTTTAACACTGTGCCAAGTGACTGTGTTTGACACTGGCTCTCCGTGTGTCACCAATGACTCTTGCTGTTCTGTCCCATGTGTTTTGACAGGTAGCCCCTCTTAATCACCTTCACCTTGGACAAGACTGTCTGGTAAATACAATCATGGCAATGAATGTACTGTAACACACCATTCCTAGGGGAGTCTAAGCACAAGGGCAAGCATGGGCACTACCCTTCCGGTTGTGGAGACCTCTCCATCCTCTTCTCTTGACTTAAACCTGGCTTGTCCACAGGCACTTCCTTTGTTCCAGAGCTCTAGTGCTGTAGCAGAGGCTTGTTGACAAATTATGTCTGTCTCTCACACAGCAGTGCACCTGCAGCACTTTGATGGACTCCCTCTGCATGGATTCTGGAGCAAGCCCTTCCTGTCACTCTCCAGTGATGGGTCCTGGACTGTGATGCTGTACGCTCCAATCACTCTCCCTATAACTGGTACTGGGATCGATCATTCTGGGCCTCAGGCACTGAACTATAACCTCCCTGGTGGTGACTGTAGGTGCATCATGAAACAGATGCCCTGTCACAGTTAGAGGTTGTTTTTTTACCTTTATTTAACTAATAAGAACAAATTATTATTTTCAATGACAGCCAGGGAACAGTGGGTTAACTGCCTGTTCAGGGGCAGAATGACAGATTTGTACCTTGTCAGCTCGGGGATTTGAACTTGCAACCTTTCAGTTCCTAGTCCAACACTCTAACCACTAGGCTACCCTGCAGTTTCTTGCATTCCCCCATGTGGCCTCCACCCAAGTTCACCATATTTTCAATGGGCACAAGAGGAGCATCAGCTGTCGTGACAGACATTTCTGCTTTTTTTCTCTTACAACTTGGTTGCACAATCTTTACCCATGATTAAGTCTAAAGGGTCTCTGATCCGGTCAGACGTCTTAATTAGGGGATGCCAGCTATGACGCATCGTAAGCAGTGTGCACTGGCTTTTAGCTATGGGGTTGCTTCCAATCAGAAATGTTTCAGCTACAGAGATGAAAACAGCAGGTATTCAAACAGGAGAGTAGATCTATTAAAGCACACAGTGTGAGTGACCTTCAATGAAACAACGGAATATATTATCAGATCATCTTGGTTCTTCAATAAGTTCTGCTCTCATGTTGAGCCATTAAGTGGTCTCACTTTCTTTTACAATGGGTAACATTATGCCTGATAATGACTCTCAGGCTGGACATGACTCTGTCTAACACAGAACAATTTGTGGTGTTTATTTCGTGAAAATGCTGTGGCCTTCAAATATACACCGAGTGTACAAAACATTAAGGACACCTGCTCTTTCCATGACATAGACTGACCAGGTGAATCCAGGTGAAAGCTTTGATCCCTTATTGATGTCACTTGTTAAATCCACTTAAATCAGTGTAGATGAAGGGGAGGAGACATATTAAAAAGTGATTTTTAAGCATGGCAACAATTGAGACATGGATTGTGTATGTGTGCCATTCAGAGGATGAACGGGCCAGACAAAAGATTTAAGTGCCTTTGAACAGGGTATGGCAGTAGGTGCCGGGCACACCGGTTTGTGTCAAGAACTGCGACAGTTTCCCGTGTGTATCAAGAATGGTCCACCACCCAAAAGACATCCAGCCAACTTGACACAACTGTGGGAAGCATTGGGGTCAACATGGGCCAGCATCCCTGTGGAATGCTTTCACCACCTAGTAGAGTCCATACCCTGACAAATTGAGGCTGTTCTGAGGGCAAAAGGAGGGGGGAGGGGTGCGACTCAATTTGAGTACGGTGTTCTGAATGTTTTGTACACTCAGTGTATGTTGAGGATTCTACCACTTGATCTTCAGCACACATCCAATCGGAAACACATCACCCCAATGGTAATGATGGGCTTGAGACTTGCAGGGGTTAGGTGGAAACTGTAGACTCCTTTTGGCTCCGGAGGCTCATCTATGAGAGGGTTAGGTCTCATTATGATGGAATAACAGAGCCAGAATGGAGCCACATCCCCACTCAACCGCCCGGAAGCCATAATATCAGTACGTCAGCAGCTTGGCTTATCCCGGTAGTTTCATGTATAGCCATGCACATCTCTGAGGGGCTCAGCTTCCCTCCTATCAGCTACACACAGACACACTGGATCGACGAAAAGCCTGCTTCAGCCCAATCACCATTACAGCCCTTTTAAGGTCAAGCTAAAACTGTGTCAATCCATAACTGTTGGAGCCCAAAGCTACAGTGGAGAGTGGGGAGGAGGCGATAAGGTTACGAGCATGTCCATACTGTGCCCATAGCCCCATATCCATAATTTGTCTATATTTCATCACTTAAGACTCTACAGTGTCATCCGTAGCCTGTAGTGTGAGGTGTCCTTGAGATGACAGAGTGAAAGGACCCCGGGCGCTGGATCTACGCGATGCAAATCCCCTCAACCACAGCTCAGCGGCAGTGCATTACTTTCAGTCCAAATCCTCAACAGGGCACTGAGAGACAACCCAGCACTGGTCCAGGACCTGCTGCTCCATGCTAATCTACACCTCATTGGCTGAAAGGTTATCCAAATAGAACTGACTTAGGGGCACTGTCTGTCTTAGCTGCACTCCAAGCCCTGTGCACTCTTCATTATCATCCTATTCCCCTCTCCAACCCTCCTTAAACTGCACAGTCTAGCCTGTTGAGATGTAGCAGAAGCAACCAGCAGTTATAGCCTGCAGACGCCCCTGGGCAGGACTGAAGGGGGAGGAAGGGGGGAGAGATTGAGGGGGAGAGTAGGAGGTCTGTGGCTTTGTAAAGACAGCTGGAGGGGTCAGAAGAAGAGTGCCAGAGGCGTTGGAGAGAAGCTGTGCTGTGATCAAACACATCTGCCTCGTTTGACACATACGAGAACACACACATGAACACAGCCAGGCAGCCAGTACATCAACTCACAAACACAGCAATGGAAGTTGAGGCTTCCGTCATACAAACACTAACAGACACACTCAGACAGAACAACACTAACAGACACACTCAGACAGAACAAACACTAACTGACACACTCTGACAGAACAAACACTAACAGACACACTCTGACAGAACAAACACTAACAGACACACTCTGACAGAACAACACTAACAGACACATTCTGACAGAACAAACACTAACAGACACATTCTGACAGAACAAACACCAACAGACACACTCTGACAGAACAAACACTAACAGACACACTCTGACAGAACAAACACTAACAGACACACTCTGACAGAACAAACACTAACAGACACACTCTGACAGAACAAACACTAACAGACACACTCTGACAGAACAAACACTAACAGACACATTCTGACAGAACAAACACTAACAGACACATTCTGACAGAACAAACACTAACAGACACATTCTGACAGAACAAACACTAACACACACAGACACACTCCGACACAACACTAACAGACACACTCTGACAGAACAAACACTAACAGACACACTCTGACAGAACAAACACTAACAGACACATTCTGACAGAACAAACACTAACAGACACATTCTGACAGAACAAACACTAACAGACACTCTGACAGAACAAACACTAACAGACACACTCTGACAGAACAAACACCAACAGACACACTCTGACAGAACAAACACTAACAGACACACTCTGACAGAACAAACACTAACAGACACACTCTGACAGAACAAACACTAACAGACACATTCTGACAGAACAAACACTAACAGACACACTCTGACAGAACAAACACCAACAGACACATTCTGACAGAACAAACACTAACAGACACACTCTGACAGAACAAACACTAACAGACACATTCTGACAGAACAAACACTAACAGACACACTCTGACAGAACAAACACTAACAGACACTCTGACAGAACAAACACTAACAGACACATTCTGACAGAGCAAACACTAACAGACACATTCTGACAGAACAAACACTAACAGACACATTCTGACAGAACAAACACTAACAGACACATTCTGACAGAACAAACACTTACACACACAGACACACTCCGACACAACACTAACAGACACACTCTGACAGAACAAACACTAACAGACACATTCTGACAGAACAAACACTAAGACACACACAGACACACTCCGACACAACACTAACAGACACACTCTGACAGAACAAACACTAAGGGGGCTTTTACATCAAATTGATTTGGACTGGGTCCCCCCACTTATTTGGGTTAGTCTGTAGTGGTGTGAACACTATCCACACTAGGGAGCGCACTAAACAATGCACAGTGGCTCACTCAAAAAGGATGGTCTCAGTCCTATTTCATTCCTTGTGTGGTGCGGTTCGCTGCAGGTGAGAAGGCAGTCTGGACCAAACACAGGAAAAGAACAGAGGTGAGCGGTATTATTGGTTGTTTGACTGAGAGCATTTGATGAAATGCACACAGTACCAGCTGTGGCTGCATAAAACATTCTGTGAATAGCAGCGCATTTATGAGCACATATGATGCAGGTTAGGGGAGACTGGAGCTGAATATAGCCTACTCACGTAGCAGTTAGAGCGGCTATTCCGCTGTTTCCTCCCGCATGTTTTTCGAAGACCAAAGCGAAAGTAATATGAAGTTTGGGACACAAGTTATTCTTCCTGATAATCAGAGATGGAGTTAACGTGAGCATTTGTGCCCAATAAACAAATGACATGCATGAACACATGGTTTTGTTTTGGCATTTTAGTTTGTTTGACATTTGGCAATGTGAAAACAACCGGACCAAATGAAAAAAATTACAATGTAACAAATAATCAAACCCTGATTTGAACTATAGCTCAGAACTAACAAACACACTCTGACAGAACAAACACTAAAAAACAATGATAGAATCACAAACATGCCAGCATGCAGGTAGGTTGACTCAAGTGCACACAAATGCACAAACACTCTACATACAGTGCATTTGGACAAAATTCAGACCCCTTGACTTTTTTCACATTTTGTTACATTACAGCCTTATTCTAAAATGTATTAAATAGTTTTTTCCCTCATCAATCTACACACAATACCCCATAATGATTTTTTTGCAAATGTATAGAAAATAAAAAACTTGAATATCACGTTTTCATAAGTATTCAGACACTTTACTCAGTACTTCATTGAAGCATCTTTAGCAGCGATTACATCCTCAAGTCTTTTTGGGTATGACACTAGAAGCTTGGCACGCTTGTATTTGGGGAGTTTCTCCTATTCTTCTCTCAAGCTCTGTCAGGTTGGATGGGGAGTGTCGCTGCACAGCTATTTTCAGGTCTCTCCAGATGTTCGATCGGGTTCAAGTCCAGACTCTGGCTGGGCCACTCAAGGACATTCAGCGACTTGTCCTGAAGCCACTCCTGCATTGTCTTGGCTGTGTGCTTAGGGTCGTTGTCCTGTTGGAAGGTGAACCTTCACCCCAGTCTGAGGTCCTGAGTGCTCTGGAGCAGGTTTTCATAAAGATCTCTCTGTACTTTGCTCCGTTCATCTTTCCCTCGATCCTGACTATGGGGCTCCAGAGTGGCGCAGTGGTCTAATACACTGCATCACAGTGCAAAAGGTGTCACTGCAGTATCTGGTTCAAATCCAGGCTGCATTACATTTTACATTTTAGTAGACACTCTTATCTAGAGCAACTTACAGTAGTGAATGCATACATTTCATACATTTTTTTTTCCTGTGCTGGCCCCCCGTGGGAATCGAACCCACAACCCTGGTGTTGCAAACACCATGCTCTACCAACTGAGCTACAGGGAAGGCTACTGAGCTACAGCCGTGATTGGGAGTCCCTTAGGGTTGGCGCACAATTGGCCCAGCGCCGTCCAGGTTTGGCCAGGGTAGGCCGTCATTGTAAATAAGAATTTGTTCTTAACTGACTTGCCTAGTTAAATAAAGGTTAAATAAAAAAGTATCTTAGTCCCTGCCACTGAAAAACATCCCCACAGCATGATGCTGCCACCACCATGCTTCATCTTAGGGATGATTCCAGGTTTCCTCCAGACGTGACGCTTGGCATTCAGGCCAAAGTGTTCAATCTTGGTTTCATCAGACCAGAGAATCTTGTTTCTCATGGTCGGAGAGTCCTTTAGGTGCCTTTTGGCAAACTCCAAGCAGGCTGTCATGTGCCTTTTACTGAGGAGTGGCTTACGTCTGACCACTCTACCATAAAGGCCTGATTGGTGGAGTGCTGCAAAGATGGTTGTCCTTCTGGAAAGTTCTCCCATCTCCACAGAGGAACTCTGGAGTTCTGTCAGAGTAACCATCGGGTTCTTGGTCACCTCCTTGACCAAGGCCCTTTTCCTCCCAATCGCTCAGTTTGGCCGGGACGGCAAGCTCTAGGAAGAGTCTTGGTGGTTTCTTAAATTTCTTCCATTTAAGAATGATGGAGGCCGTTGTGTTCTTGGGGACCTTCAATATTGCAGACATTTTTTGGTACCCTTCCCCAGATCTGTGCCTCGACACAATTCTGTCTCGGAGCTCTACAGACAATTTCTTCAATTTCGAGTCTCATAGCAAATGGTCTGAATAGTTATGTAAATAAGTTATTTTTGTTTTATATTTTTAATACATTTGAACATTTTTTTCAAAAAACTGTTTTCACTTTGTCATTATGGGGTGTTGTGTGTAGATTGATGAGAAAAAAATATTTAATACATTTTAAAATAAGGCTGTAACGTAACAAAATGTGGAAAATGTCAAGGGGTCTGAATACATTACGAATACACTGTATCTACAGTACACAACATAGCTCAAAGCACACACACACACAGATTGCAGAGGACACATGCATGAGCATGTATGTGGTGCAGTGTGACTGTTATTCCCAACGCATCCTCTCTGTTTCTCAGAGTATCATTACCACAGTGTCATATGTTGACTGGTAGGCAAGCACAGTACGTATGTAATTGGCACTGGTCCCATGTGGATTTTAATCACAGTGAATATACATAGAAATTAACATACATATTCACCCCCCCCTTTTCACTTAACACTCCCTCCGCCCGTCCCAATTCCCTCATTTCCTTGTTTTGATTTCAATGTCACACTGATGCTATCGCTCTCCCCCTCACAGACTGCCTCTGCAACATGCAAATTACACACGCTCCACAAATGCAGATCCCCCTTATCTACAAAGAGAGCAGGAACAGTGCCAATATAGAACTTGTACACAGTCTGCCCAGCCAAGATTATTCAACGCAGGGGTATTTTCCTCTGAACGTGTTTGTTTAGATAGCGGTTAGCCACTGTATGAGCAGGATCAACTTCGTCATCACTACAGTATCAGCGTCATCAACAACAACAGGGACATAGTCTTCATCGTGTTCAATAATAGTAGTGTAATTGTCGTTATTGCCAAAACATTAACAAATGATGAATGTTGAGATCGGTCTGTTCAAGCATATCGTAAAGCTTAAATAATTCATGGTGCAGTTCTAAGGGGTTTAGACCAGTCAGTCTCCTGCATTGTAATGAACCATTGGCTCTGACCATGGTGCTCAAACACAGCTCACAGACAGCAGAAACAAGTGGGATTAGGATAGGCTAGCCCTTGTGCTTTGTGCTCTCTCAATCATTCTCTCTTTCCATCTGTTAGTCTCTCACTTCCTGCTTTCAGTCCCTCTGTTTCTGTCCTTACCCAATTTCCTCTCATTCTCTTCATGTTCTCGTCTTTCTCTCCCTTTCTCTCTATTCCCCAAAATCCATATAAAATGTCCTCAGTCTCTTTATTTGTCATTCTGTCTCTATCTCTTTCCCTCCGTTGTTTCACAGAGGAACACGCATGGCCTGTTCACTGGGTGCTGTTTGACCCTCAGGGCAGCTCTCCACACAGAGCAGCTCTGTCCAGCTGTCCCACTCACTGCCATGAGAATGCTCTCATACAACACACACACACACACACACACACACACACACACACACACACACACACACACACACACACACACACACACACACACACACACACACACACACACACACACACACACACACACACACACACTGTATTACACACTCACACACACATTCACATAGGCCTATAGTACATATAATACATGCCAAACACACTCTAACATAGACACCCTCACACTCACAGGAACACACAATTCCAAAAGGAACACTCAATTCCATCACAACTCATGTAGATACTTATACACTGTAATTACCAGCGTATAGCCACTCACTGACAAGAATAATACACACATGCACAAACGTTATAATTCTCAACCAGCGTTGGCCTCACGTATGGTACATACTGTCTCAACACTCAACACAGTCTCAACACTCTGCACAGTATATTCAATTATTATTGCAAAGGCACTAGAACACAGTTGCACACACTTACACACACACACATGCTGAACACACACACACACACCCTCTCTGCCGGGATTGTCCCCTAACCCCACCCTCACACTCTCAGACACTGATCTAGATGCAGCCTTAACCAGATCATGTCAGATAAAGCACTGAGATTACAGGGCAGAGCAGTATGGGGTGGAATAGCAATAATGAAAACATGTGCAGAGCCAGCATTTTACACTCTCATCCACCTCAGTAGACTAGGCAGCACCTGTAAGTCCTCTCTTTAACCTCTCTTGGGTAGGGGGCAGTATTTTGAAGTTTGGATGATAAACGTGCCCAAAGTAAACTGCCTGTTACTCAGGCCCAGAAGCTAGGATATGCATATGTATGGTAGTATTGGATAGAAAACATGTCACACCCCAGTCAATGTCCTTCTTTCATCTGTTATTATTTGATTTGTTTTTTGACCCATATCTTTCTGGGAATTCCTCAATGGATATGTCACCCCATCATTACTGTCTCTCTCTCATCTTTTTAGATGTCTGCATTTTTTTTACCCTTATCTATTACAATCCCTATGTTCCCTCATTTCTGTCCCATTCTTTCACCTTGTCATTTCTTTCTTGCCCTCTCCTTTGATATTTGTTCCAGAAATCCATCTCCCCTTCTTATCTCTCTGCCAAGCTCCTCCTTCCCTTTCTTCTACCTCTTCCTTTTCCATCCTCTGCACTCCATCTTTCTACTTCTACCTGCCCCCCTTTCTCACACACATGCTCTCTGTCCCCATCCATCTCTTTCTCTCTCTCTCAAATGAGCCCCTTCTCTCATCTTGCTCCATCTCCCCCTCTCTCCCCCTCCCCCTCCCTCTCTCTCTCTGGTCTGTGGTTCTTAATGAAGGTCATGCGGGTGGTGGCAGAATGTGGTTGTGTGGCCAGCGGACACACCATGCTGAGAGCTGGGGGGGGGGGCAGAGGGCACACAGACGGGTCTCTCTGGCCTCCACGTCCCATTGTATCAGCCCTCCACAGATAATGACCACTTAATTAAAGACTCATTTAATGGTCAACGCTAGTCAGAGACAGGAGAAAGGAAGGAGAGATGGGGAGTGAGTGTTGTTTGGCAAAATAATAAAGAGGAGTAGAGATGAAGGGAAGGTGGAGACTGATGGGTGTAGGTTGGCATGAACGGGATGGAGAAAGGAATTGTTGCAATAGAGTGAAGATGAAAGCAAAGCAAGTGTGAGTGTGTGTGTGCGTACGTGCGTACGTGCGTGCGTACGTGCGTGAGTGCGTGCGTGCGTGCGTGTGCTGGAGGGGAATGGGGTTCAGAGGGATTTGAGGGGATCTAATTAGTAAACAGATTAACTGCTTGGTGCTATATCAACAGGTCCCGGACCAGAACAAAGATAATTACACCTTCATTAAAGATGACCAGCCTGTCCCTGCACTTCCGCTCAGCCATGGAGGGAGACAGCAGGGGCTGCTATGGAATTAAAGATGACCAGCCTGTCCCTGCACTTCTGCTCAGCCATGGAGGGAGACAGCAGGGGCTGCTATGGAATTAAAGATGACCAGCCTGTCCCTGCACTTCTGCTCAGCCATGGAGGGAGACAGCAGGGGCTGCTATGGAATTAAAGATGCCCTGCCTGTCCCTACACTTCTGCTCAGCCATGGAGGGAGACAGCAGGGGCTGCTATGGAATTAAAGATGACCAGCCTGTCCCTGCACTTCTGCTCAGCCATGGAGGGAGACAGCAGGGGCTGCTATGGAATTAAAGATGCCCTGCCTGTCCCTACACTTCTGCTCAGCCATGGAGGGAGACAGCAAGGGCTGCTATGGAATTAAAGATGACCAGCCTGTCCCTACACTTCTGCTCAGCCATGGAGGGAGACAGCAGGGGCTGCTATGGAATTGAGCCTTCCTCCTAGCTCAATAACAAGTGTCTACATGCGTGCGCGTCAAATACATTTTGATTTGTTACATGCTTCGTATACAACATGTATAGACCACCAGTGAAACATTTACTTACAGGCTCTTCTCAATAATGCAGAGCAAGAATTGAAAAATGCCAGAGTCTGAAATAGTCTGTTGTACCCTATTCAGAGTTAGTAGTGTCCTCATTAGTATTGAGCACTAAAAGAGCCCTCCTGAGAGTGCTTGCAAAGCGTTGCTGGATCAGTATCCGATATGCTTAATTACACTGAGAGACATCTCCTGTAATAACCCCTGTCGCTCCCAGAGAAACAGGTTTACCGTTGTTGCTGCGCGGTGACCTGCCAGAGATCCCATTGGTCCCTATGGGGTGGTGACCCCCGGTCCCGTCCACTCCACCCACCTCTCCGGGCTGCTTCAACAACTCTGTCAAAGCCCTGCAGAGAGAAATACAAGTATTAGGTTCAAGATCACCCATCAGTAAGACGAGAGAACATTGTGTTAAATCGATTGAGATTGCCATAGAATAAACTCCTTCTACAACATCAAATCAAATGGAAGTGTGCTGCCATAATTTCCTAATCTGTGTGATTTGATCACAATAAAAGCCCTCTTATATGTGATGTCCATTAGTACTGACAGCTGGAATTTTCAAAGAAATCGGTTGAATTTAAATGGTACATGCCTGCTGACAGCTTAGCTGGCTAGACATGATCACCGGACAGTAGGTCAGTAGTGTTGTGATAGGAAAGAGGGTTAATATGTAGATCGTGCTGACAGACTGAATGACAGCAGGGATAGACAAAGACTAAGTCTCGAGGCCATGCTGAAATACTGTCCCTCTGTTTTTCGTGCTTTTCTTTTCACTTGTTGGGTTTCTCTCTAAAATGGCCTCCAGTCACCCATTCAGCAGTTCACAAACAAACACTCTACTCCTTAACTCATTACCACCAGTTAGTTTCTGTCTTTCTGGCTAGTTTCTGTCTTTCTCACTCATTCCCTCTGTTTCATGCGTCTCCTACTTGGCTAAAGCATTTCTCTCTCTTTTTCATCCTCTCTCTGTTTTCTTTCTCTCGGGCATTGCTGAGGGTGCTGTTATTGTGGAGTCGCGGGTCGTCTAAAGGAGACCAAGGTGCGACGTGTGAAGTGCTCATATTTACTTTTAATGAATATACTTAAACAAAACAACAAAACGACCGACAACAGTTCCGTCAGGTGACATACACTAAACAGAAAACAACTACCCACAAAACCCAGGAAGAAAAAGCCCTACTTAAATATGATCTCCAATCAGAGGCAACGAGGATCAGCTGCCTCCAATTAGAGATCAACCCAAACAACCCCAACATAGAAAAACTAGAACTTAAACATAGAAATAGAAAACATAGAACAACCCAAAACACCCCCTGCCATGCCCTGACCTACTCTACTATAGAAAATTACATATTACTAGGGTCAGGACGTGACAGTACCCCCCCCCCCCCCCCCCAAAGGTGCAGACTCCGAATGCAACATAATCAAAACCCAACAAAACAACCACAAAACACAAAGGGAGGGTAGGGAGGGTGACAAAAGTCTATGGCGGCTCAAATGCAGTCCACATAACCTTAACCTCCAGCATAGGAGGCGGCTCCGGTTCTGGGCGTCCTCCCCGCTCCACCCGCTGATCCTTCTGCTTTATTACCACCTGACCGTGGATCGTCGTCGAAGGAACCGGACTGTAGATCATTGCTGGAGGTTCTGGGTTGCAGGCCGCCGCTGGAGGTTCCGGGCTGCGGGCCGCTGCTGGAGACTCCGGGCTGGGGAGCGCCGCTGGAGACTCCGGACTGGGGAGCGCCGCTGGAGACTCCGGACTGGGGAGCGCCGCTGGAGGCTCCGGACTTGGGAGCGCCGCTGGAGGCTCCGGACTGGGGAGCGCCGCTGGAGGCTCCGGACTGGGGAGCGCCGCTGGAGGCTCCGGACTAGGGAGCGCCGCTGGAGGCTCCGGACTGGGGAGCGCCGCTGGAGGCTCCGGACTGGGGAGCGCCGCTGGAGGCTCCGGACTGGGGAGCGCCGCTGGAGGCTCCGGACGGAATAGCATCGCCGGAGGCTCCGGACTGGGAGGCGTCATAATAGGTTCCGGACTAGTGACTATTGTTGCTGGCTCCATGCCATGGATCATCTCTACAGGTTCCACGCCAAGGATCATCACTGGAGGCTTCTTACCATGGATTATCTCTACAGGTGCCAGGCCATGGATTATTCCTACAGGCTTTGTGCCATGATTTATCCCTACAGGCTCCGGACCATTTATAATCCCTCTAGGCTTCTTGCCAAGGATTATTTCTTCAGGTTCCGGGCCATGGATTACCTCTTCAGGCTTCGTGCCATGGAATATCCCTACAGGCTCCGGGCCATGGATCATCACTAGAGGCTTAGTGCCATGGATCATCTCTACAGGTGTCGGACCATCGGTTATCACTGGAGGCTTTGTACGTGGAGCAGGAACCGGTCTCACCGGACTGGGGAGACGCACTGAGGACCGAGTGCTCAAAGCAGGCACCGGCCGTACTGGGTTATGGATGCACACTGGAGGGAGGGTGCGAGGAGCAGGCACAGGACGTACTGGGTTATGGATGCGCACTGGAGGGAGAGTGCGAGGAGCAGGCACAGGACGTACTGTGCTATGGAGGCGCACTGGAGAGAGAGTGCGAGAGGCAGGCACATGCTTACCACAAAAAGCACGGGGAATTGGCTCAGGTCCCAGTCCTGGCCCAGCCAAACTACCCGTGTGCCCCCCCAAAAAATGTTTTTGGGGGCTGCCTCTCGTTCTTCCCAGGTAGGCGCCGATATCGTTCGATTACCTGGCCCCAAGTCCAGTCTCTCCTCTCAATCTACTCCTAATGTGACCAGGCGTCCATTTCTGCCCGGGCACGCCGCTTGATCCAATCATAGTGGGTAGTTCTGTAACGCGGGTCGTCTAAAGGAGGACCAAGGTGCGGCGTGTGAAGTGCTCATATTTACTTTTAATGAATATACTTAAACAAAACAACAAAACGACCGACAACAGTTCCGTCAGGTGACATATACTAAACAGAAAACAACTACCCACAAAACCCAGGAAGAAAAACCCCTACTTAAATATGATCTCCAATCAGAGGCAACGAGGATCAGCTGCCTCCAATTAGAGATCAACCCCAACATAACAATTGAAAAACTAGAACTTAAACATAGAAATAGAAAACATAGAACAACCCAAAACACCCCCTGTCACACCCTGACCTACTCAGGGTGTGACAGGAGTGCTGGTTGTTCCACCTTCTCAACACAGCTGTCAGCTCTCTGAACCTGTATTCTAACCCCCCAGGACTGTCACATCTCCTAGCTAACGTAAACATGTAAAGGGATGATGTGATTTGATGTGAGAACAGTGCAACACTTTTCAGAAAAATTCCCAGAGCCCTCTCTTAGGCTCAGATATTACAAGGGCAAGGAAATGTTTAAAACACGATGGCAGTCAAATGCCCTGGCGAATCCCATACACAGATACATTCCCATGCACAGCCAATCGGGATCTGTCTCTTTTATCATAAGAACCTGGGAAAAGGGTTTGGTTGGATGAGCCAGTGTTCCTCAAACACAATTCTCGGGGCTGACAGAACTATTTCCCTGGGTGTTGTTTCAAACATTACGTTCTCTCTGCCAGAATGTTACAAAGGAAATTGTGTTAGATGGCTCTGCCAATCCTACTGCAGTGGTCAAATGTCAACTACTTAGAAAAAGCTCAGATTTTATGGCTTTGTACATTTCAAAAAGCCCTTGTAGTTTGTCACTGAAGATGTTCATTGAGGAATTAGTCTGTTTAGTCTCTCTCTCTGTCTCTTTCTCTCTCTCTCTTTCTCTCTCTCCCTCTCTTTCTTTCTCTTTCTCTCTCTCTCACACACATTGTGCCACTTTGTTAAGAGAGGGGGCAACATTGTTTTCCAGATTCTATACATTACAGGGGTTATCTTGAGGTTGCGTCAGATATGGCCACAGATGAGATTCATTTGCAGTTTAATTACTTAAAAGGGATTGTGTGCTGTAATACAAGAAAGGAAATGAATCGATTAATGAATTAAAGATAACCATGAAGTTTTGTGCACCCTCATCAGCAGTAGTGTGTCAGCAGAAAGGAGAAAGTTAAGGTGGGAAAGTTTAAGTTCGACCTGAGGGGCTTTACTGTATGAGGCAAGATCCCGGAAATTCTTGAGGCATATCGTTGCTATTTCCTCCATATGCTGGTTGGTCGGTCCTGATGATGATGACTTCTGTAGTACTGCAGTGTCTGAGGTTTCCACAGGGTTGACTTGTCAGTTGCTTTGAGTGACATTTGAAGGGAACGAACATGTGAAGAAATTGACAGGTGGAAACTCAGCACTTACTGGGCTGGTAAAATTCATAATGGTTACAAATTGAAAGAGTTTAAAGCCTCTGTGCAAATGTGTTTTTTGGCACACCAATTAAATATGGATGGTAATTACATCAAATTGATTTCACAATCTATCCATCATCTTCTCAACCAAGCGCAAATCTTGGCTGTGCGCAATCATTGATTATTCAGTGGTTAATAGAAAAAGATTATCTTAAATCATGTTCACACAGCATGTCAACTTAAAGGGAAACATGTTGCCCTTAATTAAACCATCACAATTCAGTAAAGTAATTATTATGATTGTGTTGTATTATTTAGAGATGTATAAGCCTGGAACCAGCCTTTTGAAAGTCCCCCAACTAGGTCCTCACACTACATGAAGCTGATTAACCTGTCTGTGCTGTCCTCATGTAGAGGGAGCACTACAGAAGCACCTAGAGGTCATGTGACGTGAGAAAACGTCTCCAATCATTGAAACACAGCTATTCTAGGAGAGGTGAGGCAAGGACATGTTTACGCCACAAACAACTAGATTGAATGATTGAACAAAGGACATAGGCTAAATTATTTAGAACGATTTTACACTGAGTTAAGTTTGTGAGTTGCTTCACTCATTGATGGAAGCTACAGTGTAGTGCATGCAGGTTTACAGAGTAAAATTAATTAGACTGTAATAATGTCTGATACTCAAAGCTGGATTCCTCTGGTATTGTTCAAGCATGAATCAAATTATGCTAATGTTAACTTCTGTTGTGATTTCAACCATCTGTAGCTAATTGTTGAGTTTCTTGCTGATGCACTACACAAGAACAAAGGCATGAGGCAACGCTACTTCCATTCCTTTTCTTAGATCAATTATATTCAATTATAAACGGCTCTGGGATCGGCATGAAGGTCCTGTTACTCTGAGATTTTATCATCACCCTAGTGGAGGCAGTGGGGGTTCAGGTTGGAGTTGAAGCCTGCCTATCTCCTCCGCACTCCCTGTGGGTGGTAAGGGTGAGGCCTGCCTATCTCCTCCACACTCCCTGTGGGTGGTAAGGGTGAGGCCTGCCTATCTCCTCCGCACTCCCTGTGGGTGGTAAGGGTGAGGCCTGCCTATCTCCTCTGTACTCCCTGTGGGTGGTAAGGGTGAGGCCTGCCTATCTCCTCTCCACTTCCCATGGGTGGTAAGGGTGAGGCCTCTCTGTCTCCTCCACTCCCTGTGGGTGGTAAGGTCACAATCAAAGTGAGTGTATTAGTTCATTACCAGCAGACAGCTGGAGCCCACTGAGCAGAAGAGGCCTGCTGTGACCCCCTGCAGTCTCAGCCAGGAGCCAGGGTGTCTCACTGTTTACCTCCAGCTGCTGTCCACTACTGCACAGTACAGTAAAATAGAATAGAATTCAGATTTAATCATTTTGTTTATTGTACTTTCAAGGCAGAAATTGCAGAACACTTCTGCATGTTTATATCACCTTTACTGTCCACTGCTCTGGGGTATGTTTGAAACCCTTTGTTCTTGGCACTGTAGTGTCTGAATCACCACCACTGTCACACCACGTTAGTGTGTTTTTACTTGCCTCTACCATCCACCACTAGCTATAGTGTTTGTTAATACACTTTGTCTTATTTCTACGTGGGGTTTTATCGGTGGCACCCCACCTCGTGTTCAGTCCACCGGGGTTATTATGAGGACAACCCACTGAGTCACCCCCAAATCCCACTGAGGGTGTGCTGCCGAGGCTAAGTGTGGGTGAGGAACTTGAGCTACCAGAAAGGTTTCCCAAACAAAAAGATAAAATAAACCCTCCAGCGCAGAAAATTAATTCTGGACTGCATGGTGCGACAATGGCTTGGTTCACATTATTTCACTCCCTAAGTGATTTGATTTGATTTGAAATGCCATCATAGCGCCCAACAGCCAGCTTCACTCACCAGGCGTGAAAGTTTAGTCATTTTGTACACATTCCTCATCTGTAGCTCTGCTCTTTCTTTGTCTTGGTGTTCTAGGCTGACAGAACCAACAGCTCTCCCTAAACCCTGTCTCCCTTGATCAATAATTTAGGCTGTGTCTCCCTGGTGCTCGCTAAGGGAGGGATGTAGTAGCAGAATTGACACCCTGTGTTTTGGGTACTGAGTCTCCCACCCCGCGGTGCTCAGAGCCGAGTTCCCTCTCAACCAGCGAGGCTGACGCTGTAGCTACCACTGCCAGATAGTGAGCCCCAGCAGTGTTAGTGCCTGCAGCTGCCTGCCACTGTCTCCCCTACTTTGATATTGGACGTGACAGCTGCCAAATAGTGCCTCTTAGCATGGCTGTGTGACTATGCCAGGGTATGTTTATGTTTGTATGTGGGTGGGCATGACTGTGCTGTCTGCAGTGGCCTAGTTCCCTTCTATAGTTGCTGAAGCTACTTCTCCAAAACACACACACACACCATTTGTTACACCCTTCATCATTCCTTGGATGAAAAGTAATTCCAGCACCTCATTCACATTCAACCATTGGATAGGCTGGACTCTGGAGGAGCACCTCTTAGATCAAGCTTGGCTTTGGGCAAAGATGTCATTGGAGCTAGGGTTGAATATTTTCCCTGTATTTTACAAATGTTCCATTCCGAGAATAAATCACTTTTCTCCCGGGTAACCCGATATTTTCTGCCAAAACCGAAAGTGTTATTCAAAAGCATTATAAAGCATATAAATAGGCCTGTGTCTGGATTTGATTAGAGTTTGATAGAAAATTCAAGCCTGATGCTACCTGAGCCTGATGAGCCAGACATTAAATACATTTTATGAGCGCTACATTAACAACATTTAATGAGCCCAAAGTAAAAAAAAATCACAAATGATTGTGCCGTTAACCAATACATAGACCTATATGAAATAGACTACTGCTCATTATGTACGACAAAAAAAACCAGAAAAGCCCATAGATAGCTTGTCATTGCATTTCAGAAATGCTTAATGCGACCATGGTTGTCAATGTTAAGTGCCCAATGAGCTGTGCTTTTGAAGTTCTATTCAGGTACAAAACAATTGTTTACTTTCAGTTAGGCTAATGCTTTATTCAAATTTAAACATTGGCAGTAACAACTCCATATACGATTAAATGTTCCCTAATTTTATTGGTCTGTTGTACCCTCTTGGGTAAATACATGAAACTAGCTCCAGTAGGATAATCTTTCTGAGTGTGAACTGTATTACTGTACTGTATTGTATTATACTGTATTGTATGGACTGGAATTACACACCTCGTTCAAACCATGATAAAGTTGGGAGAGAACATACAATTCTGGTGCAGCACATCTGGCCTACAAAGTTACAATTATAGGCTAGCGAAAAGGATTTAAATGTCTAAATATATTAGGGCCTATTTGTATAATTAGTAGGCTGACGCATATATACCATTCATAATATTTCCCCTAATGTTATTATCCTACTTCCTCTTTCTCTCTCTATTGTTACATCATTCCTTCATCGCTTTCAACAGTTAAATGAAATATGTTTTGTTGTCCTTATCGTCATCATTCTAATGACATGCTTGAATAATATGGGACTAGAATTAAATGCAGAAGGCTTTCACTTCTATTCACAAAGATTGAATGGTTAGCTGCAAAACATAAAAAAATAAAACATCTTTACAATAAAAAAATAAGGAGACCCCATAAGCCAGCTGGAGATGGGTAAATTAGATGCTGCAGCAAATGAAGGCCTACCTGTCACAAGAAAAAAAGTGACCAGGACGAGGTGATAGGTCTACATGCATTGTGAATTGCTGTCAATACTGAGCGTCCCCACCCTGTGCGTTGATGATTCATCATGCAGAGGCCGTAGAGAAGCCAGATTTAGACATCACATATAATTCAAGTTCCATTTCACGCATGCTTTTCATATAAATAATTTATTATAATTGACCTGTTTCTTGCAGTTATTTATCCCAGGAAAAGGGAGTGGTTTTGGGCAGTAAATCATGGTAACTGGGTTTCCGCCACTCAACCCTAATGGGAGATCATTTATTTCAACCACTGACTCCTACTTAAATGAATGTTGGGTCTTTAGGACACACAGTCATCCCATGAGGACACACTAAGGTCCACATGGCCCTAATACTGTCTCTATCTAAGTGACGCCAAAGACTGGCCATCGTCTGACCATCATCCCCATGACAACCTGCCCCAGCACACATAGCCTTATCGCTTCATGACCCATCATCAGCTCTATCACACACAGGCCATCCATCTCCACTGTATGGACAAGCGATCAATGCCGCCCCTGACATTTTCCTATGGAACTGTTCCAGTCCCATACTGGCCGTGTCATGCGTAAGATGTCACTGTATATTACCGACCTGCCACGGGCTCAGGGTTTTGATGACTTAACAATAGCATCGTTCCAGTCGCCATGTCAATGTAATGGCCCTGTAATAGCCTGGCTAACGGACCTGTTTTTGACCGCAGGGACACATGGCGTAGTGGCCATGTGCTCTGCTGAGTGCTGTGGCTGTTTCCCGTTCCCTGTGTCCGGCCCGCTTGGTCCATCCCCATTTCGTAAAGCCCATTTAAAGCTGATTGTTATCAGTCTCCAGCATGGTATCAGGGGGATGTTTTGTCCCGCCGCGTATCCTAATGAACTTTGGGAGAGCAAATAGCAGTGTTCCAAAATGCTCTGTGGTGATTGATTAGGCCTCCCACAGGGGAATCTCACGTATATAATTAGTCATACCTCTGTCCTGACCCTCCTGCCATCAACACACAAACACATTCAAAATCCTATTTTCCATAACCCCTTAACCTAACCCTAACCTTAACCCTAACGTTAACCCCTAACCCTAAGTCTTAAACCTATCGTTAAGCCTAAGCCTAACTTTAACCCCAACCCTAAACCTAACCCTTAAGCTAACAACAGCATATGAATAAATTCAGGACATGGAAAAAAGTCCTGACTTTTAAAAAAGGTTATTGTTTTCCTACCTTGCCAGGACATTCTGGTGACTTGTCAGGACATTGTAGTCCTAATAATGCAGTAAAACATGTACACACACACACACACACACACACACACACACACACACACACACACACACACACACACACACACACACACACACACACACACACACACACACACACACACATACACACACGACACTCTACATAAGCTCATAGCTTGCACACACACACACACAGATGGGTATACCTCTCACAATACATAAGATCAAAGTATTCCCATGCATGTACAGACTTAGGATACTCTCAGAATACAGAGTGTCACAATGTTTATTCAAATACACCCACCCATATGAGTACACTTTCCTCTAAGCACTTCAAATAAACACTTCAATGCTTTTTCACGAGCAAGAAAAGAACCTCCTCCCACAGTGCAGAGTGGAATCAAATGATGTAGGAGCCCACACATTCAGCCTAGCTGAGTGAAGGATGACTCCAACTTTCCACCATTATTAATGCATGGTGGCCTGAATGGAGCCATGCGTCGTCTGCAGCTGGCCTTGTTGTCCCTTGGGACTGAGGCCACTGTCCGTCACTTCATGTCAGTCACTGCGCACTGAGTGTACTTTGGTGTTCGATAACGCTCTATTGGAAAATATGAGACCTTAGACAGTGTTTCACTGACAGCCAGGAGCTCATCTGATTTGTGGATCTACTCAGTGAGCAACAGCAAACCAACAGGGACAGTGAGGGGTTGAAATATTGTTTCTTGGGGACATACACTGCCATCCATCTTTTGAGGCTTGAACACAGAAACTCTACAGAGGAATACATACGAGGGCACAGCCATTATGGCTCTGGTGTGGACACTGTACTCAGAAATGCCAACAGGTGAACGACTTTTAAGGCCTCAATGCAGAAACTGGGTTTAAGCATGGACGCAGGTGCAAATCCATAATGGTTCCAGTGTGGAGCAGTCATGCACAATCTTCTATTTACCTTCTGTGGACACCCACCTGCTCACACATGCACACACAAACACACGTGTTCATAATAATTGATTCTGTGTGCACTTCACACAAACATTGGCAATGTACCACTTACAAAAATACACCATCCGTAAACCTACGAAGTCATGGTTGCTAATGAGTATGCACACACACACACACACACACACACACACACACACACACACACACACACACACACACACACACACACACACACACACACACACACACACACAGGTCACTCTACATAAGCTCATAGCTCACATACACACACAGATGGGTATACCTCTCACAATACATAAGATCAAAGTATTCCCATGCATGTACAGAGTTAGGATACTCTCAGAATACAGAGTATCACAATGTTTATTCAAATACACCCACCCAAATACCAATATGAGGGGGAGAAATAATGTAAGCATACTCTGACAATGCAGGACAATATCCTATTGCATATTACACTCACATCAAATTGTTGCTTCTCATTTTTCCTAATAGCAAAAACATGCCTTATCTGTACTACTCTTTCTACATGAGTGAATGTGTATCTACTGGGTGGGTCACATCAATGACTGTAATTTATCATCCTGTCCAACCTTCTCTCTCTCTCTCTCTCTCTCTCTCTCTTCCCCACACTGGTCTTCCATGCAGTCCTTGAGCTATGTTCACTGACTGTATCGGTATGCTATAGTCATTCAGCAATTAAATTGAGTATCCGTCCTCTGTGTGACTCCATTCCCCTCATAGTGACTGATTGGCATGACAATAATATTCATGCCTTGACAAATGAGTTTAAAGAGACAATAACACAACGCCACAGGAGAGAAAATGTAGCCATGAAAAATGAACATCCACCAGTAACCTCTGATAACATGCCAATTAACCTATATCTCCTTCTATAGTTAATCTCCACTTTCCCACAGACCCTCCCTCTCTCATGCTCACTCTCTCCCTCCTTCCCTGTTACGTGTGCTGTTTAGCTGCGCTCAGCTTCACCTGTCAGCTTGGATCAGGGCTCTGGAGCAGCAACATGACAAACTGGCCTCTGATTCACACACACACACACACACACACACACTGGACATTATTGGGCAAACCTCACTCACAGACAAACACACACTCACAGATTTGGCCTTTTACACACAGAAACATACACTGGCTTAAAAGGTTGTCCATTTCTACAGAGGCACACAGAGACATAGTTTTAGACAGATGTGGAGGCAAACTGTAGCATCTTTAAAGAGTTAGACATACGCATACCTGCATTCCTACATTTTGCACACATATTTTGTGTACTGACATCTACTGTATACTGTAAAACATGCATTTAACAAGCAACGCTTAAAGTCAAGATGTGTGAAGGCAGCCGGTACATTTTGTTCTATGGCAGGCATGGCCACTCACAGCCAGGTTATCATAAAGCAATCACGTTAGTGCTTTAAAATGCTAATATATGCAATATCCTGCTAAAGGGGCTGAACCAGCTTTACCGTACTCCCCCACTCACTCTATATCTATCTCTCTCTCTCGCACACTCTCTCTCTCTCCTTCTCTCTGCCATTCCCTTTTCATCTCCTTGTCCCTCACTCCATCTCTTTCATATTATCCCTCGTTCTTTCATTTCTTATCTTTCTCTTTCCTTCCTTTCTCTCTGCCTCTCTTCCTCTAAGTGATGACTGTCCCACCTGCTAAGCCGTTGATAATGTATCCAGTCATTAAGGGGATTTATGGCTAGTCCCTCCCGCAGCATGCTGACATCTCCCACTCTCAATCAATACTCCTTTATGCAGTCTTCTCGCAGGGCTGTCCCGCTGTTTACCCAAACACAACTCTGCGTAGCCAGGGTCAGCTCACACATCCTCTCACACCCACACCCAAATATTCAACCAAACGCACCGAAACAGATGTACAGACAGCTAAAGCAAACTGGGCCGAGGCCAGTCCAGCCAAGCCAGACAGAGTCATTTGGACCAACGGTCCCCAAGCTCATAAAGAGGTGGCCAGCCCAGCGTGTCACGGCGGCCCAGACAGCACATACACAATTGTCAAGTGCTCTGCGTCACATGGAGCGAGGGATCACGTTTAGAACAGTGGTTGAATAAAACAGCGCCGCTGGCAGAGGGGCAGTTCATATGCTTGGTCTGGTGACCTGTTGTAATGTAGAGCATCCATCTGTTTGCTGAGGTGACCTGGTGTATTTGTATTTTTGGTTTGTGTGTGTGTGTGTGTGTGTGTGTGTGTGTGTGTGTGTGTGTGTGTGTGTGTGTGTGTGTGTGTGTGTGTGTGCGTGCGTGCGTGCGTGCACTTTAATAATATGCGCGTGACGACTGTGTACGTAAGTTGTGTGCATGTTAATTTGCATGCAGGTGCTGTATTTGTCCAGTGATTTAGTGTTGTGTATTTTTCTTCCTGCGTGTTTTTGTGTTTGCCCCCGTGTCAAACTAAGTGAGCACATCATACACTCATCGGTCTTCAGGGCTGCAGACGTCAGAAAGAGTTTTGGGAGAAAGCAAAGAGACACGCTACATCAGACAAGAGAGGGGAAAAAGAACCACTCAAAATGGGAGGGGAAGGAGGGACTTGTTGTTTTTACACGTGCCACAGTATTATCTGTTCATGTTTGTGGTGGTGAGGGTATTTGGAGCAGATGGAATGCACTAGGATGAGAGAAGAAAACGATAATGTCTGTCGAGCCACACAACAGACACTCCTGTTTTTGTACAGTCTTTGCGCCTGCCAAAAACCGAGGATTGGTTTTGAATCGAAGGCTGCTGCATCTAGAGGAGGACGGCTCTCAGAAGTGTGTGAAAAGGGTGGTGTGGAAGACAGAGGGCTTTTTTGAAAAGTCTCCCACTGCCAGAGAAAAAGACAGAGCAGTCCTCCTCATGGTTTATCATTATATTTTCTGCGGAGGGCAGATCTATGTGCTCCGAATGCGAATGCCCCCCAACACATGTCAGGGTGACTCACATTCTTTTTGATGCATTGTGAACGTAAGGGGGATGTGGGTAGAAAGGGGGTGAGTTCAGGAGGGGGTGAGGTCGGTGGAGGAGAGAAGGGGGTTAGTCACATTGAGAGCCGGCAGCAAAGGACACAAGACGCACAACTCCTCTTTGGTAATCAAAAAGCATGTGCTTTAGCTCTGCCAAAGAGAGGGAGGAAGAGGAAGAGGAGGAGAGGGAGGAGGCGTCCTCTGGGCTTGATCTCTCATACAGATGTAGGATCTTAATTTGAGCCAGTTTGTTACAGCAGGAAAACAATCCTGCAGTTACAGGAAATGTGAATTATTATGTGGATTATAATGAATGGACATTTTTGTAGAGGTTAATACATTCTTCGTAAGGGGAGAATCAAGTCTGAAATTTCAAAGTGGAAATTGCAAACTTCAGAAGCCTTTTTAAACCTCAAATACACTACAAGTTTGACATGATCTCCTGCAACAGAGTGATCAAATTAAAAGTCCTGTCATCTCTCCGATGGTGCTCTCCCTCTCTCTCGTTCTATTCCCTTCTCTCTCTGTCACGACTTCCGCCAAAGTCGGCTCCTCTCCTTGTTCGGGCGGCGTTCGGCGATCGACGTCACCGGCTTTCTAGCCATCGCCGCTCTATTTTTCATATGTCCATTTGTTTTGTCTTGTTCCATACACACCTGGTTTTCGTTCTCCAATCAATCTACATGTATTTAGTCCTCTGTTCCCCATCATGTCTTTGTGTGTAATTGTTCATTGTTAATGGTGCATGTTCAGACGCGATACTTTTATAGTTTATGTTCCGTGGTTTTGTGCACTTATGTCATTTTTTGTGCCTATTGTTGAACGGAATAAAAGTGCGCCTGTTTACTCTACTCTGCTCTCCTGCACCTGACTTCGCCTCCCTTACACAGCCTTAACACTATCAAGTCCTCTCTCTTCTCACTGAAGCCAAGTCCCATGTTATATAACACAGTATCTCTATGCGCTCTTCCATTTAAGGATCAAACAGCAGCATATGCACAATGGGGTTGGCCATGGTGCTGTTGGGGTGGGGGGGATGTGGTCATTGCTGTAGTTGTACTTGGTCATCTACTCCACATGCAGAATCTTAGTTTTCATGTCACTTCTCATTGACTTCTTATTTTTCATTGGGCCAATGGGAGTATTGTATTGTGTCCTGTGTCTAGCTCAAGGGCACATTTTCTCTCTCTCTCTTTCTCTTTCTCTCTCTCGTTCTTGTTCTCTCTCGTTCTCTCTCTCTCTCTCACTCTCGCTCTCTCTCTCACACTCATACACATACAGTAGCTATCAGTGTGGGAACCCTCTGTCACTGATCTGACTGTTGCGTCATTGTGACACTTTGTCATTGGCTACATTGATACGGCCGCAGAGTAATTAGTATGCATAACAGTATTGACAGTACCACTTTTGCTGAACGTCACTGTGTGTACAATGCACTTCTGGAGTTGGAAAGCAGTATTGTTTATGACGTGTGAAGGGCAGTGTTTACATAGTATTTTGAATGAAAAGAGTCGAGGTAGTAGAGTTAGTATTTTAATGACATATCATTAAAGTGAAAAGGGATGTACTTCTAGTAAATATCTTGCATGTGTATTAGAATAACTTGATTAAAAATACATTCCTGAACACTGCTGAAACCCATGGCCCCTGGGGTTTTGAGTTGACCCGTGCATCACTATCGAGGAGGTGCTTAAGGATTTAGGTGCATTGGTGTACAGTGTATTTAATCATTATCACACTAAGGAAGTCTTAATCGTCATTAAGAGCCCTGAAACAGACTAAAGGAGTGATTAAGATCAGAGAGATAGTGTTTCGACCCCTTAACTACATTGAAGCTCTAAGAAGTGTATCAAGTTCCTTTTAAATTGAATCCACAGAAACAGAAGCCTCCGTCCGCCATTCACAGATCTCATAAGATACACCATTGGATGGAACTGAGTGCTATTTTTAACCACTTGGATCCCCCATGCTGACGCTTGATTGTCCAGACCTCCTCCATAAGATATAGGAGATATTAGAGATATAACCTACCTCAAACATAAGTGCCCCCTGGGTGACAAGGGGCCATCTCTGGGAGCGTCTCCAGACCGGCTGGAGAGACTATGATTACCAGGGTTGTCTGCACCAGCCGTGGGTTTGCCTGGCCATCAATCACAGTGCACCAAAGCCTCAGCAAACGTTGGAGTGAGATCGTGAGGGAAATCTAGTCCAGTCAAGATGAATGACTGCAGCTTTCCAGAGAAAAAGTGAGAAACTGCCAGGGTGATTATACCAGACAGACGGGCGTTACTCTTCAAGGCCTTTTGAGAGTGGACATCCGCATTCAGGTGAGGCTTTAGGCCTTGAAAGAGAGATTTTGTTGAAGCCTATATATTGAAGCCTAATATTTCTCAATGTGTGCTTTACAGCCCATGCTCTTCTTTCATTCTGTACATTTAGCTTGAAATGAGAACACGGTACAATGGACAAAAGATAAATCAGTACCAGTGTACAGATCTAGCCATGGCCGGTCCTACCCTGGGGTCATTATTCCCTGCAGTGGGGTCAGTCAGTCTCTGGTCTCCCTCCACCACAGCAAATTAACCCTAACGGGTCTGTCACTGCGACCATTTACACGGCATTTGGTCTCACAAAGGCCTTCAGTCACACTGCCGTCCCTAACACCACCGAAGAGTTCAGGATGAATGAGCAGTGGAGGAGCGGAGGGAACGAGGGGGAACGAGGGGAAGGGAGGGAGAAGTAGATGAAAGGAAAATAAAGAAGCACGCTGCTTTGCCCGGTTCCCCCTCGAGGCCCGAGCAGAGTTTCACTGATACTCATCTCTCTCTCGTTTTTTCTTGTGTCTGCTGTGTTTTTTAGGCTCTAGCCGATGGTGTGAACGATAAGGGCCTAGGTGATTACTGAGAGGATGGAGAGAGGGTTGAGGATGGATGGGAGGGGTTTGCTGGTCCGATAAAGACTGAGGCTCCGATAGTGCTTGGTACTGAGTCCGCTCCAACAAATCGCTACAAGTTAGCTGTTGATGTTCTGTCACTGTAGCTTGGGCACTGTGTCAATCCTCCCTGGTCTTGCCCATTACCCGGCCCAGTCGAGTGAAAACAGGACCCGGGCTGTACTGCATGTCCCAGCCGCCGGTATACACAATCATATGCGCTCTCTACACACACACACACACAGACACACATACATACACACACATAGCGGCAGTTTGTAGTCCTCACTATTTGCAAAGCCTATACTGAATTATTACTGTAGTGTTATGTGTTACTATGCACATGTCCAATCTACTCAAACGGCTTGTCTCACAACAAAAAATACAGTATTTTAGCAGTTAGTCTCTAGTTACGTAAACAAAAAGCCTACTATCAAGAGTTATCTACTGACATTAAAATTGAAGTCAAAACCACGCTGTAGTACAGTTTTAGTAAATGTCATGTCTTGTTTGTGCCGATATCTATGCTGTGTTAGTTTGTCTTTAGGATAAAGTGTGTGAGAGGTAGCTTTGGGATAATGCAGCAGCGGTCCTCAGTACTCTGCAGCTCTCACTGTGAGGCTCTGCACTGGGGCGTGGCCTTCTAAGTGATGTCACTCCCACAAAGCCTGGGATGTGTGGTTGTAAGATAAAACGTTCTGGGGTTGTTTCTGTATAAAATCTCGGTGTAGTAAAACTGGGAGCATGTAACAGTGTCTAGCAGTGGAGGCTGCTTAGAGGAGAACAGCTCATAATAAAGGTTCTGGAACGGAGCAAATGGAATGATACCATTCCACCTATTCCACTTCAGTCATTACCACAAGCCTGTTCTCCTCAATTAAGGTGCCACCACCCTCCTGTGGTGTCTCGGTGTTCTAGGGCTTATTAGTGCTAGCAGACAGTTTGAGTTTGGTTTTATTGGACTACAACACATTTTGTTTGTATTGTATGTTCACATGCGCGCGCGTGTGTGTGTGTGTATGTGTGGAAAAGACTGTAACTAATGTCTTGCACATAGCACATCTGAGCGTCCCTGCCTGCACTCATTACCTACACCCTGGAGGTGGTCCCAGTCCCACCGTATCCAGGACACACCTAATGCAAAATCCACTTTGGAGCAGCAGCCTCTCCCATCTCTCCTGACTGCTTTATGGACCGCTCCCCCGACCTGATCTGGAGCGACAGACAGCGCACAGGGGGCCAGCAGAAAGGGGTGGGAGAGTAAAGGATAGAGACATTGGATGAAGGGAGTGAAGGGACAGGACAGTTTGAAGTGAGGAGTGATATACCAGAAAAGGCTAAAGGAAAAGCCTGGGGACCACCTGCTGTCAAAAGTGTTTTATCTGTGTGTGTGTGTGTGTGTGTGTGTGTGTGTGTGTGTGTGTGCGTGTGCGTGTGCGTGTGCGTGTGCGTGTGCGTGTGCGTGTGCGTGTGCGTGTGTGTGTGCAGGCATATGAGTTTGTGTGCATACATCAGGGCTTGACATGACATTTTTAAGTAGGACAGATTTTTTACTTGTTCAAAAGGCCAAGTAAAAAAAATGGTCTAACACCACTTGTACATCATTGTATGATGCTAGGAACCACTTTACAAAATAACATTTTACATTTAACATTTAAGTCATTTAGCAGACGCTCTTATCCAGAGCGACTTACAAAAATGCATTGCTATCTTCTTTACCATAGAGAATCAGACAAAAATGTAGGCTACACTGTCTTTTGGCTTCTTTGCATATTGAAGCCTGTCTCAAAATACAACACTGTCCCTTTAAGGCTCTCCTGGAGGATGGTTGGCCACACTTGGAAGCCTATAAAATATTGCAACATTATGATTACAACCAGGGCTCGAAATTAAGGGCATCCCGTCATCCCTGGACGATAAAAATATATCTACGGTTCAGACTCTGGGACAGTTTTGGGATGACAGACCCAAAATTCATACAACCACTGCACATTAAGAAAAAAAAGAAAAAACTATGAGGCTGATGCAACAGATCAGACCGTTTAGCTTAAAATGTTGATAAAGTTGTATTTCTTCATTTTATACGCTCAACAATGCACACATGACTGTAGGCTACGTGTGAATGTTCCAAAATGCAATCAGGAAAACACTGTTCTCAAAACCGCATGTGACAGAGATGAAAATATCCATTCGAAATTAAGATTGAGGGGTGCTCTAAAGATGCATCAACTAGCATGGGTTAGGGTAGCTTGGGGGAAAATGCCCCCCTAAAGGGAAGGTTCACCCATTTTGAATATTATATTGTTTTTGTTCATCTCTGAGCGATGTTCTATCGATTTCCTGGGTCATTTCATGTTTTCATGTGTATTGGCGTTCAAGCATGCAGGAATCTGTCCGGTATGACATAGCACTGTGATAAAGTTGCTCTCACTACACTGGAAGTTAATAGGAATATGACTTTTAGATTGTGAAAACGTCTATCATACATGTCAGATTTCAATGCTGGCCAATATCATAACTCGGGAGGAAGTCTTCTCTCGAATAAGCCATTGATCATATTTTTGCGATATTCCTACCTCGAGAAATTAGTAATTTTTCCTAATCGTCTGCCTCTTTAGTCTAGGGTGCATAGAAAGGAGATAGGAATCCAATGTATAGTGCCCCACCCAGCAGATTGTTGACCAATCGCGTTCATGTTGTCATGCTGCGTCACGTGGTTGCTAAACTAATCGCCACGCAATCCCTTCTCAGTCAGTATACATGTCGACGTGCCTATTTTCCTCGAAAGTACATAATATCACAATTCCAAAGCTATACGATATCACATATAGCAAGTTAATTATCTCACATAAATTATCTCAGAAAATATTGGTAATGTTGTACCTCTTGTTGACGAAATTCGTGCTAATGTTGGATTTTTGAGCTAGTGCCCAATAGGCTCCCATTCACTCCTTGTCCCAGAATCACACAGAATGCATTGACGTAGCATGGTCAACGTTTCCCTCCTCAAAAGTATATCTGCTGTTGCGAATGTCAGACTCCA
The DNA here is from genome assembly GCF_901001165.1 of Salmo trutta. Taxonomy (NCBI): domain Eukaryota; kingdom Metazoa; phylum Chordata; class Actinopteri; order Salmoniformes; family Salmonidae; genus Salmo; species Salmo trutta. The sequence goes on from NC_042988.1 coordinate 17,612,119, forward strand.
CTCTGTGAAGCACATCAATCTGCAGGTTGAACACGGTGAGATTGTAGACTCGTAAATTGATAGTGCAGTTTGTTTAGGTGACTTTACAGCTAACCAGCTACTTTACATGCTGATATTGTCTTTGGTATTATTGTGTGTAGCTACGTTTGCTAGCTAGCTACCTACTTAGCTAGGTAGCCAACCATCCAATAGAGTATTGGATTTTGTAGTCAACTTGAGCTGCAACAGATTTCCACAATGATTTTCCATGTTGCTACCGACCTTATTATAATGCCAAAATTAAACATTTGTTCACCAAAAAACATTGCTCTCATGTATGAGTGTTATTTAACACTGTAAATTAGAAGGAGTGGTTTTGGGTGAATTTATTTCTTTAAGGGAAATGTCTATTTTCTGACTGAAAAAAAGCTAAGTTTGGTAAGATGTAGATATGTGTATACTGGCTATCCTTAGGCACACATTTTGAAAGGAAATAAGTAGGCAGATTTTATTCAATAAAAACTGAAACTTTTTAGAAAGGGGGCATTTTGCCCCACTATCGGGGCAAAACGCCCCCTGAAAACTAGTGTATTAAAATCTATTTTACAAGCTTCATTTTTGATTTTTTTTGTAATTGACTCTTAAAAGTTAAGTCTAGGTATCTTATTTTAATGAAATAAATAAAATATTGGAACAAAATGACATTGCACGTCTCACTATTAATATCCTCACTATTATGAGTTTTTATTTGATTATTTTTGCTCTTCCTGTCCAAATCATCCTGAAGTATCTCAAAATTGATTGTGTAACTCAAGTAAGTAACTTATGATTTGGAAAATGCTAGTATACGTGCCATTGACTTGTATTGATTGCCCTGGGGATATTTTTCTAAATGACAAAATATTAGTTGTACCTCAATAGTTTTGTAGGAGTGAATTAAAAAGTTGAGATGAAACAGATTACATTTTTAGTTGAGCAAGACTAGTGGCATCCAATGAAAGTGTTAAAAAAAACATTTAGTGACAAAGTGTTTTTTGTGAGAATTATGGGGGGGTGGGGGGATGTTTCATTCCAAGCCACCCTACTAATGTGACTAGGAATATGCCTTTTGACAATAACACCACCTTGATTTGAAAACCAATGGAATATGAGAAAAATGCTGATTTCAATGGCATATTAAGTAAATGTTTATAAAATAATTCCCTCAACAATTCTAGGCTAGGCTACTTTGAAATAAGGTAAGGCATGCGTCATAAAATGACATAAAACCTCCAGGTTTTAAACAATTACATTTATGGTTAAATAGTTTCAAAATGCTGATGCCTCTGCTCAGAATCAAGGTGGGCGATGTGCGGTGCGCCACAGGCATTGTCCTTCACGCTCCGGTCTTGTGACCAATTGATCTGAATGGACCGTGCCTCGAGTATGTCGACAGAATCAAGCCTTTAGAAGTTAATTATTTGTTAAACATGCCTACCGTTTAGCCTATAATTTTTATCTAATTAAAAGTCTCATTAAAGTTTGGCTACATTTTCTGGCGCCTCCATCATGACAGTATTGGTTTGGACTTGAGGCTGTAGCCAATAAACTATGGATATCACCTATACTTTGACATGTATGCTTTTTTATTTGTATATCAATCAATCAAATGTACAGTCGTGGCCAAAAGTTTTGAGAATGACACAAATATTAATTTTCACAATGTCTGCTGCCTCATTGTCTTTAGATATTTTTGTCAGATGCTACTATGGAATACTGAAGTATAATTACAAGCATTTCATAAGTGTCAAAGGATTTTATTGACAATTACATGAAGTTGATGCAAAGACTCAATATTTGCAGTGTTGACTCTTCTTTTTCAAGACCTCTCCAATCCACCCTGGCATGCTGTCAATTAACTTCTGGGCCACATCCTGACTGATGGCAGACCATTATTGCATAATCAATGCTTGGAGTTTGTCAGAATTTGTGGGTTTTTGTTTGTCCACCCGACTCTTGAGGATTGACCACAAGTTCTCAATGGGATTAAGGTCTGGGGAGTTTCCTGGCCATGGACCCAAATATCAATGTTTTGTTTCCTGAGCCACTTAGTTATCACTTTTGCCTTATGGCAAGGTGCTCCATCATGCTGGAAAAGGCATTGTTCGTCACCAAACTGTTCCTGGTTGGTTGGGAGAAGTTTTTCTCGGAGGATGTATTGGTACCATTCTTTATTCATGGCTGTGTTCTGAGGCAAAATTGTGAGTAAGCACACTCCACTGGCTGAGAAGCAACCCCACACATGAATGGTCTCAGGATGCTTTACTGTTGGCATGACACAGGACTGATGGTAGAGCTCACCTTGTCTTCTCCGGACAAGCTTTTTTCCAGATGCCCCAAACAATCGGAAAAGGGATTCATCAGAGAAAATGACTTTACCCCAGTCCTCAGCAGTCCAATCCCTGTACCTTTTGCAGAATATCAGTCTGTCCCTGATGTTTTTCCTGGAGAGAAGTGGCTTCTTTGCTGCCCTTCTTGATACCAGGCCATCCTCCAAAAGTCTTTGCCTCACTGTGCGTGCAGATGCACTCACCTGCCTGCTGCCATTCCTGAGTAAGCTCTGTACTAGTGGTGCCCTGATCCCGCAGCTGAATCAACTTTAGGAGACGGTCCTGGCGCTTGCTGGACTTTCTTGGGCGCCCTGAAGCCTTCTTCACAACCATTGAACCGCTCTCCTTGAAGTTGATGATCTGATAAATGGTTGATTTAGGTGCAATCTTACTGGCAGCAATATCCTTGCCTGTGAAGCCCTTTTTGTGCAAAACAATGATGACGGAATGTGTTTCCTTGCAGGTAACCATGGTTGACAGAGGAAGAACAATGGTTCCAAGCACCACCCTCCTATTGAAGCTTCCAGTCTGTTATTCGAACTCAATCAGCATGACAGAGTGATCTCCAGCCTTGTCCTCGTCAACACTCATACCTGTGTTAACTAGAGAATTACTGACATGATGTCAGCTGGCCTTTTGTGGCAGGGCTGAAATGCAGTGGAAATGTTTTTTTGGGATTCAGTTCATTTGCATGGCAAAGAGGGACTTTGCAGTTAATTGCAATTCATCTGATCACTCTTCATAACATTCTGGAGTATATGCAAATTGCCATCCTACAAACTGAGGCAGCAGACTTTGTGAAAATTAATATTTGTGTCATTCTCAAAACTTTTGGCCACGACTGTATTTATAAAGCCCTTCTTACATCAGCTGATGTCACAGTGTTACACAGAAACCCCGCCTAAAACCCCAAACGGCAAGCAATGCAGGTGTAGAGGCACGGTGGCTAGGAAAAACTCCCTAGAACATGAAAAAAATATTTGAATATTATTCCAATTTTGGCCTCTTATCCAATTCTAATTGGAGTAATTAATTGATTTTGTCCATTTGGACAAAACATTAAGAACACCTGCTCTTTCCATGAAATAGACTGACCAGGTGAATCTAGGTGAAAGCTATGATCCCTTATTGATGTCACTTGTTAAATACAATTAAATGTGTACCATTCAGAAGGTGAATGGGAAAGACAAAAGATTTAAGTGCCTTACAACGAGGTATGGTAGTAGGTGCCAGGCATACCGGTTTTTGTCAAGAACTGTAATCCTGCTGGGTTTTTCACGCTCAACAGTTTCCTGTATGTATCAAGAAGGGTCCACCACCCAAAGGACATCCAGCCAACTTGACACAACTGTGGGAACCGTTGGGGTCATCACGGGCACGCTTTTGACACCTTGTAGAGTTCATGCCCTGACGAATTGAGTCTGTTCTTAGGGCAAAAGGGGGTGGGGTGCAACACAGTATTAGGAAGGCGTTCTTAACGTTTTGTATAGGACAAGCGTTGAGCCCTGATACATGTTAGCAACCATGTCTTTCTTCATAGGTGTACGGCTGGTGTATTTATGTAAGTGGTGCATTGCCAATGTTTGCGTGAAGTGCACACAGAATCACTTATTATGAACACGTGTTTTTGTGTGTATGTGTGCATGTGTGAGCAGGTGGGTGTCCACAGAGGGTAAATAGAAGGCTGTGCATGACTGCTCCTCACGGGAACCAGTTTTTGCCCTCAAGCATTAAGTCGTTCACCTGTTGGCATCTCTGAGTACAGTGTCCACACCAGAGCCATAATGGCTGTGCCCTCGTATGTATTCCTCTGTAGAGTTTCTGTGTTCAAGCCTCAAAAGATGGATGGCAGTGTATGTCCCCAAGAAACAATATTTCAACCCCTCACTGTCCCTGTTGGTTTGCTGTTGCTCACTGAGTAGATCCACAAATCAGATGAGCTCCTGGCTGTCAGTGAAACACTGTCTAAGGTCTCATATTTTCCAATAGAGCGTTATCGAACACCAAAGTACACTCAGTGCGCAGTGACTGACATGAAGTGACGGACAGTGGCCTCAGTCCCAAGGGACAACAAGGCCAGCCGCAGACGACGCATGGCTCCATACAAGCGCACTTGCATTATTAATTGGATAAAGTTTGATTCTTTCTTCGTGCAGCTACACCGAATGTGGGGGCTCATAAGATAAAGAATTTGGTCTGACTCTGCACTGCGGGAGGGAGGTTATTTTGTTGTTCAAGAAAGCATCAGTGTTTATTTTGTTTTTTGTGTTAAGTGCGTAGTGGAAAATAATAGGGCATAGAATGTTGTTTTACATATGCATCAGGGACCTCTGTGGAGAAAGAGGTGATGATATTCATAATGTTAAATCCCCTGTTATACTGGAGGAATATGCTTCACATCAATTGTTGCCCTTTTAATTTGTGAAGGCAACCACACATACATTTTTTTCTGTTTTCAATGCTGGCATTGGTTTTGCCTGATGACTCACCATGAATTTAATTCCACTGCTCTATCGATCACTACATACATTCAGTTTAAAACCTCCATCCTAAAGTCATTTGTGTGACTTCAAAATGACGGGCCTTGTACAAAACAAATTCATCAGCGATTGGATCGTCTCTACCGGGTCTAACCAATCAGAGTATCAAATTTGATCATGTCATCGTGTAGGCCGGCTCTGGCCCAACCCATCGTTGTCTGGGACCAATCAAAGCGGTCAGAATTATTTTGCATTCTAATTGCCGGGGTGGGAGGCAAGTCCAGACTCATCGTGGAGAAGAAACATCCGTTGGGCGGAGCGATGTGGATGGGTAGCCAGGCAACCATTGGCTATGAATGATCAAGAGCAGTGGTGGGAATTGTTAGAATAGTATTCTAAGTATTGGCTGTTTAGATTCCTGGTGGGTCAGGCTGCTGCCGTGCCCTTGAGGATAACACTTCAGCTGAATTGCTCAAAATGAACATCCAGCCGCATGAATGGAATAGCCTATGTGAAGGATTTAAACAGGTGAGCCACTCACTGATAAGTAAAAGCATCTTGTAAGCACACAGAACATGAAATTACGTTTTTTAAAGCTTGAGACAGAGCTGAAATATTTCACCCTTCAAACTATGAAATGTTTTGTCCTCGGTGAGGGACTAAGCCTGCTGTGCTGCACATACATGAGCAACCTGTTAGAAACGTCAGGAGCTAACGGCGTGGGCCATAAATCCCCTCCAGTTCGATATCTGAATCTGGAGGGAAACGCAAAGCACTCTCTCCCCGCTCATCCACATCAGACTAAGCCATGCACGAGATTAGCTGAGTTGAAGTTGGCTTGGCACATTAATAATTCTCTACCCGAGCCGGAATCAGCGCATTAAAGGACATGATGCATGTTTTATAGCTCTGTGCTGCATTTCACTCAATGTGTGCTGGAGACTATGAGGCTAGCTATGGTGGGGCAAACAAACACATGTACCCGCTTGGGAAGCGTGGTACAGGGGAACCGTGGTACAGGGGAACAAGGTTGCACAGAGGCCTAGGCTGCGGTTCAAACGCAGGGGGTTTGAATAAAAATGGTGATTACTGCTGAGGGTATGATGGGAACTGTGTCTTGTAATCAAAGCAAGCAGTGGCACAGTGATAGCTGTCAGCTTGTGAGAGTTTACTATCTCACACAAGTACAGTATCAGTCAAAAGTTTGGACACACCTACTCATTCAAGGGTTTTCTTTATTTTTACTATTTTCTGCATAGTAGAATAATAGTGAAGACATCAAAACTATGAAATAACACATATGGAATCATATAGTACCAAAAAAGTATTAAACAAATAAAAATGTATTTCATATTTGAGATTCTTCAAAGTAGCCACCCTTTGCCTTGATGACAGTTTTGCACTCTCTTGGCATTCTCTCAACCAGCTTCATGAGGTAGTCACCTGGAATGTATTTCAATTAAAAGGTGTGCCTTGTTAAAAGTTAATTTATGGAATTTCTTACCTTCGTAATGCGTTTGAGCCAATCAGTTGTGTTGTGACAAGGTAGGGTTGGTATACAGAAGATAGACCCTATTTGGTAAAAGACCAAGTCCATATTATGGCAAGAACAGCTCAAAAAAGCAAAGAGAAACGACAGTCCATCATTACTTTAAGACATGAAGGTCAGTCAATGCGGAAAATGTCAAGAAGTTTGATAAGTTTCTTCAAGTGCAGTTGCAAAAACCATCAAGCGCTATGATGAAATTGGTTCTCATGAGAACCACCACAGGAAAGGAAGACCCAGAGTTACCTCTGCTGCAGAGGATAAGTTCATTAGAGTTACTAGCCTCAGAAATTGCAGCCCAAATAAATGCTTCACAGAGTTCAAGTAACAGACACATCTCAACATCAACTGTTCAGAGGAGACTGCTTGAATCAGGCTTCATGGTTGAATTGCTGGGATGAGTTGAACCACAGAGTGGACGAAAAGACTGTTGGAAAAGCATTCCAGGTGAAGCTGGTTGAAAGAATGCCAAAAGTGTGCAAAGCTGTCATCGAGGCAAAGGGTGGCTACTTTGAAGAATCTCAAATATAAAATATATTTTGATTTGTATAACACTTTTTTGTTACTACATGATTCCATATGTGTTATTTCATAGTTGTGATGTCTTCACTGTTATTCTACAATGTAGAAAATAATAAAAATAAAGAAAAACCCTTGAATGAGTAAGTGTGTCCAAACTTCTGACTGGTACTGTATATACTGTATACATCACACTTACATTTTTAATCTTAGAAACATGTCCAATTTAGAAAATTTGAATTATCAATTTCACAGGTAGTTTACTACACATTTAACAATAGAATATCTGATAACAGAAAGCTGTTATTAAAATGTGTGCTCATCTTACTCTAACTTCCATCCATACTGTGCTATAGTATACAGCATTCAATAACATTCAGCTGTTGAAAGGCATTTTGAAGGAATAAAATCAATTACTCCTTGAATGCACAACAAAACACCAGACATATTCTGTTACACTGTAAGAAAGCTTTACCGCAGGATGCACACACAAACACACACACCACACACACACACACTGTGAGAAGCAAATTTCAGATACTGTACCCCTGTAATGAGCCACAAGGCACAACTAAAGAGATTGGCCTTGAATGTAATTTTCCCACAGACAACTGTCTCCTTCCCTCTAATATATCACAGATCTAAAGGCCCTGTTTCATGTTCATGAAAACATTTGATTACTTTTCTCATACTAGTGATCATACCTTTTCTGATATCAAATCATATCAATCTATTCTCTTAGACTCAAGAGATACATTCAGCAAAAGCTAAAACACTTTGGAAAGTCACAGTTTATTAAAGTATGTTTTTGTTCAAGTAACGTAATTAAAACTATCCCCTTGGCATCTGCAATGTTTGTGTGCGTGTTTTAGCCATCCACAACCTTGAAATTGGGGTCTCAGTGAATCAATGGGCCCAGTGACTGGGACAACTGGCTGACTGACCTGATTGGGTTTCTCCCTGCTGATCAATAAGATACCACCCTCTGCCCCTCTCTCTGTCCCCCTCCCCCCACTCCCCCCCTTTGTCGGATGGCAGGACGCCTTCATCGAGGCTCGTAAAAACAACCCTGCGCACTACGGTAAATCAGGGGAAATTATGGCTGCCCAGCCTCACGATTGCCCTTCCATTCCCCCCGCCTTTGTCATTGGGCTCATCAATACAGCAGATGACTCGGGTATTGGAGGCTCCTGTCTCTCTCTCTCACCCCCTCAGCCCTGCAGCTTGTCTCCTCTGAGAAAACAGAACCTGTGAGGGTGTGACGGGGCCATCTTTTCTCGCAATAATAATACTGGTGTGGTTGAAGTCCCCCTCCCCCAAATTGAGAGATCCGGTAATGACTTGTATTAACGCCATCCCTGTGGTCTCATTCTTAACAACCAATAGTACGGCCAGTCACACCCAGCCCTCCCTTCACTTTCGCTGAACTAGAATTAGCCCTTGGCACTGCGCCAGCCAGCGCATGTCAATAGTCCACCAAAAAAAAACAGCTCTGATTCCCTCACAGTGTACTAGAAGCCATAGTCTGGGCTCTCCACAAATAGCTTTACGCAAACACTCCATGGTCACACCTATTATCGCTTGTAAGAGCACAACCACATCCACCCTGCCCCCCAGCCACCCCGTCCCACTGGCCCATGACCCCTGCTACTCTCTTACCTAGAGTTGGTCATGTCTGTCTGGCCACCTCTGCTCTTCTCCAGGCCCAGCTTGGTGAAGATGCCCACCAGCACCATGATGGCCACCACGCCACAGATGATGTAGACGATCATGTGGGTGCGGTCTCGGTCGGGCTCCTCCTGCACCTCAGTGACGGGGGCCGCCGGCTTGCCGGTGTTGGCCCAGACGGGCGTGTCGTAGTTGGAGCAGGCCTCCTGCTCCAGGCTGTGCACCTTGAACTGGCAGCAGAAGCGGTAAAAGCAGGAGCCGCAGCAGAACAGGTAGACGCCCGCGTTGCAGTTGAACGGTGGATCCCATTGGCCCATGACGTCATAGTAGCCCCGGCAGCGGCTGCCTATCATTGGGATGGTCTGGTCCTCCGCCACCGGAGTGGCCAGCGTAGCCTCCGGAGAATCAGAGGTGGCTGCCGTCTGGTTGGTGGCCTGGGCATCGGCCCCAGCCTCTCTAGAGTTCTGGCCCAGTGAAGTGAAGCCCAGCAGAAAGCTGAAGGCGAGGCAGATGAGCACAGAATGGGAAGCCATGTTTGATACCTGTGGATGCTGCTTCTGTTCAGTTGCTGAAGTGTCTCAAAGCTGGTGCAGGCCAATAAACACCAACTTCAGAAATGCAGGCTTCTTACTGGCCCCAAAAAACTGACATGGACAAACAACCTTTTAGGTATTTCACACACTAGAGACTTGAAAAGGAGTTGAGCGCTTATGGATTAGTTTATATTCATAGCAACTGCCTGAAAGAATAAGAGCTTTCAATTACCTTGCTGAGAGTTATTACGGCACTCAGTAACAGGGGGCTCAGTGTAAAGTAATAAATTGCCATCAAGAAGGGGGATGAGCAAGTAAGTGAAACAAACTATTCCCGATTCTCAACCTGCTCCTCATGAATGAGTCCCCAGTGATTCAGTCCCAGACTCAGACACACAGTTCTGGCAGCGTTGCGAAAATACCGCCCTTTTCTGCCAAATGTCAATAGCAGATGTGATCTGAAATCTGGAGCACCTCCAGTTTAGGAGGTGTCACCCAGAAATGAACTGGCCCGTGGCATTTAAAAAAAATCTCCCCCCAATAAAGAAAGTGTTACCCGTAAATCAGAGAGATGTGGAATCCCAACAGCGCCAGCGGAAAAGTAGAGTCCTCAAGGATCCAAGCTCCTTTCTGTAAACGTCTTCATTTAGGAGAGGGACACATAGATTTTGATAATTGCCCTGCCAAGCGTTAATCAATACTGAAGTGGGGGAAACGGCAAGCACTGGAACTTCTAGATAATCCACTTGTCATAATCTATATATATGGGAGTTGTTGATATTCCCCTCTCAGATTATCTTGCCTCGAGCAACTGCCTGGTCTCCAACTGAATGTTCATTTGATTCTTTGTTATTTTTCTTGTAGCCATTTTTAATCCCTTTGCTAAGTGGAACATAATGCTCTCATTCCTTTCCTTTAAAGATGTGCAATTCCAAAAAATGTATGTTGGTTTTTGTTTCCACTTCCTCTAGCAAAAGCACAGCCTGCAGTTCTTCAATATTGTCCTATGAGATCTGAAATGATGATTTAGTCCAGATTTAAAAGAGGTCCTCAGAACCTGAGGCAGGCAGCCTTTCTCACACACACTCACGCACACACACACACACACACTCTCCCAGACACACACACACATTCAAATCCATAGGCGACAGCGCTCCGTCAGTGTCAGTTTGGCTTAATGGGTTTAGAGGGATGGGGGTCCAGTCTCTCTGTTGTTGTGGGTTTCTCTTGGTGCTGTCGGATCGGCTCCACACCACACCTGAGAGGGATTCTAAAAAGATGTGGTCACCAATACAGCTCTGCTGCCAGACAACTAGAACCCCACAAGTGCTACCAAGCAGGGGATAGGGGAATGACAAGGGCAGCGTGCTGAAAAATCCCCCCAGCCTGTGGAGTCTAGTCCAGTCCTCCCTAGTCTAAATTTATGAGAAGCTCACTTTTGAGCGAACATGCGGTGTAATTACATTTCTGCGTAGTGTCCCACTTCTTTACTGTAGTCAATCGCTAGTTGCTTAATTTGTTTTGGTCCCTTCCTTGTTTTCCCTGTCTTCGTTTATTTACCAAGACTCCATAATCCCTCTCTGCTGCTTTTTTTTGTTGTTTCTTGCTCTCTGCTTTCTTCTGTTTTTTCCTCACTTACCTCTCCCTCATTCAGACACAACTAAAGAGCAGGCTTTCTGCCGCGTTACTGCTGTGAATACAAGAAGGTATTACTGAGCCTGTGGAATGCGGTCCATGCATTCAACACACCCAAGCCTCAACTCCCCAGCCTGTTCCAAGGGCAAAATAACTGGAGAGGCGACAACAAAAGGCAACGCAAAATCCTGTTTTCAAGAAGCCTTCAAAAATGGGACTGCAGCAAAGCTGTTTGTGTTGTTTGTGGTCTTTTATCACGCTCATATGCAAAAGCATTAATATGCAACAGTTTTATCAAATGCTGCACATTAAAGCAGTCTTCCAATTGTTATGCAAGGGACCTCAACACAGTCCTTCCCCAAAAGCAGCTTCTGTGAAAACAGGCATAATTTGATATATATGTATAGGAATTTTAGATATATATCACATGTATGTGTTTTCTCTGTTTCTTTGCTTATGGAATTCTCCAACAGAAATTGGATAAAACAGGATAACCAACAGCAGTAGGATGCTTTTTTTCATTCCATCCCCTCTTTGTTTTTCTTCAGAAGTGTATTCCTCTGTTTTCCTTGTCCCTCGCTCAGAGCTTCTTTATCCCGTCTCCGTTGATGTTGCACTACTGTGCTCTGGCAGGACTAAATGCTCACACGCTCTCTCCCTCGCTCTCTCTCTCGCTATCTCTCACTCGCTCTCATGAGCGAATGAGCGCACCTCTCTTGGTGACTCCCCCCCCCCTCTCTCTCTGTCACTGACACCCTCCTCCCTAGGCTGTGTCCCATGTTTTTTGTACTCTCTCCTTCCAAATCTCTTTACATCTTTCCCCGTCTCTCTTCCTTTCTCTCGTTCTGTTCTCTTTTCTTTTTTTATCCCCTCATTTATTTTACCTCCTGTCTAACCTTTTCTGTTTACCTTACCTCCATCCTCTATCCTTATCATTCCCCCCCTCTCTCTTTTTAAACCCCCCTCGGTTCAACAGATGAGTGCAGTGGTGCTGACTGCATGTGTCCATGTGTGAGGGTGATTGTGCTAATGCCGATGCACCCCCCTGGTATTTGTGTGAGCATGTCTCTAACATGTGCTGCAGGATTTGATTTAGTGAGTGAGTGAGTGAGTGAGTAGTGAGTGAGTGAGAGAGGAGAGGGAGGGGAGTGAGTGAGTGAGAGAGTGAGAGAGTGAGAGAGTGAGAGAGAGAGAGAGAGAGAGAGAGAGAGAGAGCGAGAGAGAACGAGAGAGAACGAGAGAGAGAAATAGAGAGAGAGAGAGCATAACGTAACAGGGACTGAAGAGCAGGGGAGAGGGGCGGGCGACTTTGAAAGGAAAGGAATTATTAGACTGCAGGAGGGATGGATGGATGGCGATTAAGGAAAGGAGTAGGAATAGATGGAGAGTGAGAGGGAGCAAGCCAGGTAGTAGAGGAAGGGGAAGATAGATAACAGGTGAAAGAGTGAGAGACAAGGTGGCGTGGGGGATGAGAGAAAGGGAGATAATTGAAGGCTAGGAAAAGGATATTCTGCAGGAAAGGCAGAGAGCAAGGCCTGAGAGATTAGGATGAAAAGAGAGGGACAAAGAGAAAAGAGAGAGAGATGCAAAATTGTATGAATTTGGAATAATCCCTGATTTAATGTTGTACATGAACTAGATTTGGTAGAAGAAGTGCTGTTGGGCCTTCTTTGTGCGTTCTAGGCGAATATGCATCCTCATCAGAATACACTGCAAAATAGCGAAGGGATGCTGCTAAATATTTTATTATGTTTCAAAGCTGTTGACATTATACTCCTTTTGAATATTCATATTTTCATTTTTTTTCTCTTATTTTGTTTAATTTCACTGCCCCTGTCTTCTTCTTCTCTCTCTCTGTATATCTGCATCTCTCCATCTATTTCTTTCTCTCTTTGAGCCACTGTTGTTTCGCCTACCCATCACTATTCCCTGCACAGCATCCCCTTCTGTCTAACCCTTACCAACCCTCTTTCCCAAATTCACTTAGGAATTTTGGCAGAGCACATACAGACATGCACACACTAAGGCACTCTGGCACACACACACACATGCACATGCACATGCACATGCACACACACACACAACATGCAGTCATATACCTTCTTTCTCCAAGTCTCACATCTCCTCCATCTCATCCCCCCTCATCAATATTTGTTTTCTTCTCTGACTTCCTCCCTAACTGCAGGTCTAGTATGGAATTGCCTGCAGTAAGAAAGTATGCTGTTGATAAAGATGTCAGGCAATGTTGCTGTTCTGTGAAATATTGCACTCATGTATACGGCTGCCTACAATTATCTATTGAGATGGAGGGGGAGAAGGAGTGAGGGAGGAGTGGAGAGAGGGAAAGAAAGATGAGATGGATGGAGCGGCAGAAAGAGGGGATGATAGGAAATGTCTCGGGGGGGGGGATAGAGGTCAGAGAGGGTACAGGCTAGATGAGAGTTCTCTCTTTAATCATTTTATTATTTCCGTTCACCGGGTCTGATAACAATCCTGTGGCACTCATATTTCTTTTAGCCTGGTTTTACCTTTGCAGCACACATTGTACCAATCTGCTCCCATCAAAAAACCCTCCTAAACAGAGAGTGGAGAGCTGTTCCTGTTGCATGCTGGATCTCCCCGTCATCCCTCTAAATAAAAGATGAACGTCAATATATATTACATGTCATCATCATTCCTTTATCCATCCCTCTCTATTCATCTCGCTCCCTCCACCTGCTGTCCCCTATGTCCACTATACGGTACCTCTTAATCCTCCCCATCCTCTCTCTCTCTCTTTCTCTCTCCCCTTCTCTCTCCCCTCTCTCCCTCTGTTTCTGTCACTCTCCCTCCCTCTCTCTCTGTCGCTCTCCCTCTGCCTGTCTCTCATTCTCTCTCTCTCTCTATCCAGGGACAGAACATCAGTCCTATAGTCAGTAACTGTCACTCACTATAGATTTCTTTTGGTTCTGGTCTCTTGGATGTTGGGTGTGAGAGGAAGAGATGGCGGGAAACAGATAGATAAAAAACTAAGAGAGACGGGGAGATGGACAGGTGGAGAAAATTGAGAAAAAGAGGTGGGCTGAACCCAACTCTAATGACAACTCTGCCTACAGTCTAGACAAAGAGAGAGAGGAGCATATTGTCTGGTTCAGAGGCCCTAGCTGCCAGGCCGAGTTCGGGGAGGAAACAGTGGGAGTTTATTGCCTAAAATACTGTTACGTCTGGATGCTGATTGATGTATTTGGCTATTCTATCATTTTTCCTGATCGCTCTGATACTGCAAGCACCGATGCGAGCGAGTGGCCCCCGACACCCACGCCCTTGACTGCAGGGATAGACATTGCACACCCAGCATTGATCTGATCCACTCCAGACATTCATATCTTGTTTGTTTTTTGAAGGAGGTTGTGTCCCTCCTAGGATGATTGGAAGGAGGGGTTGAAAGTTAGAGGTGACATGGATATAGTAGATGGAGATTATGAATAGCTTACCGTTACATTCAGAGCACTTCCAGTATTTGTTCATTCCTGTGCATGCAAGAAAAAGTGTTTGCGTGTAAAGGTATGGTGTGTACATACCTTTGTGTGTTAGTTTAAAGACACTGATTTGCCCTATCGTTAGGAGTGTTTGTTCTTATAAACAAGAGAGCTTTGCCAATGGCCGAGAAACTCTCTCATGGTTGTGAATGGAGATTTAATTCCTTTGCTAAATGTACACACTCTGGATAAATCACTTCCGCCCACTTATGTCAGTTGCCAGTACAGAAATGTGCGACAGGTCAGGCCCATTTGCTCTAATATCTCAGTCATCCGGCCCAGTGTTTTTCCAAAGGGAAAGACTGGGCTTTGGAAACTGCCCAGAAACCCAATCTGTTGTGAAAGGTGAGTGAATTTATTCAGGTTGTAAGATAATGTGGGACAAAAATCTATTGTACATCTTGCATTTTTGACCAATAACCTTGAAGAAGTTGTTAGTATTATTTGTGGTTGTTATTATACTTCAAGCTAATTGTGTGTAATTAACCTTTTGTTTTGTAGCAATTCTTGTGTAAAAGATTATGTTATTAAATGTCTTCCTTCAAAACTCCCATCACTTCCTGACATCTCATCATCATTGACCCTTTGCATGTTCACTCTCTCTGTCCTCCCTTTTCTCCGTATTTCAACCAACCATTCATCCGTTTTATCCCGCTCCTCCCCTCCCTCCCTCCCCAGCTCAATGAGAACAGTGCAGTGCTAATGTATTGCCGTATTGATGCACCTCGCCAGTCAGTCAGTCAGTCTCTCGTCACTTATAGAGTGGACTTACCTCCTGGCCAGGCCATGAGATCTGTCTGTATCTGTCTCTCTCCTTGTGGTCTTAATGCCCCCGCAAAGCTGTCTTACTACCCCTGCATGGCTGGCCCCATCAACGGTGTTGGCCCCAGTAACCCAATTAGCCAAAAAGAGATGGGATCTTTCACCAGCCTCCCCACACACAGAGAAGAATGGTCGGAGAGGGCGAAAAGAGAGGCCCAAGGTGGCAGTGGAGATAGGGAGGAACACACAGGGAGATGGATAGAGAGAACAGCAAGGGAGCAAGAGGAGTTCGAGGCAGAGAGAGGAAGCTGAGAAAGTGAAAGAGAAAGAGAGATCAATAAAGTGAGATGGTTATTTTAGAGATATAAGTCTGTGCCTATAGCAGCTCCATCAAGATGGGCTCTCAAGCCCTGCGGCCAGAATAGCACTGCTACTGAAGCGCTTTGACACAGCATGGGGTCATGACACAATGTAACCCTATGTTTGCCACAGGACAACACCAGATCTGGGTGTCTGCCTCTGCCACCCTGGCACCATTTAAATACTCTGTGTCTGCAGATTGTATCTGCAATACGGCAAACGTATCTTATCAATATGCATATTATTCGTCTAGAACTTTTTGAATATGTGTTTTTATAATTGCTATTTTCTTTTTTCAGTTGAGGTTTTATATGATTTATTTTTGACATGCATCACTGGCCTGTTTATGGGCATGATGTTTGTGTTTGTGCGTTACTGGATTAGTCTATTTGAGTCAGATTTCTTGTTTTAGTCCTTATGTCTTAAGCTGGTTGATGACTCATACATCTCTGACAGTGCTGTGGCTGGTGACATCACACATATTTTCCCACTGCTGCTGTAGGCTGTTTATTTTGCTTTGCTAATTACAGTACAATAACTGTTTCATGAACTGGTGGTTATAGATGAGTAATCAAACATTTCAAGGGTCAGTCTGTGTTACCAGTTAAAGGGGGGAAAAGATTAGTCCTCACAAACACATTATAGTATGAGAGAAATGTATATAAGTCAAGGCGTAAAATATTGAAAATGGAATTTCAGGGGTATTTTGTTTTTGATTCGCCATAGTTTCTGAAATGTCAAGTAACAAACTCTTTCCTTCTCTCACATAAGCCGGTCCTTATACCACTCTCTCACATAAACCGTTCCTTATACCACTCTCTCACATAAGCCAGTCCTTATACCACTCTCTCACATAAGCCAGTCCTTATACCACTCTCTCACATAAGCCGGTCCTTATACCACTCTCTCACATAAACCAGTCCTTATACCACTCTCTCACATAAGCCGGTCCTTATACCACTCTCTCACATAAACCAGTCCTTATACCACTCTCTCACATAAGCCGGTCCTTATACCACTCTCTCACATAAGCCAGTCCTTATACCACTCTCTCACATAAGCCAGTCCTTATACCACTCTCTCACATAAGCCGGTCCTTATACCACTCTCTCACATAAGCCGGTCCTTATACCACTCTCTCACATAAGCCAGTCCTTATACCACTCTCTCACATAAGCCAGTCCTTATACCACTCTCTCACATAAGCCGGTCCTTATACCACTCTCTCACATAAGCCGGTCCTTATACCACTCTCTCACATAAGCCGGTCCTTATACCACTCTCTCACATAAGCCGGTCCTTATACCACTCTCTCACATAAGCCGGTCCTTATACCACTCTCTCACATAAGCCGGTCCTTATACCACTCTCTCACATAAGCCGGTCCTTATACCACTCTCTCACATAAGCCGGTCCTTATACCACTCTATCACATAAACCAGTCCTTACACCACTCTCTCACATAAGCCAGTCCTTATACCACTCTCTCACATAAACCAGTCCTTATACCACTCTCTCACATAAGCCAGTCCTTATACCACTCTCTCACATAAGCCGTTCCAGCATTTCTTGAACTTTAGAAAAAAACATCTTAATCTAATTTGGGATTCCTAGGGAAGTCCAACAGTTTTTATCTAATGGTTCACTTTTCACTTTTCACTTTGAAATATTCAAAATTAGGCCAAATAATTCATTCAGTCTATTGAAATATTTATTCCAAATTGAAAACTTCCATTCATAATTGACATGGATAGCCATGTTTTGGTTGAAAAATATGTGCAATAAGTTGTGATGGTAAATTAAAATCATACACTTTGTATATGGTATGTGGTGTCAGCATAGGGAGTGAGGGCATCTTTGCGCTAAGCAGGTTAGCAATGCTGTACCCGAAGCACGCTAAGATAGCACTAACGCTAGTTAGCATTTACTGACTTGCGAAACTGCCTCTAACTTCTTTCGTACTGGACACAGAGTCATAAAAATGGTATCCACGAGTTTATCTGACTCCAGGGAACTATCCCTTTAATATACTCACTCCCTATGCTGACAGCACATACATAGAAAAGCTTGCAAAGTATATAATTGTATCTTACCATCACAACTTACTGCACACATTTTTCAACCAAAACGTGGCTGACCATTTGAATTATGAATGGAAGTTTCTAACTTGGAACACATATTTCAACTAATATGAACACTTAAAATTAGTTTTGGAGAAAATGTTTACCTTCTGTAAGTTTAAGGAATACTGGCTCATGCCTTGTTAATTCTGTTACCAGAAACCCACATACACTACATGATCAAAAGTATGTGGACACCTGCTCGTCTCACTTCTCATTCCAAAATCATGGGCATTAATATGGAGTTGGTTCCCTCTTTGCTGCTATAACATCCTCCACTCTTATGGGAAGGCTTTCCACTAGACGTTGGAACATTGCTGCGGGGACTATCTTCCATTCAGCCACAAAAGCATTAGTGAGGTCGGGAACTGATAGTTGGGGATTAGGCCTAGCTTGGTGCACGGGAGCATTGTCATGCTGAAACAGGAAAGGGTCTTCCCCAAACTGTTGCCACAAAGTTGGAAGCATAGAATCGTCTAGAATGTCATTGTATGCTGTACGTTAAGATTTCTCTTCACTGGAACTAAGGGGCCTAGACCAAACCATGAAAAACAGCCCCAGACCATTATTCCTCCTCCACCAAACCTTACGGTTGGCACTATGCATTGGGGCAGGTAGCATTTTCTTGGCATCCGCCAAATCCAGATTTGTCCGTCGGACTGCCAAATGGTGAAGCGTGATTCATCACTCCAGAGAACGCGTTTCCACTTCTCCAGAGTTCAATGAAGGCTAGCTTTACACCATTCCAGCACATTGTGATCTTAGGCTTGTGTGCGACTGCTCGGCCATGGAAACCCATTTCATGAAGCTCCAGATGAACAGTTCTTGTGCTGGCAGTAGTGAGTGTTGCAACCGAGGACAGATGATTTTTACACACTATGCGCTTCAGCACTTGGCGGTCCCGTTCTGTGAGTTGACTTGTTGTAAAAGTGGCATCCTATGATTGTGCCACATTGAAAGTCACTGAGCTCTTCGGTAAGGCCATTCTACATGGCGGTGTGCTCAGTGTTATACACCTGTCAGCAACGGGTGTGGCTGAAATAGCCGAATCCACTAATTTTAAGGGGTGTCCACATACTATTGTATATCATTTCTCATTTCTCTCCCTATTGAGGAGGGAGAATAATGAAAGTTCACCGAAGTAACAAGTAATGGTAGACCTACCAATCAGTTAATGTGATGTGTGTGTTTATTAGATAAATGATTAAAAGTCGTAATTAAGTGATTAAAAATCGTAATTACGTTACCAAAA
Source organism: Salmo trutta (assembly GCF_901001165.1). Taxonomy (NCBI): domain Eukaryota; kingdom Metazoa; phylum Chordata; class Actinopteri; order Salmoniformes; family Salmonidae; genus Salmo; species Salmo trutta. Next base: position 17,630,860 of record NC_042988.1, read on the forward strand.
ATTCATTAACGGAATTACTGCAACTGAATTGGCTACAATGGGAAATCATAATAGTCACAAACCACAGTTGGGTCACCTGCTACTGTCCTCCCTTCCACTGGTATACTGTTATGTTCAGCAACCCCTCCCTCTCTCTATCTGCCTTTGTCTCTCTCTGCCTCACTCTCTCACTCTCCAGTTCATCTCACCTCTCACAGCTCTTACTGATGCCTACCCACGAACCCCCTCTCATTGCCAAAATCCTGAACTATCCCTTTAAGACTAAACTATATCTTACTCAAGAGACTTGGTTAACAGGACAGATTCCAAATATATACATTTGATCTGTCTCCTAAACCAAGGAAGTCTTATCGAAAAATGCATACGTTAGGTTTAACAAAGCATTCATGTTGAATTCAAATGTTACTATTTACTGTCAGTAATAGCTGACCTATACAGCTAGCCAAGCAACCCCACAGTTACACCTCCTACCTTAAGTCTTGAGTTACAGTTTCAGTTTCACTTCCACATTGAGGCCGAGGACAGGTTTGGTCCTCCTGTCATGGTGACTGCCGTGTCAGCAGAAAGCTGTTGATCAAAAATGATATCCCTCCATAGATGACAGACTTTGTCACACATGTCACTACTCCACTTAATTTTAAAAGGAGCCAGTCCAGTGGTCCACGTGTTCGACGAGCTGCTCTCGGGTGTTCAGTGTGTCTGGTTACAGTGGCATGAATATCATGACCACCCTCATGAATATCATGACCCTCCTCATGAATATCATGACCACCCTCATGAATGTCATGACCCTCCTCATGAATATCATGCCCCCCTCATGAATATCATGACCCCCCTCATGAATATCATGCCCCCCTCATGAATATCATGACCCCCTCATGAATAGCATGCCCCCCTCATGAATATCATGCCCGCCCTCATGAATAGCATTGCCCCCTCATGAATATCATGCCCCCCTCATGAATATCATGGCCCCCCTCATGAATATCATGACCCCCTCATGAATATCATGGCCCCCTCATGAATATCATGACCCCCCCCCATGAATATCACAGCCCCCTCATGAATAGCATGACCCCCTCATGAATATCATGCCCGCCCTCACGAATATCATTGCCCCCTCATGAATATCATGACCCCCCCCTCATGAATATCATGCCCCCCTCATGAATATCATGGCCCCCTCATGAATATCATGACCCCCCCTCATGAATATATGGCCCCCCTCATGAATATCATGTTCCCCCCTCATGAATATTATGCCCCCCATGAATATCTTGGACCCCCTCATGGATATCATGACCCCCTCATGAATATTATGGCCCACCATGAATATCATGGCCCCCCTCATGAATATCATGCCACCCCCCCTCATGAATATCACGGCCCCCTCATGAATAGCATGCCCCCTCATGAATATCATGCCCCCACTCATGAATATCATGACCCCCCTCATGAATATCATGCCCCCCCCCCCATGAATAGCATTGCCCCCTCATGAATATCATGACCCCCCTCATGAATATCATGGCCCCCCTCATAAATATCATGACCCCCCTCATGAATATCATGGCCCCCCTCATGAATATCATGGCCCCCTCAGGGATGTCATCTCATCCTGAAAGTGAACAGGAATGTAGCCAGCCAACATGTGTCCATGGATACAACCAGTAATTGAATGTGGAATATAGATGTAGCATGATTAGAAGTGATGAGTGTAGTGTATAGTGCTATTTGGAATTTAATATTGACACATTAAACACTGAGAGCAATTGCATCTATCTTGTGAATATCAGCGTATTATTCATTCGATCTATGATTTGGTATAACCAACCTACATACTATGTACATACTGTACATACAAAGTTTGAATACTCAATAATCAATTGCAGGAACAAAACCTATCCACAGACATAACAGACAGACAGACAGACAGACAGACAGACAGACAGACACACACACACACACACACACACACACACACACACACACACACACACACACACACACACACACACACACACACACACACACACACTCATACTACCATTACTTGACTGGTCCAAACAAAACACAATACTATATCTTGTATGCCGACTCAGTCTTCCCTGTATGGCTTACTTCATCCGGTTAACCCCCTCAGGTCAAACCCTTACTGACTCTCCTAAGTTCTGTAAGAAATGTTATTATATCAATACATTACAATTCTACCTGTGATTACAAAAGTACAATGATTAATGTTTTGCTTTCGTTTGAGATTAAGAATCACTGATAGACCTTGCAAGTGCATGAAAAGGTTAACTGTACAAAGTCATATGTCTGTGTGTTGAAACTATACTTTGGGTAACAGATGGATAAAGGGAACCAAGAGTTCCTGTTGTTGCTATGTTCCAGTCTTACTTCTGCTAGTACATGATAGCAATAAGGGGAAAGGTGATTGGGAAACAAACTGCCAATAACACAATAAGCTGAACTCCGCCTAGCAGAGACATCTTTGTATTAGCAACTGATAATTATGAGCTTATAAGGTATTAAAGTTAAGGGACATCACCCTGGGCGGGGTGAACCATAGTAGGGGATAAAAAGGGAAAACACCATATTTTGTGCTGAGTGTGTTACTTGCAAATTACTGTAAGTAAATACTCCGGGTTGCAATCCTTATTAAACAAACTAACCTCTGATCAAAGTAGTTTCCTGTGGTCTCTTGTATGAACATAGGGCAGAATTTCCCTTACAGGTCAAACCGTGTGTCTCCAGCCTCCCCTCCCTGTCTGGCTGTTACCTCTCTAAACTTACTAGTCAAACATACACCATCCATCAATGGAGAACTGTTGTTTTTTCACCACTACATCCCTGATGAAGATGATGTCTGTGGAATTCATTTACGACGTGATTAGAATGTATTAATATAGTCAATACAGTATTATTTTTCATTATCATTCATACTAGTATTGTAATGGAAGCCCACTGGGGACACACTGGTTCAATCAATGTTGTTTCCACGTCATTTCAATGAAATTACGCTGAACCAATGTGGAATAGGCTTTGAATTGACGTCTGTGTCAAGTGGGAGAAGTCATTATCAATATTGACGTAAGTGACTGGTGATTTAAAGCAAAAAACAAGTACTGATTTTCAAGACTATTTTCTCCAAGAGCCTCCACTTCCAAGAGTGCCCAATTATATGGATGAGCAAGCTGCTGGCATTTTACTCAGAGGATGAATGTGTGTCTCTTGGTTGAATGACCCCTCTGCCTATAAAATGTAGCTGCTATGTGTGTGCTATGTACTTAGTCCCAGCTTTGTATTGATGTAGACCTTGGCTAAATGTACATGTCATGTGTTTCTATGACAGACCTGTCAGATAGGGTCCGCAGAGCAGTCTGCCCCTCGGCATCTACCCTACACTTGAACCAACTCTGTTTCCCCAGGAACGTTATTTTTTGATGAATCAGTTTGTTGCATCAAACAAACTAGTAAACCATTCACCAGGCACAGCATAGTATTTTTTATAGTATTTCTTATGCTACAGTAGATGCAAACATAATACTGTAACAGTGTCTCTCTTAGCCTTGGACACTCACAAATGCATAGCAGTGGGATTGAATGTGATTCTATTTGACATTTGTTTAAAAGCTCCTTGTAGGAAACCGTTTAAGTGAACAAATACCAGGGTATTGTACATTTAGCTTGGGGAAAGCTAAACGATGAGATCAGTTGTCTGCTACACCAGCGCTAGGGAACAAGTTACTGAGTTTGTCATCTAAATTGTTCAGGCAAGTGAGACAAAAACAAAGAAAGATAGAAAGAGAGGGGGGCCTGAATGGAAGGTGCCTCTGTTTAATTAGTGGTGGCAAATGAATTAGAGCCAGAATAGGAATTAATTAGCAGTGAAAAGCGTTATAAAGGAAGTGCCATAAGGAGTGACTGGATGTCCCAGCACACACTGGCTGTGAATCAATGTGATCCCATTATTTTGCAATTAAATGTATTTTCCTTTCTGCAACACTCAACTTTGTGCAATTAGTCAAAATATCTTTTAAGTAGCCACTGTTGATTTTTCGTAGTCTTTGACTTGATCTACTCCAGTCAACGTTGTGTGTGTGGCTCTAAAATTCTCCATCATTTTTGTGTTTTGTTGTTGTGTTTTTGTTGTATTTTTGCACTTGCAATAAAAAAGCTACATTTGAAAAAGCAGATGTTTTGAATGCCCCAACTAAAGGTTGGGAAGAGGGTTATGGGGGGAAATCATTTTTTAAGGTCTTACGGATTTGAATGGTCTTTTAAAGCTTTTTAGTGCCTTACCCAGTGCTAAAATCGGTCTAATTTGTGGATAGTTTTATAACCACTATATTCGTAAAACAGGTTGTGAGTAGTGAAGTGAATAAGCTTCAGTCACAGGCCCGCTGCTCAGCTCTGTCACTGGGGATCTGGACCTCATGGTTACAAGTACAGTTCCTCAAGCACAACACACCATACCACTGACCATAACATCATAATGGGTCAATGACTTCATTCAGGGCAGGTGGGGCAGAGTTTTGAGCCCCACCTGTTTAGTCAAATAAAAATATATATGTTTGCCTGTTTTGCATGTTATTTTGGCATTCATTGTTGTTTGTTTAATTAGTGACAGAATAGGAATTAATTAGCAGTAAAAAAGCGATATAAAGAAAGTGGCATAAGGAGTGACTGGATGTCCCAGCACACACCGGGGTTTTGTCACAGTGAGTGAACGTGATCCCATTATTTTGCAATTAAATATATTTTCCATTTATGCAATGCTCAACTTAGTGCAGTTAGTGTACACTCCACCACCTTCCTTCAAATAGCTGTGAAGTAGTGACTGTTGTTTTATGTAGTCCTCAACTTGATTTACTCCAGTCAAGGTTATGTGTGTGGCTCTAAATTATTCCAGAATTTTGTGGTCTGTTGTTGTTTTTGTTTTATTTGTGCAATCACCATGCCCCTGAGGCGCACTTGCAATAAAAAGGCTACATTGGTAAATTCTGATGTTTTGAAAAGGGAGGGGGGACGGGTGGTCATTTTAAGGTCTCGCAGATTATAATGGTTTTTAATAGCTATTTAGTGCCCAGTGCTCAAACCTGTCATAATTTGTGGATAGTTTTATACCCATTATATTCGTCCAACAGGTTTTGTGTAGTGAAGTGAATAAGCTTCAGTCACAGGCCCGCTGCTCAGCTCTGTCACTGGGGATCTGGACCTGATGGTAACAAGTACAGTTCCTCAAGCACAACACACCATACCACTGACCATAACATCATAACGGGTCAATAACTTGGACCTACCCACACCTTTTTATTGGTGTTCTTGACAGAAGCAGTGGACGACTGTACCGTCTGCCCTTCACAGTGTCACGTGATTGGTAGTGGCCCTGGTAACTGTGGAGTTGTCACCATGGAGACCAGGAAGAGGTGGTAGGAACAGGGTTAAGCCACAGAGTATTTACCCAGCCAGCGGGGAAAGAGGAGGAGAGGAGAGGAGAAGAGAAGAGATGAAAAGAGGAGAGAAGAGAGGTAAAAAGTGGAGGAAAGAGAACAGAGCTGAAGAGAGTAGAAGCAAGACAAGAAGAAAATAGGAGAAGAGGTAAGATTGTGGCACAGGGAGCCAAACCTGGGGTCAACCCTGATTACGTAACATGGTGGATAGGCATTGATTCTTCCAGCAGCCTGTGTGGAGTCATGCGCGCTTCTCATCCCATCCATCGACCCCATCCATCGACCGGACAGGCCCAATCAATGCTAATGACAGTGAACGTCCAGCACACAACATATTTTGACACAAACTTCTGATCATAATCCCATACTGTGAGATGAAATGTGATGGGAGTTGGGTTGCAAAGGGTCAGAAACCTTCGGTTAATTTCCAGAATTTTTCCATGGGAATACATTTTTTTATTTCTATTGGAAGGATTTAATCATTTGCAATTGTCTACTTATGATAAGGTAAAATGTTTATGTTTCTGTCTCCATATGATATGGTAAATATATCCAGTGCAAAAAACATCTACATTTAAATGGTATTAATAGTAATTTTAATATATTTCCATTAATTCCCATATATTCCCGTTAATTCCCACAGAAAGTTTCCACCGCTGAATATTCCCCAAAATGTGCAACCCTAGATGGGAGGTTGTGTTGTAAGCATCAACTAGCAAATAGGCCTGTGACTCATTAACACAACGTTGCAGGTTGACTTCCCAATTTGGATTCCCCAGATTACCTGTGTAGATTATCTGTGTAAACTCCTGTGTGTGCTTGATCAAGGTACTTTTTGGGAATGGCCATGGTTAACATTCAACAGTAAACTATCACAAACCACTTTGCCTTGGAGAAAGGTGCTGCCAGCCAAACAGCGAGTGGATAATAATAGAGTATATCATAGAGAATATATTTGCACCCATACGTCCCCGTGAGATAAGGTCGTCTGCTAAGCGTCTGAATAATGATCATAATAATGCGATGCGCTGCGGCTGTTTTTGAAGCTTAAAAGCCAAGAGAGGAGCACAGTCTGGTGGGGGATAGAAGGGGGGGATATGATCCGTTGGATAGCTTTACCGTCTGCTCAGAGCTGCAAAATGCTGGTTCGCCAACATCCACCCCCCCACCCGCCAATCCCCTCCAACCTGAAAACAATAGCACCGCTGCTAAATTTAGAGCCCCTGTGTTTTGTCTCCTCTTTTCTAAGACACATTTCAGTTGAATGTATTCAGTTGTACAATGGACTAGGTATCCCCCTTTCTCACATTCCCCCTTTCTTCTCTCGCTCCCCTTTTTCTCTATACCTTCTTCTCTCTCACCTCAGATCACACTTGTTTCTCTCTTCCTACCTTCTCTGACTATCTGTTACGGAGCTCTTGTTGTTATTGTTGTCTTCGTACTATTTGCCGGCAGCAAGGCTGTTTTGGGGTCGTGTGTGAATGCAAATTGTGATGATTAGTGTTTTTGATCCCTCACTCATTCACTGTCCTGTTATTATGCTTCCCGTGTCTTTGTGTGCATCAGCATTTTCACTGTGTGTGCTGCTGTGATAGGATGTGATAGGCTGTGATAGGATTTGATAAGCTGTGATAGGATTTGATAGGCTGTGATAGTGTGTGTGTGTGCGTGCGTGCGTGCGTGTGTGTGTGTTTGTTTGTTGCTGGATAGCTGTCAATGTACATTGATTTTTGGGCCATGTCATTAGCATTTTGTTTGTCTGCATGAGAGCAGGAGTCAAATAATTGTATGTTCTTAAATGCTGCAGCTTATTTATATATGGTTCTTGGCTATGTTGGTTCTCCACAACATCACCATCTCCTACCCGTATATCTTCTTTTGTGACCTTCAATTCCACAATACAAAGACACCCCACTCTTCATCTCCTTCACCCAACAAACCACCCTTGCTCCTTCACCCACCAAACCACCCTTGCTCCTTCACCCAACAAACCACCCTTGCTCCTTCACCCACCAAACCACCCTTGCTCCTTCACCCAACAAACCACCCTTGCTCCTTCACCCACCAAACCACCCTTGCTCCTTCACCCACCAAACCACCCTTGCTCCTTCACCCAACAAACCACCCTTGCTCCTTCACCCACCAAACCACCCTTGCTCCTTCACCCACCAAACCACCCTTGCTCCTTCACCCACCAAACCACCCTTGCTCCTTCACCCAACAAACCACCCTTGCTCCTTCACCCACCAAACCACCCTTGCTCCTTCACCCACCAAACCACCCTTGCTCCTTCAACCACCAAACCATCCTGCTTCAAATACCAAAGCTGCAGTTTAGCGCATGATGTTTTGATGCTATGGTAATAATCAGAATAACAAGCGTGGTGATAGCTGAGTCTGAGCCGCCAGTGTTTCTGACTTCAAACGGCCTGCGCCGTGAGAGAGACGCATGGAAAACGGGCGTCTTATCGCCGCCAGGGGGCTGCTGGGAAGGGAACCCATTGCTCCACTCACACGAGGATCAGAGGACCGAGAGTCAGAATGTTCAACTCTGTTCTATGTTCTGTTCTGTTCTCCACATAACATGTACATGGGCTGGATTGTTGGTTCATACTTTGGCAGGCTGGGACTGGGGATGTGTTATTTCTGGTTTCCTGTGTGCTCTGGGGAACACTCATTAACTGCTTATAAATGAGTTTGAAATCGTTTATTAACCATAACATAACTGTTTACCATTAGTATCTACACTGAGTATACAAAACATTAGGAACACCTGCTCTTTCCATGACATAGACTGACCAGGTGATTTCAGGTGAAAGTTATGATCCCTTATTGATGTCACCTGTTAAATCCACTTCAATTAGTGTAAATGAAGGGGAACAGACAGGTTAAAGAAGGATGTTTAAGCCTTGAGACAATTGAGACATGGATTGCGTGTGTGTACCATTCAGAGGGTGAATGGGCAAGACAAAAGATTAAAGTGCCTTTGAACGGGGGATTGATAGTAGTAAGAACTGCAACACTGTTGGGTTTTTCACACTCAACAGTTTCCCGTGTGTATCAAGAATGGTCCACCATCCAAAGGACATCCAGCCAACTTGACACAACTGTGGTAAGCATTGGAGTCAACTTGGGCCAGCATCCCTGTCGAATGCTTTTGACACCTTCTGGAGTTCATGCCACTGCTGTTCTGAGGGCAAACTCAATATTAAGAAGGTGTTTTTAATGTTTTGTACACTCAGTGTATGTGTCATTTTGTTTACGTATTATGTTTGACTCATTAGTGCATTAATTCTCTAAATGTAATGGCTGTAGATTGCTGGTGTATATTGATTCAGTGTGCAGTAACCATGTCTTTCTATCTTCTAAAGGCATGGTCAGTAGAACACCTGCACACCAGTATCCATGGCTGCATGTTTTGTGTACTGATTGGTTGGCATATGTGTTTACTTGTTGTGGACAGCCAGTACCAGTGAGTTGGCACAAAGAGCCTGGTCTGCTGACGCATATATTGGAAATCAATTCTGTGCATGCCAGCCACCGACAGCCGCAATCAATTCTGTGCATGCAAGCCACCGACAGCCTCAATCAATTCTGTGCATGCCAGCCACCGACAGCCTCAATCAATTCTGTGCATGCAAGCCACCGACAGCCTCAATCAATTCTGTGCATGCCAGCCACCGACAGCCTCAATCAATTCTGTGCATGCCAGCCACCGACAGCCTCAATCAATTCTGTGCATGCCAGCCACCGACAGCCTCAATCAATTCTGTGCATGCCAGCCACCGACAGCCTCTGTAATATGTTACTGCAACTCCCTGGAAAGGAAAATGCATGATTAGCATGCAGATATTAGTCATTATCATTTTACCTAAACATGTTTGACCAATGACCCTACTTATCTTGTGACCTCTTGAGGGTTATTCTGAAAATTTTGCTGACATGAAATTGGCTCAGTGTTTTTCAATATAAAGTTAATTGACATTGAATGAATGGCCTGCCCACGTTCAGGATGCTCTCCAATGGGTTTAGTCAAGTGATTAGCTTTTTCCATGACTTGATCAAAACAACGAGTACGTTTCCTGTAATATAAAGATGTAATGAAATACTCCCTGTGGTTTAGGTTGTTGTTTTAATAATGTCTCATTCAATCTGTTGATAAGCGATTCCACTCCGCCATGCTCAGTCTTAACATTAGCTATGGCAAAGACGTAACACTTCCCGTCCCATTTGGGTACTGTGAGACTAAGACTGCTGATGCTCTTCCCGCTAAAATGAACTTCTCTCACAGAGCTTCCTTTCTTATCTCTATGCAAAGTGGAAGGATTTAAAGGGGCCTTTCGTCTTTTGTCTGTGACGACGGTCATATCTACGATGTCAGATGGGATTCAGTGCTATTGTTGAAGAGGGATTTGATAATGCCAGTGTAACACATAAGAAATCGTTCAAATGTCATTTCCACCTTAAAACAGTGTTAGCAGTCACACAATTGTAACAAGATCAACGCTTCCTGTGTCTAATTGAGATTATTTATTTTCACGCAACGAGTTACTGCTTCGTAATGCAACCACAACCACCTGTATCTTAAAAATATATTATATCCACTAGGGCTGAGAAATGCCAGGGTCCTCACGAAAATATATTATCATGATACTTAGGTTCCAATTCTATATGTAATTGCGATTCGATGTTCCAAACATATTGCTCACCATATGTCTGCTGCAGAGGGACAAGAGAGAGCCATGAGAAGGCAAGTTTGATCAGTCATGGAAATAAAAGTGCTGAAAACGAATTTGCTCCATATTTAAAAAGAAGATGGAGAAAGCTACAGTATTAAGGAAAAATACTGGAGTTTTTGTGCAGTTACAGCCAACTAGCCCAGATATAATATTGTGATACTGTCAAAACAATACGATATGAAATATCGTCAACAATAATATAGTTAACTGTATCTATTTTTCCCCCATCACCAATATCCACAATTATTGATTTCAATTAGCTCATGCTAGTGCCCAGAGCTGCCGTAGTTAGATACAGTATCAAAACCCTGACAGTGCTGCAACAGTTACAATCAAGCTTTGAATTCTAGTTGTGTTTTTCAGTTCCGTCATACCATGAAAGGATTTGCTGAGCTGTGAGAGATGAGCTCTTGGAGGACACCGGACCCCCCATCGGCCCTCCCGGTTGGGATGTCTCCCCAATTACTGTGGTGCTGGTGAGGACGGCCTACACCTGGCTGGTGTCTCAGCGAGTTCTCCCTAGTCTTTATCATCGGTACCCTGAGTACATTAGAGGTGGTGAGAGGCTAGCAGGGCGGAGGTGGAGGGTTGGAGTGAAGCGGTTTTAGAGCCGCACTGTGCCACTCCACACGGGGCCTCTCTCTCTCTCGCACACAGACTGGCAGGTGGTAGAAACACAACAATAAAGCCCTGTGCCATGTTAGTCCTGAGAACGCATGTCATGGCCTCTCCATGTAGACATAATAATAATAATAATGATAATAATAATAATAATAATAATAATGATAATAATAATAGTAATAATATATGTTAAGAGTTCCAGAGCTGGGGCACTGTACTGCTAAAAGCCTGTTTTCCCATGGAGCGGAGCCTGGTAGGAGAGATGGTGAGAAGGCCAGTGTCAGAGGAGCGCAGTGAACAGTTGGGAGTGTAGGGGTGCATGAGGTCAGTAAGGTATGAGGGCGCAAGTCCATTGATTGCTTTGTAGGTGAGCATGAGTAATTTGAAGATGATTCTGTATTGAACTGGGAGCCAGTGGAGTTTGACAAGAGTGGGGGTGATGTGGTCCAAGGTCTGGTGTGTGTGAGTATTCGTGCAGTTGAATTTTGAGTATGTACCCAGTGTTTTGGTGGGGAGTCCGTAGAGAATGACATTGCAGTAGTCCAGGCATGATAAAACAAAGGCATGAATGAGGGTTTCAGCGGTGGGGTCAGTGAGAGAGGGTCTGAGTTGTAAAATGTTTTTGAGGTAGAAGAACGCTGACTCTGGGATGTTCCGGATGTGGGGTTGAAATGAGAGTGGCTGTGTAGTTGGAGTGTGGATGCTGCAGCCGTCAATTGTCATGTTGTCTTGACCCAGTTTTTGATGAGAGAGTTGGGGACCATGAGCATGATCTCTGTTTTGTTGTCGTTTAGTTTTAAAAAGTTCTAAATAACATGTATTTTATCACTCTGTATCTCTCTCTCACTCCCTATACTGTATGTCACTCACTTTTCTAGGCTTCCTCAGACTGTCCCCTCTCCTTCCATCTTACTATTAATACCGCTCTCTTTACCCATTTCTATTTGTCTTCCTATAACTGTCTTTCCCTCCATCTTTGTTTGCTCTCTGGCAATAGGTGTGCTGTGTGCTGTGTGCTGTGCCAGTCTCTGAGACTGAGGGATTTTGCTGTGTGTGTGAACCTGCCTCCAGTGCCTTGGAGCGAGTGCATCTGTTGTGCTCCGGAACTATAAAGAGAATAATGGATACATTAAGGGAGATGGAGAGAGAAAAAACAAGGGCGTGTTAATTGTGTTGGACGGGTTGGGGGTTGCTGTTAATGGAGGGGGTGTGGAGGGGGAGAAAATAGATGGAGAGGAAAAGAAGGGTAGAAAGAAGGTGGAGAGAGAAGAGGTGGAGAGAGAAGAGGTGGAGAGAGAAGAGGTGGAGAGAGAAGAGATGGAGAGAGAAGGTGGAGAGAGAAGAGGTGGAGAGAGAAGGTGGAGAGAGAAGAGGTGGAGAGAGAAGAGGTGGAGAGAGAAGGTGGAGAGAAAAGAGATGGAGAGAGAAGAGGTGGAGAGAGAAGGTGGAGAGAAAAGAGATGGAGAGAGAAGAGGTGGAGAGAGAAGAGGTGGAGAGAGAAGAGATGGAGAGAGAAGGTGGAGAGAGAAGAGGTGGAGAGAGAAGAGGTGGAGAGAGAAGAGATGGAGAGAGAAGGTGGAGAGAGAAGAGGTGGAGAGAGAAGGTGGAGAGAGAAGAGGTGGAGAGAGAAGAGGTGGAGAGAGAAGAGATGGAGAGAGAAGGTGGAGAGAGAAGAGATGGAGAGAGAAGGTGGAGAGAGAAGAGGTGGAGAGAGAAGGTGGAGAGAAAAGAGATGGAGAGAGAAGAGGTGGAGAGAGAAGAGGTGGAGAGAGAAGGTGGAGAGAAAAGAGATGGAGAGAGAAGAGGTGGAGAGAGAAGAGGTGGAGAGAGAAGAGATGGAGAGAGAAGGTGGAGAGAGAAGAGGTGGAGAGAGAAGGTGGAGAGAGAAGAGGTGGAGAGAGAAGAGGTGTGAGTCCAATCATGACAGAGGGCGAGGATAGTGAAATGGGTGAAGTGGAAAGGCTCATTGCGGTAGTGATTTCCTGTGTGTGTTTGGCAGCAGGCATCACTACTCAGTCACATTGTCTCTTATCTTTTGGCAACACTTGAGAGGCTCCTCTCTGGCCTGTGAAAAAATATTTGAATTTGAAATTGGGGTTCTGAGAGGAAAAGGTTCTGAGAGGAAATGAAGGAATGTGTAGAAGTGTGAAAGGACCTCCCATATATCCCCCCACCCCAACCCCCTCCCTCCCTCCCACCCAACACACACACATAGTGAGGTCCACACGTTTCCACATATAGCCAGACAGTACACACCATACCTTGTACATACACTGTATAAGTTCCTGTTATTGTGTATCTAGACAGGCAGACATGACCAATCATTTACTACTTCTGCTTCTCTGAAAACTGTACGTGGATCTTTAACTCCTGACTCAAAGTGTTTTAGAGGAGGGTCCAAAATCTGATTGACAGTAATCTGCATTCTCTGTTCCACATTCAGCTTTAATAAGTCTCAACAAGAGCTTGTTGTTGCCCAGAGTGGAATATTTGCTTTAAAAAATTGGGACGGTATGCAAACAGGGAGCCATCTTAAAAGCATTTCGCTGTTGAACATCAGTGCTTCCACACTTGACAATGCTGTCATGTTGTAGGGTTTCAGTTAGCCGTGGTCTGAGTTCAACTGAAGGAGCGCCCTACTAAAGTAAAGAGCTGGAGGGAGCACAGCTTCTAGCAGTACTTCACATGTCAAGTGGGACTTCCGCTTCCCGCGCCATCACTAATCCCACAGCCCTCTGCCAGGATCCTATGGGAGCCAGAGTGGACATCAGTTATCTGGCTGAGTGGAGGTACACCTGGATTGTCTATGACGTCACATGACTTAATGAGGGGTCTCTAGCATGATTCTCACTGGAAAGATGGATAAAATATGAGGTCAAGAGATTTCATGGAATGAAAAGGATTAGCATTATTCCACATCAAACACTTACTGTAGGAGTCCAATGAGCATAAATGTGTTTTTCAGAGGAAATGATCTGTGTAGAGAGAGATAGAAAGATAGATTGAGACCAACAAACATAGATATCAGAGAGGCTAAATGTGGAGCATTATGTGTGTGTGTCTCTATGGGGGGCGGGGCTGTAGAAGGGGCGGGGCTGTGTCTTTTTGCTGAGGTGAGGGAATTCAGGGAGACACCCAGAAACAAATGGGAGCTGTCACCCAACATATGATGCTGCCTCTGCTGTTTACCAAGGATGGGAAGAGATTGATGGTGAAGACATTAAGGCATTCTCTCTCCCTCTCTCTCCCCCTCTCTCTCTCTCTCGCTCTCTCCCTCTCTCTCTCTCTCTCTCTCTCTCTCTCTAAATCATTATCTTTCTCTTCCTCCATCTCGTTCCTTTATATCACTCTGTGTATTGTTAGAATAGGTAGGTTGAGGGTTTCAGGTCAAGTTGGTTATTTTCTGTGTCACACCCACTTGATAGCTAACAACTCTCTGTATCGTACTTGTGAGTGTATTTCCATGTACTGTACATTCACATTTTACATTTTAGTTATTTACTGCAGCAGGCACTCTTATCCAGAGCGACTGACAATAAGAGCATTCAACCAAGGGATGTGAAACAACATCATAGCACAAACATCACAAGTAAGATTATAGTAACAAAGGCTAAAGTAAGAAAGTACAGTTAAAAAATTCAAAAGACACCAAGTTCAAAATGTCAAAGTATACAAAGAGCAATATTAAGCAAAATAAGTTAAATCCGATGTTTGAAAGGAAAGGATGAAGATGAAGCAAAGTTGTAGGTTTGTGTCCACCACCACATGTGATATTTGTTGTGGATCGTAGCACCCTGTTCGTTAGGGGTCATATACTCTCACATTAACTTAGCTTATAGGCTTAGCAGAACACAGTCATATTACAAAGCACTAGAGACAAAGCACTGAAAGAAAAACAAACTGGAAATATGCCCTTAAGTAAGCTCTCACACACAACTTCATCCTACAGCATCACTCTAGTTTGTTACAGGGAATAACAAGATATATGTCATGTCATCAGAGACGATGAAGGTAATTTAGATGGTTGGGAAGTTGATGTTATTGATGATTTCGAGGATCTTTATAGGAAGGAATAAGACAGTAGTAAAGCAGTAGTTAATCATGAATAAGAGAGAAGTCATACTCATCCTGGCAGAGAGTCACAGGTAGACAGACAGACCTGGGCATAGCTGCTGTTTGTCACACGCCCTGATAGCCACACGCCCCCAGACGGCACTCAGACTGATCCTATTTGTGTGTCTAAAGGTCAGTGCTGTCTCCACCGTAAGGCTGACCTAGATACGATTGGACCTTACGCGCGTGTGTGAGCGTGCGTTTGTGTGAGCGTGCGTGTGTGTGTGTGTGTGTGTGTGTGTGTGTGTGTGTGTGTGTGCGTGCGTGCGTGCGCGTGCGTGTGCATGTGTGTGTGCATGCAACTTGCATGTGTGTCTGTATAATCTTGTTTAACATTGTGTTTCAGGCAAAAGTAAGAGAACAGACTCACAAATTGCAGAGCACCTGACCTACATTGCTCTCAGTAGCTGCTTAAGCAGACACACATACACATTCAAGTACACACTTGCAAATCTCAGACATGCTGAACAGTTTAATAATGATGCCAGTTTCAGAGAAATCCACCCGTCGTATTAAGACTATGGATTAGATGCTCTGTAAGCCCTCTCACCAGGCTCCTGATCTTTTGGGTGGTTTAATGTATGAGTTATAATCTCAGCACACATACACACATATACAGAGAGACACACACATACATACAAACACAGATGTAGGGTCTTCATTTGATCACTCTGTTGCAAGAGAACATTCCTGCAATGCAGGAAATGTAAAACTTGCGGTGTATTTGAGGTTTGAAAAGTCTTCTGAAGTTTGTAATTTCCACATTGAAATGTCAGACTTGATTTTTCCCTTGTATCAACCTCTACAAAAATGCCCGTTAATTATAATCCACATAATAATTCACATTTCCTGTTGCTGCAGGATTATTTCCCTGCTGTAGCAAACTGACTCAAGTTAAGATCCTATATCTGTAGAGACCTGCAGAAACATAAACACACAGCCCACCTATGAATGTGTCATTCCTGCCGACTCTCAGCAGTAATTAGAAGCCAGGGAGACAGCCAGGTAGTGGAGGTTATAATGGGCCGGAGCTATTTTCGTTTCCTCTGTCTGTCACGTTAACAATGCCGTCAGCCCGTCAAGCACTGCAGTCAGGTCGAGGTGGAATTATAATGTTCCTGCCCCCGTCTTCCCCATTCCAGCTTCCTCTCCCAACCCATCTACCCCCCCCCCACTCCACCTCACACGTCATCTCTCTTCCTTCTTTCTTCTACCACTGTCCCCTCGTTCTCTCTCTCTCTCTTTCTCCCTCTGCGTGGAATTGAAATGACATGGCGTCAGCATTTACGTTGTATGTACTGTCAGTATCTTTGAAGACAGTAACATGATGCACTCTAGTAGTTTAGAGGAGGCACGATGATGGCGAATTTGTATCTGTGGTGGGGATAGTAGAGTTGTTCTCTCAACTGGTGTAGGGGGCAGACTTTAACCAGTCTGTAGCAGCACATTTTAATCAGTTCATATCAATAAAAATAAAGTAGCACACTCTAAATATGCTCCCAACAATTCAATGGGTACACCTAACCAATGTTTCAGCATGCAGTGCCTTCTTCAGTTCATATCAATCCATACATCTCAAGCTGGATATGAGAATTAGGTATAAGCTTTCGAACAGAGTAGGCCTCGCTTCGGCATTGCAGGGATATTTCAGCATGATATTTGCCACTTTAAACTGTTTCTGTCATTTTAAGCCAGATGATATTGACCCTGAGGCTGTCTGCCTGTCATTCTCCCAAAAGGGACTTGAACTGATTCAGCACAACAAGAATAATCTTAAACCCCTTTCTCACCCAGATTACATTTCACACTCTCATCATCATCAGCGGAGGTGGCATATTTCTTGTCAGAAATAACGACAGCTTGCACACGCTATAACAAAGCAGAACATCAACGCTGTCAATGTCACCCCCATAAGGAACATGAAGGCCCACACGTCAACTCCTGCTGCAGCCTCCCAGCTCCTCCCTGTGTGTGCGTGTGCATATGTTGTAGACACATTGGCGCGCACTGACGTCACTCTCAGAGGGGCTTTGAGGCCCCCCACCGATTCCACCCAATCGCATCAAAGCTCCTGGAGATTCACTTTTGGCTGCTTCATGGAGTGTTGTCTCAGCCCGGCCTCGTGGTGCTGAGAAGATCTGGGGCTGGATTTAGTAAGTGTGTGTACGCGAGTGTGAATTTGCATACAGGGAGACACAGTGGTCGTGTAAGAACTTGTGCATGCAGTGTGTGTGAGCATGTCACCTGAAGTGGTAAGGAGCTGTTAGAGAGAGAGTGAAAGATTGAAGGAGTTGTGAGAGAGGGAGGTGAGAGATGGAAAGTAGAGCAATAGAATGGGAGAGGGTAGTTGAGGAACTGAGAGGAAAGGGGAGGGAAGAGAGGAGAGTTAGCAAGATAGTGTGATGAGAGAAAGAGGGAGGGATGGAAGGGGAGATACTGTAGAGACGGAGAGGGCTAAAGAAGCTGACAGCTCAGCCCTATTTTTCATGTTTCATGTCACAGAGTTAATCAGGTGTCTCCTCTAGCAGGTTAGTCCTCTGAGAGTTTTATTCACAGGGCTCAGGCAACACGGATTTCAAACCCAACCAGACTACCGCCACACCTTCCACCCTACAGTATGTGTGTCTGTATGAATACACTTACACTAGTGAGCACTGGTATACTTTAAGAATAATGTAGTCTTACAGGACTCTGAGGTTCAGCATGGGCTTCGATAGCTTTAGTCAATGGTGATTGTGTAATACTTGTGAGGGTGTCATCTCTCCGATGCTATAGCTGTGATATCTATTCACAATGAATGAATATTGGCCTTAAATGCCTACACAGTATATATTTTTATCTTGATATCCATACACCCCCATGTGCCTGTCAGCTAGTCTTGAAGGCCCCTCTAATAGGCCCATACATACGTCTGTGTGTATGCTCTGCTCTGCTTTGTGCTGTACCCCACAGTTGTCTCCCAAACATCGTCACCCTCCAGTGACTCACTTTCAGAGCGCTACAAATGAATCATCCATCATCTCACTGCGACATTTGCTTACCCATTGTGTGTATACATGTGGGTAGGTGAATTCTTGATTTAGTTTTTTTCACATCAACCACTTGTTGACAATGTTGTACCACATCCACAGTTGGGTATAATAAGCGTTGCATAACCTTAATGTAACCTAGGAGCTATACTATAAAAGGGTTTTCTAACATAACCAGTCAATGGCTGCCAAAGATGGCAGAGCCCTCTAGATGGTGAGTTATCCTGCACTTTTTTAGGTTTGGTTTTTAGTCATTGACACTGGAGGGCATGTCAGGTTATGTCTGTGACCAGTGAGTTATTTCATTCTGCATTGCAATGTCCATCATCTGGTAAAGTCTAACATATGTTGTGATCAATGGGGGTGGATTGTCACGTTGGTATAAAGGGTCGGCAGACAGGCGCAGGAATGCGTAATAGTTTACCCAAATTACGGCGTGCCACGTAAAGGCACGGGGACGAAGACCATACAAACACGTATACAAAACACAGGGTTGAGACCCAAACAAAAGAGTGTGGAGTACCTCAAATAAATGCACAAGCGCACAATGATACCACACGGGATGAGACCCGTAATCATCTGCGCAATACAAGCGACACGAAATCCAAAACAACAAAGCATAGGTACTCACACAACCAACGGACATTGTAACAATAATTGACAAGACCATGGTGAACAAAGGGCACACTTATACAATACTAATCAAGGAAATGGGGACCAGGTGTGCGTAATGACACAGTTCCGCAGGGATCCGTGACATGGATTGGGCATTAACTCATAACGTATTTTCTTCAGTAAACAATACTTAAAAAGATGCTTCAAGCAGGGATCCCATAGTGGAAATACATCATTTTTTTAAAGGTCAGCACTTTCTGGGGTTTCGTTGATTTCATTATTTTTTTCATAAGAAATGTCCAAACAATCTCACACAATGGACATGTTCAGCTTGCAACACCCTCAGCATGTGTCCTTTTAAAATACAATTCAACATAACATGAATTTTAATGGATCAACATACCATGTCTTTATGTCATCATGTACATCATATTCCATGGGCACATACTGGTAGAATCAATGTTGTTTCAATGTAGTTTGTCAATGTATTGTGACATGGAATCAACGTGGAAAATACTTTGGATATGAAAAAGTAATCATCCGGTACTGTTTTCATCTAAGCATTGAAATTAGGGTAAGCATTGACTTAAAGGGGAACTGCACCCGCTGATTTGGCCTTGTTTTTTGCCTTGCTCCTCAAGAAATGCTGGTGGTCATGACAGAAGTCAAACGTGAGTTGGTCTTGGGGGTGTGGTTTGATGTGGGTGTTTCTTGGGTGTCTCCTTTCCACCACCAAGACACACCCATCTGTCAGGACTTTGGTCACAGCTGTTCCCCCCACTCAATCCCAACAAACAAACCTCCTGCAGGTTGAGTTCAATAACCTGGATCGATAATTGTTTTTAATGCAGACGAGAGCACTGAATCAGCGCACCATGAGTTTAAATGGTCGGTGGGAGAGGGCACAGTATTCCCTTTGAGTCAGGAACCAGAACTCCTCCATAGTGACCTGTGTATGAGTTGTCTGCAGCATTTGGTCACATGACAGCTCGATCAGCTGTTCGATTTCACTTACCAGCATGTCAACTGAGGCAGGAACACAGTCAAACGAATTTTGCTAAATCAGTCACTCACCTGTAGAAGTTTTTTGTATTTCCCCTGCATGCTTGAATTCAGTTTATTCAGTTTTCCAAATACCTTATGTCTGTTACATAGGCAAGAAGACACATTTTCTTTTAATTACACAGAAAGTCAACAGCCCGTTTTTTACATCCATAGTGAATGACAGCGAATGACAACAGTTCCTCTCTGGAAAACCACCAAGCCTCGGTGTGAAATAGAACATTGTCATGCTCTGATCCCATATCTCCACATAGTTTTGGGAACAGGAGTGCGCAATGTTGTTCACAATCGAAGTTCTGCGCTCAGCTCTTTTGCCACCAGTTGCTTCCGGTGTATCCATTATAGCTCAGTGGGGGTGTCATACAATGTGTTCATATGGCAGAGGGAGACACATTCATAACTATAGTGCAGAGGCCTGCCCGCTGTCCTGTGATAGATGGAGTCCAATCTGTGGATAAGCCCACCATTCGATCCCATGGAATCTGTATTTTTGTAAATATTGCCATGCAGCACACTGAACAGCCCCTGTGCCGTTTCATGCTCGGGAATAGTGAGACAGAACAATATGTCCTCGTGAATAGTATCACCCAACATGTAGCAAACAAAAGTCAATACATGGGCATCGCGGCCCTCACGTGTAACGTCCATTTGGAGAGCATAAGCTGGGGAGTTTATGAGTTGTTCAGTCAGTTTCCTCATGATTGCTAGCTATAGCATCAATTCTTAGTTTCACAGTGTTTCTGACAAAGGTATTGATGTGAGTTTCTGTGCTTCTGCCTCCCCTCACATTGTTTTAACCATATCAATTGCGGCCGGTAATATCAAAGTCTCTGTAATAGTGTGTGGTTTCATAGCGTAGTGGGCTAGCCATTCACCGTGGGAATGATTAAAGTGCAACGGTCAAGTGCGGCCTTTTCCCACGATCTTAGGGCACTCTCTGGTTGAATTTTTACTTTTAGATTTGAATAATTTTAATTTAGATTTTTAAGGTTAACCACATTACAATGATTTTGAGAGACAAAGACATTATTATAATAGATATATTTTGGGGGGGGGGGTTGGAAATTCTCCCGCGACCCCACTTTCATATCAGGGGCCCCTAGTTTGGGAACTTCTGAATTAAAACCATGCAGTAAAGCACAGGCATATAAAAACACACCCTCAAACCAAAAAACTTTCAGAAGTATGAGATGTGTGTGGTGAAAGAAAACACTCTGTAATGAGGGGGAAATGTGTTGCAAAAGACTAAGACTTCTCTGTGTATGACTGATAGCTGAGTGTATTGAGACATTCCTAGCTGGTCATAAGTGAGTCTAACGAGTGGCTTAGACTGTCTGTTCTCTGAAGGAGCAGGGACTAAAAACTCATCTGAACTAGGGCCAAAGGCTAACTGAGGCAAGGGACTACTGACACTTCAGAGCTAGGGCCTGGGGCTAGTGACTCCTCTGAACTAGGGCTTGAACTAGGGCTTAACACAAGACACTATTGCACACTAGGGCCATTAAATTGTTCTTCAGTGGTCACAGGTGTCACGATCGTCGTACTGAGCGGACCAAGGCGCAGCATGAGTTGAGTTCCACATCATTTTAATTCACAGTGAAACAACAAAATCAACAAAACATCCAACGAACGTGAACTACAGCGCGCACATAGGCACTAACTGAAACAATATCCAACAAAGCAGGTGGGAGAAAGGGCTTCCTAAATATGATCCCCAATTAGAGGCAACGATTACCAGCTGCCTCTAATTGGGAACCATACAACTCACCAACATAGAAATACAATGACTAGAACACCCCCCTAGTCACGCTCTGACCTAAACACCATAGAGAACCAAGGGCTCTCTATGGTCAGGGTGTGACAACTGGAGCTTCTGCTGCCAGTTCAGGAACTTATTCACTTTCCTCTTCAGAGGGGCAGTCTAGCTCAACTTGCTCCGAAGGAGGGCTTTTGTACTAGCACTTGGTCCTGGGACAACTGTGTCCAAAAAATCCAACACTGGAGGTTCAGAGAATCCCATTTCCTCATTCGAGCTCCCTTAGCGAGTTCCAGAACTGTCTCCTTATCTTCATCAGATGGCGGGGCAGAAACTGAGATGGATCATTGATGCTTTTGATTATGTGTCTCCATCCTCTTTTTAGGTTCTATGGTCTCCCAACTGCTGACTCCATGTGGACTTTTTTTTTTGATTCAAGAGTTCCAAGCATATTGAGCAGTGTGTGATTGAATCTCTCCGGCTGTGGGTTCCCTTGAGGATAGTATGGCGATGTATGTGACTTCTTCACCCCGGCCAGCTGAAGGACCTCCTGGATGAGTCTACTTTGAAAGTCTCTGCCCTGATCAGAGTTTATGCAGGAAGGCAGGCCATAATGGACAAAGAACTTCTCCCAAAGCACCCTGGCCACGGTGCAGGCTTTCTGGTCTTTAGTGGCAGAAACTGAAAAGGGCCGTAGATGCTTTTGATGACGTGTCTCAATCCTCTTTTTAGGTTGTATGGTCTCACTGTCATTTTCACCAGTCAGCTGGCCAATGGGAAGCAGATGATCTTGGCAGAGTGTCCTAATAGGTCCTCCTCTTTTGGGCTGTACTTGATACGTGGACAGTCCAGGTAGCCTCTGCACTATCACATGGGATTCAGGTTTGCACCTGTTGGCAATTTTGTGCTTTCCTGGGACTCCCAAGGACAAGATCGCCAGGCTTTTGCTCTTGATGTCTCACCCGTTTGTCATATCTTGTTTTATTCACCCTATTTCTGCCCGAAGCTGCTGTGTAGGCTAGTTGATAGGCTTCATTTAGCTGTTCCGTTAATGTGGATGTATACTTCAGGTAGTCTTGGTTGGAGCTGCCATCATAGAAGCACAAATCAATGGGCAGTCTAACCTCCCTCCCAAACATCAGGTAGAGGGGGAGAGTTGTTTCGGGTGCAGTTGTAGGCATGGACAAGGTACCCCAATTGCTTGCTCCATGTGGAGTTTTGATTGGATCCAAGAGTTCCAAGTATATTGAGCAGTGTGCGTTTGAATCTCTCTAATTGTGGGTTCCCTTGAAAATGGTATGGCGATGTACGTGACTTCTTCAGCCCAGCCCGCTGAAGGACCTCCTGGATAAGTCTACTTTGAGTTTATGCAGGAAGGCAGGCCATAATGGACAAAGAACTTCTCACAAAGCACCCTGGCCACTGTGCTGGCTTTCTAGTCTTTAGTGGTGTAAACTTGGGCATAGCGAGTGAAGTGATCTGTCACTACGAGAATGTTACTGATGTTCTTTGTGTCATTCTCCAGAGAGAGGAAGTCTATACACACCAACTCTAGTGGGACCATAGTGGTGATGTTCACCAAACCTGCTAATCTAGTGGGCAGTGTCTTCTGCTGCAAACACCATGCACATGACTTGCAGTGAAACTCAATGTCTCTGGACCTGAAGGGCCAGTAGAACCAAGCATGGGCTAGATCAAGAGTCCTAAATAGCCTAAATGTCCCATATCATTGTGGACAGACTTCCTCACCATGGCCCTGAATTATTTGGGGAGATCCAGCTGCTTTCTCTTGACCTAATTGAGGCCTCTAGGGCAGCGGTTCCTAAACTAGGGGTTGTGACCCCATGTGGAGTCACCTGATATGAAAATTTAGTGATGTGATCACTGCCAAAGGTGCGTCAACAAAGTACTTATGTAAATGTGATATTTCAGTTTCATTTGTAATAAATTAGCAACATCATTGTTTTTGCTTTGTCATTATGGGGTATTGTGTGTAGATTGATGAGGGGAAAAAACAATTTAATCAATTTTAGAATAAGCTTGTAACCTAACAAAATGTGGAAACAGTCAAGGGGTCTGAATACTTTCCAAAGGCACTGTATATATACACTGAACAAAAATATAAACGCAACATGCAACAGTTTTAAAGATTTTACAGAGTTAACAGTTCATATAAGGAAATCAGTCAACTGAAATACAATAATTGAATTATGCTCTAATGGATTGCACATGACTGAGAATACAGATATGCATCTGTTGGTCACAGATACTGTACCTTAAAAAAAAGTAATGGCTGGGGCGTGGATCAAAAAAACTGTCAGTATCTGGTGTGAGGAAGCTGAGGAGTGGGACAACATTCCACCAGCCGGATGAACTCTATGCAAAGGAGATGTGTCATGCTGCATGAGCTTCTTCATGCAGCACAACATCTCCTTTTAAATAGAGTTGATCCGGCTATTATTATATGCATCTAATAAGTAGAAAATAAGCAACAAATAATGTCAGTTTACATATTATGTTTTACAATTGGGCTATCAAATATATCAAAGTAATGAAATTGGTTACCTTCTGTATTTGTACAAATGATTATCCTGTGAACGCTGCTGCCGCTGAGAGGTGAAGGTTGCTGGCTGGATACTTGCCAACATGTGGCTGACCGTTCCATTCATAGGAATGCTCACAGCGAGGGCATGTCTGCATGATGCTGATGAGGGCCCTGTTTGCTGGTCTTCTCTATGCTGCATGTTTGGCTGCAAGCTGGACATCTCTTGAACAAGTGAAGCAGGCAATCGTATGAGGTGATGTTGACTGGGAGGGCCTGTGACAGGGTGATATAATAAAGCCTTTCTCAAACCATGGTCTGTGGACCGGTGCCGGTCTGTGGCGGTATGCTTGTTGGTCCGCAGCATATTTGTCTTGAATATGATTGGGGAGTGTTTTGGTCCACGTCATAAATAAATACATGTTTTACATCAAATAAATACTTGCTGTAGGCCTACTTGCGCAATGCACTGAACTATGCATGCTGCAGTAAACAAATTGTGTTGCCATGACTAAGTATAGCTACACCAAACACACACACAAGCTAGCCCTGCTGCGCAGGCTGCACGCTCTCAGTCTCCCTGGATTTGTTTCAAATGACAGCTGCCTGCCAAAACCGCTCTGTGTGATATGTCAGACTTGCCTCAGCAATGATGCTATGAAGCCATTGAAAATACGCATTAATTTATAAACAAACCATCCACGTCTCAAGGATAAACCAGACCTCTTTTTTTTTTACAAAAAAGAGAGGACCATACCAAACAAAAATGCTGCACAATAATTTCAAAGACTATGAGAATTTACTGAAGGCTTCATACTCTCTCATATCATTTTCCAAGTGCCAGGCTCCTTTCACCATAGTTGAAAAGCTGGTCATAGCCTCAGTCGTGGATGCTTGCCGAGAGGTTTTAGGCCCAACTGCAGCGACAAAGATCAGCATCATCACACTTTCTAATGACACGTAGGATCCAGGTTATGGCAGATGATATTAAATCACAGGTTTTAAAAAGAACTCGCACATCAAATTGGTTTGCAATCCTATTAGGTAAGACGACTGACATTATAAATGCCCGCTTCTTGTATATATTCGATACATACAGTATATGAAGAATTCATTTGTTGCAAAGTGTTGCCTCAGAATACAACCGCAGGTGAAATATTCTGTCTTCAGAACGAGTACGTAACGGGACTTGGAATACAGTGGCACTGTTGTATCTGGTACTGTACGGATGAGACTGCTGCTCAACCTATCCATGCAGGGATGCACACGTCATTTTCCAAACAAACGATAAAATAGATTTTATTGGCAAAACAATAAAAACATGATTTATTCATTATACACAATCACATGACCTGTGCTGTCAATAAAACAATGTAACAACTGAATCTTTATAATTATTTCTATATACGTTATTAAAAACATTAAATAGTACAAGATGTTTGACACACCAGAGTGGCGCAGCAGTCTAAGGCATTGCATCTCAGTGCTAGAGGCATCACTACAGACCCTGGTTCAATCCCAGGCTGTATGATCGGGATTACCATAGGGCAGTGCACAATTGGCCCAGTGTCATCTGGGTTAGGGGAGGGTTTGGCCAGTGTAGGATGTTATTGTAAATAAGAATTTGTTCTTAACTGGTGTGCCTGTCTTTTGGACACCAACACGTCAGAGGGATGGAGGAGAGGGACACTCAAGGTGTTTGTGTGTCTGGAGAGAGAGGCATTTTCGATATGTTCCCCCTATTCTCAACTGACGAGAGTGATGTAGAAATGGATCACATGTATAAATTGATGGGATCACATCTGAGCCAAACTCAGCTCAAATTCTAGGATTACTGTCCCTCACAATCTGATCTACTCCCAGGAAAGCAGTGGATGCGTAATCCGTTCACCAGCACTGAAGAGACTCACAGCTTGTCACCGGTTCTTGAGGATAAACTATTGGAACTGTCCTGTGACCAAGACCTGGGCGCTTGTTTTAATGAGATGCGCCTGTCCATATTCTGGCTGTTCAGCAATGGAGAATACCCACAACTCAGCGAGATGGCAGTGAAGACATTCATCCCCTTTCATTCTACGTACTTAAGATGTACCAGCTTCTCCTCTCTTGCTGCAACAAAATCTAAATGTTGCAGCAGACTGGCTGTTGAAACACCTTGAGTGTCCCTCTCCTCCATCCCTCTGACGTGTTGGTGTCCAAGAGACAGACACACCAGTTAAGAATAAATTCTTATTTACAATGACGGCCTACCCCGGCCAAACCCAGACGACACTGGGCTAATTGTGCGCCACCCTATGGGACTTCTGATCATACAGCCCAGGATGGAACCAGGGTCTGTAGTGACGCCTCTAGCACTGAGATGCAGCGCCTTAGACTGCTGCGCCACACGGGTGAGTCAAACATCTTGTACTATTAAACATTTTTAACAACGTATATAGAAATAATTATAGAGATTCAGTTGTTGTTACATTGTTTTTATTGACAGCACAGGTAATGTGATTGTGTATAATGACTAAATCATGTTTTTATTGTTTATGTCATTTACAGACAGACATCCCCTGAAGACAGCCCATCAAATAGACAGGCAAACAGACATCCCCTGAAGACGGCCCATCAAATAGACAGGGAAACAGACATCCCCTGAAGACAGCCCATCAAATAGACAGGGAAACAGACATCCCCTGAAGACAGCCCATCAAATAGACAGGGAAACAGACAGCCCCTGAAGACAGCCCATCAAATAGACAGGGAAACAGACAGCCCCTGAAGACAGCCCATCAAATAGACAGGGAAACAGACAGCCCCTGAAGACAGCCCATCAAATAGACAGGCAAACAGACAGCCCCTGAAGACAGCCCATCAAATAGACAGGGAAACAGACAGCCCCTGAAGACAGCCCATCAAATAGACAGGGAAACAGACAGCCCCTGAAGACAGCCCATGAAGAAAGCATAGAGAGAGACATTGCCCATGAAGACGGCAGAAACAAACCATGAAGGCAGCCAAGAAAATACATAATTCATACATTTTGTGTAAAGAAAGAAATTTAATCAGTCTTTTTTATAAAGAAAAAGCGATTGCCAACATTTTTTTTTACCAAAGCAGTCCCCAGAACAAGAAGGCCATGTCTTGCTGGTCCCTGGCACAAAAAGTTTGAGAAAGGCTGATATAATAAACAGCCAAGTGGTAAATTGCATTTTGTTCTAAAGAAAGGACAAAGCTTTTGGCTAATGCACAAATGACTCTGCTTGGTCGAGGAATTAACCTAATATATTATCAAGCTGGGTATTTTTTAATACAAATTTTTACATAACAGACATTACCTGTCGTTGCTGATGAAGCCATCTGTGTCATCAGGGCAGTAACTCGGGTCACTATCAGAAGCGTCATGATGGCGTGTCCTTTTCATGGGAGTCAAGGGAGACACTGGCAACAATTTAGGAGGTGTCACAATGGTATTTGTGTCGCATGACACGGTTTTATTCTGAGGTCTTGCCTGACAAGCTGTGAAAGTAACAAGTGATCAGTGAATACAATTATTTATTGAGGTCGCTAAACCGTTGTAACCATATTGCTGGACATGTAATGACACCCACCTTTGCTCCTTCTGGTAGGTCCAGTCATCCGTTCATGACCAGGGGATCAGTTTGGCACCCAGCTGTGCACTTTGTCTAACAGAAAAACAGCAACAACAATTGTCATCATCCCTCAATTATAAACATAGCTTGAGAAATAACGTCACCTCGTTGGAAGCTAATGCCATGCTTTACATATGTAGACTGACTGGCTCCAGATTGGATTAGATTCAGGCCGGTGACACCGTTACACTATGCAACCAACTGTGATATGTTTTGCTATGGCACTGGGTTGGTTTGAGTTTGTTGCTGCTAGTTAGTACACTGTTGTATTCAGACATGAGTTAGCTAGTACCACCATCCAAACATGGATGTAACATGGGGGTAGACATAACAGTTTCTCCCATTCTTCCCTGCATATCCTCTCAAGCTCTGTCAGGTTGGATGGGTTGGCCCCCATGATTTGATTTGGATGGGGAGAGTCGTTACACAGCTATTTTTAGGTCTCTCCAGAGATGTTCGATCAGGTTCAAGTCTTGACTCTGGCTGGGCCACTCAAGGACATTCAGCGACTTGTCCCAAAGCCACTCCTGCATTGCCTTGGCTGTGTGCTTAGGATCGTTGTCCTGTTGGAAGGTGAATCTTCGCCCCAGTCTGAGGTCCTGAGTGCTCTGGAGCAGGTCATCATCAAGGATCTCTGTACTTTTCTCTGTTCATCTTTTCCTCGATCCTGACTAGTCTCCCAGTCCCTGCCGTTGAAAAACATCCCCACAGCATGAGGCTGCCACCACCATGCTTCACCATAGGGATGGGGCCAGGTTTCCTCCAGACATGATGCTTGCCATTCAGGCCAAAGAGTTCAATTTTGGTTTCATCAGACCAGAGAATCTTGTTTCTCATGCTCGGAGAGTCCTTTAGGTGCCTTTTGGCAATCTCCAAGCGGGCTGTTATGTGCCTTTTACTGAGGAGTGGCTTCCGTCTGGCTACTCTACCATAAAGGCCTGATTGGTGGAGTGTTGCAGAGATAGTTGTCCTTCTGGAAGGTTCTCCCATCTCCACAGAGGAACTCTAGAGCTCTGTCAGAGTGACCTTCGGTTCTTGGTCACCTTCCTGATCGAGGCCCTTCTCCCCCCGATTGCTCATTTTGGCAGGGCGGACAGTTCTAGGAAGAGTCTTGGTGGTTCCAAACTTCTTCCATTTAAGAATGACGGATGCCACTATGTTCTTGGGGACCTTCAATGCTGCAGAAATGTTTTGGTACCCTTCCCCAGATCTGTGCCTCGACACAATCCTGTCTCTGAGCTCTATGGACAATTCCTTCGACCTCATGGCTTGGTGTTTGCTCTGACATGCACTGTCAACTGTGGGACCTTATACAGACAGGTGTATGCCTTTCCAAATCATGTCCAATCAATTTAACCTGTCTGAGAACGTGGGACGCTTGCGTCCCACCCTAGTCAACAGCCAGTGGAATCGCGTCGCACGAAATACAAATACCTCTATATGCTATAACTTCAATTTCTCAAACATATGACTATTTTATACCATTTTATAGATACACCTCTCCTAAATCGAACCACGTTGTCCGATTTCAAAAAGGCTTTACAGCAAAAGCAAAACATTAGATTATGTTAGGAGAGTAGCCTGCCAAAAAAAATCACACTGCCATTTTCAAAGCAACTAGCATGCATCACAAATACCCAAAACACAGCTAAATGCAGCACTAACCTTTGACAATCTTCATCAGATGACACTCCTAGGACATCATGTTACACAATACATGCATTTGTTGTTCGATAAAGTTCATATTTATATATAAAAACAGCATTTTACACCGGCGCGTGACGTTCAGAAAATATTTTCCCTCAAATGCTTCTGGTGATCAGCGCTACAATTTACAAAATTACTATTCGAAAACATTGTTAAAATTTAATATTGTCATTCAAAGAATTATAGATTAACATCTCGTGAATGCAACCGCATTGCCAGATTTAAAAATAACTTTACTGGGAAATCACACTTTGCAATAAAAGACATGGTATGCTCAGAAAAATAGGCTAGGCGATACATGTTAGCGCCATCTTGGAAACATCTAAAATCAAATATACTATTGTAAATATTCCCTTACCTTTGATTCTCTTCATCAGAAGGCACTTCCAGGAATCCCAGGTCCACAACAAATGTAGTTTTGTTCGAAAAAGTTTATAATTTATGTCCCAATAGTACCTTCTTGTTAGCGCGTTCCGAAGGCTACTCATAATGTACTGAAGCGCGCGGGACTTGTCGTCACGAATGTGCAAAAAATATATATTTACGTTCGTTCAAACATGTCAAACGTTGTATAACATAAATCTTTAGGGCCTTTTACAACCAGAGCTTCAATAATATTCAAGGCGGACGATTGCATTGTCTTACTAAACGTTTCGGAACAAAAGGGTTCCCATGGGCGTCCGCGTCATAGTAGTAATGGCCCTCCCCCTGTGACCAACTTCCCAAGCCTCTCTTTGGGTCAGTTTCTACCATAGAAGACTACCATTTACCACTTTGTAAAGACTGTTGACATCTAGTGGAAGCCTTAGGAAGTGCTAAATGATTAATAAGTTCCTGTGTGTTTCAATGGCAAAGGCTTGAAAGTGATTCCACACATCAGATTTCCACTTCCTGTTAGGATTTGTCTCATGTTTTTGACTGCCATATGAGTTCTGTTATACTCACAGACACCATTCAAACAGTTTTAGAAACTTTAGAGAGTTTTCTATCCAAATCTACTAATTATATGCATATTCTAGTTACTGGGCAGGAGTAGTAACCAGATTAAATTGGGTACGTTTTTTATCCGGCCGTGCAAATACTGCCCCCTATCCCCAATTAATATACCACAGGTGGACTCCAATCAAGTTGTAGAAACATCTCAAGGATGATCAATGGAAACAGGATGCAGCTGAGTTAAATTTCGAGTCTCATGGCAAAGGGTCTGAATACTTATGTAAATATGGTATTTCTGTTTTGTATTTTTTATACATTTGCAAAAAAATCACTTTGTCATAATGGGCTATAGATTGATGAGGGAAAACATTAATTAATCAATTTTAGAATAAGGCTGTAACGTAACAAAATGTTGAAAAGGGAAGGGGTCTGAACACTTTCCGAATGCACTGTACAAAACCAGCACTGTATGGTCTAGCTACTTGTATACTTACCACCGGGGACCATCGAACTCCAATCACCTAATTTGCATGACAGGGTCTTTCGCCAGGGCATGCAAACCATAGCTGGTGGTTGTACATCCTGCTGGAAGCATGCATTGCATGGTCAAGTCGTATAGGGCTTTCAGTCTCAAACGGTTTTGATCCTTTGAATGCATTGGTTGGGCTCCCGAGTGGCGCAGCGGTCTAAGGCACTGTATCTCAGTGCAAGAGGTGTCACTATAGTACCTGGTTCAAATCCAGGCTTTATCACATCTGGCTGTGATTGGGAGTCCCATAGGGCGGCGCAGAATTGGAACAGTGTTGTTGGGGTTTGATCGGAGTAGGCCGTCATTGTAAATAAGAATTTGTTCTGAACTGACTTGCCTAGTTAAATAAACATATTTTTTTTTTTACATGAAACAATGGAGCCCCATTCATTGAAGGGAAGCAAAGTGAGAGGAATGGCGATTACCAGTAGGAGTTAATGTTCAGTCAGGAATCTTTGAACTGTGGCTTCACATTTTATTTAAAGGTTGATCGGCAGGTTATTACGTTGATTTAAACATACCATTTTATCAACATTGACACCATTTCAAATAAAGTACATCTAATCAAATATGAAATTCAACATAATTTCAACTACCCAATAAGATTTTTTACGTTTCTAAATTGAATTTTCAACATATTTTTATACATAGCTCTGATGATTATGTTGACATTAGACTGATGCAACAACAGGTTAGTCAGGTTAAGTCAATGTATTTAAATTGAAGTTTTACCCTGATTTGAATGTTTACAATGCTGGTTGAAATTAGATGAAAACAGTACTGGTTTATGACTTTTTTCATATCCAATGTACACTTAGTGGCTAAAAGTATGTGGATAAATTGTTTACCTTCTATAAGTTTAAGAAGTATTTATATATATATATATATTTTTTTTTTATATATATTTTTTTAAGGGGTGGATCAGCTTAATACTGCGGGAAGATTGTTGCTTCCATCAATGTAATTGTCTGCATCATTTCCAATCCCCCATATATTTTTGGGGTAAATATATATATCCATATACATACACGTATGCATACATATACACATATATACATACACATACCTATATAGATATACATACTTTTTTAAGAATATACCTTTACTATTCCCCGCAAACCCTACCACCCTTCCCCCAATTGGAGTAAACTAATAAACACTTAGGCTTCTACCTTCAGTTTATACATCTTATACACATTTTACAGGCACAATCTATTTTACAATAGTTATATTTTGTTTGTTTTTAGTCCTTCCTCTATTGCTGATGTCCATCCAGTTTGATTTCTATTTGTAACTGTGCTATTTCACAACATTTCTTAACCTATATACATTTTACAGACCTCGTATGTTTTACATTGGTTATCTTGTTATTCGTCCCACCCTTCAGCTCCATTCAACCCCTCCCATCTATCTCTCAACATCATCCATTTTGGATTTCTATTTGCCATATATTTTTCAACTGTGCTGTGATGCTTCACAAAAGTACTGAGCCTTTCTATTCTCATAGCTTCTACAGATTGTAAATTAAAAATAATTTTTTTTGCTAAAATAATAATTATATTATTGATTGACTGAGTATGGTTTTTCAAATCACCCAGTATTGCTATCTGCAGCGTTAGTTCTAGGTAAATGTTGTAATTCTTCAGTCATTCCTGGACCTGTGACCAAAAACGAGCTACATATGGACAATACCAAAATAAATGATCTAATGACTCTGCCTCCTCACAGCAAAATCTGCAGAGCCGGGAAGATTGTATCCCCCGTATATATAACATTCTATTGGTTGCAAGAATTTTGTATAGTAATTTAAATTGAAAAATTCGAAGTTTTGAATCCGGCGTTGTTTTGCTTGTCAATTCATAAACCATGTGCCATGGAATGGGTACATCGAAAATCTCTTCCCAACTATTTTGCAATTTATATGGCACAGCTGTGATTTTTTGGTCCTTGAATGAAATTGTTACATGTTTTTATTTATCACACTTTTCTTTAACCATTTATGTTCTTTAATACCGAGGCCGACATACAAGTTCCTTACTTTTTTCCCCTTCTACTCGCCTCTTCCATTTTTGCGGTAATTCTGCAATTAATTTGTTGTAATTTTGGGTAGAGCAGACATTTCCATATGTCTGTGTTAGCTGCATATGTGACATAACTCCACCAGTCCTATTTATGATATCATTCACTAAAATTATACTTTTTTAAACATTTCTTAGAAAAATACGTTTTTTTTTATCAATTAGTATTTTTTAGTTTAATCACAATATTTGTTGTATTATTTGTTCTGTCTTTTCAGGTGGATTAAACTTAAATTGCAACCAAAGGCTTGTTTAAAAAATAACAATATTTCAGAGATTATTTCCTTTTCAAACAACCGAAAGTGAGCAGGTGTAATCTGAATAAAGGGAAAAAGGTCATTCTTGAACATAGGATGAGACATTCCTACCAATTTATTAGAGAACCAGTTTGGATTTAAGTATAACTTTTGTATGACTGATGCCTTTAGTGAGAGGTCTAATGCTTTAATATTTAATAATTTCTGCCCTCGAATTCATATTCGTTATATAAATAAGCCCTTTTAATTTTGTCTGGCTTGCCGTTCCAAATAAAATTGAATATTTTTTGTTCATATAATTTAAAAAGCAGGTCACTAGATGTAGGCAAAACCATAAGCAAATAGATAAACTGTGATATGACTAAAGAGTTAATCAGGGTGATTTTTCCACAAATAGACAGGTATTTTCCTTTCCATGGTAGCAAAATCTTATCTATTTTTGCTAACTTTCTATAAAAATATATTTGAGTGAGATCATTTCTTTCTTTTGGGATTTGTATACCGAGTATGTCTACATCTCCGTCAGACCATTTAACTGGTAAACTACACGGTAATGTAAAATGTGCATTCTTTTGTGATTACATACGTAATATAGTACACTTATCATAATTTGGTTTTAACACAGAGAGGATAACAAAAGTATCTAGATCCTCTATGAGGCTTTGGAGAGATTCTAATTGTGGTTTTAGAAGAAAACATGAATCATCAGGGTACAATGACACCTTAGTTTTTAAGCCACGGATTTCTAATCCCTTAATATTATTGTTTGATCTAATTTTAACAGCTAACATTTCGATGGCAATAATAAATAGATATGCCGATAGTGGACAACCTTGTTTTACTCCTCTAGATAGTTTAAAACTTTCTGAGATGTAGCCATTATTTACTATTTTACACCTAGGGTTACTATACATAACTTTAACCCATTTTATAAGAGATTCCCTAAAATTGAAATATTCTAGGCATTTATATATAAACTCCAGTCGTACTTTATCAAAAGCCCTTTCAAAATCAGCGATGAAAACCAGGCCTGGTGTCCCCGATATTTCATACTATTATATTGTTTCCAGTTCTTGTCTTATATTTTCTCCAATGTATCGTCCATGTAAAAACCTGTCTGATTAGGATGAATAATATCTGACAATACTTATTTAATTCTATGCGCCAAGCATTTTGCTAGGATTTTTGCATCACAACACTGAAGTTTAAGAGGTCTCCAATTTTTTTAAATGGACTGGATCTTTATATATACCACTTGGGTCCTGTTTCAGTAATAATGATATCAGACCTTCTTGTTGCGTGTCTGCTAATCTACCATTTATATAGGAGTGGTTAAAACATGCTAATAAAGTTCCTCTGAGTAAATCAAAAAAAGTTTTGTATACGTCCACTGGTATGCCATCCAGCTCTGGAATATTCCCAGCCTTAAAAGCCCCAATTGCATCAAGAAGTTCCTCCTCTGTAATTTGGCCTTCACATGAGTCTTTCTGAACAGATGTTAATTTAAAAAAATCCATACTATTAGTTTCAGTTAGTGGAGATGGAAGAGACTGAAACAAAAACATATTCTTAAAGTACAGTACTCCCTCTTTCAAAATATCATTTGGTGAATCATGCGTGACTCCATAATTTGTAACAAGTTGCAATAAAAAAATGTTGGTAGCATTTCTATATTGAAGATTGAAAAAGAATTTGGTGCATTTTTCCCCATATTCCATCCAGTTCGCTTTATTTAAAAAAAATATTACACTGAATCTTTCTTGAATAATTTCCTCCATTTCTTTTTGTTATTCTTCTAACTTATTCTGTGCCTCTATGGTACAGTTTTTATTGCTATCTAACTGTACTGTTAGTCCTTCAATTTCCTTTGTTAATATGGACTCTTTTGATCTAAATTGCTTTTGTTTTATAGATGAGTACTGAATTGCATGGCCTCTAAAGGCACATGTGAAAGTGTACCATACAATAAGGGGATCTGCTGTACCTATGTTATGTCTGAAAAAGTCAGTTATCAATTCTTCTCTCCTAGTTCTAAACTATTTACCATCTAGTCGGCTTTGATTAAATTTCCAATATCCTCGCCTACGTGGAAATTCTGTAAGAGTAATATATATGCCAATTATGTGATGATCCAACCGCATTCTGTCCCCTATCAACACTTTTTAAACTTTTGGTGCCAGAGAGAATGGCATAAGAAAGTAGTCAAGACAACTAGCTTGATTAAGCCTCCGCCATGTATATCTCACTAGGTGTTAGAGCCAATTTGGACATATTTGTATAAAAGACAGAACATTCAGAGCTCCATGTATATTTGTGTAAATATGAATGTATATGATGAAATATTAGGTACGTACCTTTATGATTTATATTTACCTGATTGAGATGTATTCATTTGTTGTTAGCGTAACTTAGTTTTGTCCCCCCCTCTTGCCCATTCATTGTACTGCAGTAAGTGTGTTAGGATAAAAGCAGGAAGTTGGGCCTTTGGGGGGAGGAGTCCTTGCTAGACGCGGGAGCGGTATAGTTTTTTGACCATACAGACAGGTCATATTGTGTATTTTCCATATCAAGTAATCTATGTTTTAAGTTGATTGGATATTCATTTTCCTGTTAGATATAAGAAGAATAAACATTTTTGTTGCACCATATCCCTGGATCACATTGAATGTTTGGCTTTTTGGAAACCTTGAGTGTGGACTGTATGCGTACCAAACAACCCCGCTTCAGGCTTGGGCAGTGGCTATGGTAAAGAGGAAAGGAAGCCACTACAATCAAGTCAAAAAACTCAGTGAAGGATTGCTATCGGAAGGAAATCTCCGGTTTCGGACACACACTGGATATTGTTCTATTTGTAATTGCATTCGTACCATAAGGACAGCTCGCTTGGAAGGACTTGAACTCCTAGAATTCGCCAGCAGTGAGTAACCACTGCGAATGAATGAGCTGCCCTGTTCAATGCGATCGTTTGATCAGTCATATTATGGAAGCGCAAATGTGCTTATAATTGGAATGTTTGATAAACTTGGGAATGGAATTCAAAACACAGCGCTGTGAAAACAATTAAGAAGTTTAAGTTTGGGAAACACTGAGATCCTATGCACAATGTAACCTAATCATATGTCTAATATTTGGCCTAACGTGGAAATGCAATGCATCCACGCAACGAATGATACTGCGTGTTCAAACTTCATTAAAGGGACAAAATGTATAAAGGGATGAAATGTTTAAAACGCAACTAAAATGCCGAACTTGCACATGTTCAATTCAAAATGGGTCAATATGCTGAAATGGATGACTGTGTTTTAAAGCATTAAAGGAGGTCTAAAGGGGCATTACGTTTAACAATCAAACCAACAACTGTGTCATTGTAAATTGAGTGAACTAAAAGTGAATGATGGAGGATGAAATCCCAAATAAGACTCCACTGGAGAGGGCAGAGGAGCATTTAAATTCACTCTATGCAGCCCGGAGAGGCAAACTTGGAGTGTGTACACGCAAAATGAATGAAATAAAAGTCCTTCTTGTTGATGGAGGAAACATTGAAACTGTGAATGAGAGTCTTGAAGCATTTGATGCTGTTCTCAATGACTTTAAGAATGCTCATGAATCTGTGCTAGAGCTGGTCACAGAGGAGGAACAGGACCAGGAGAGCATGAACTATTATCAACCAAGAATGAGAACTTATGAACATTTCCTGAAAGAGGTGGAAATATGGAAAAAAGCTGAAGTTGAGCCACAAACGCGCATTGAACCACACGACAGCATTTCCAATGTGTCAAAAACTTCAAGTAAAACAAAGTATTCTAAGACGGCTTCCTCAGTGTCGTCTGCACGCCTAAAAGCTGAGGCAGAACGAGCAGCTCTACTAGCTCGCCAAGCATCATTACAGGACAAGCATGCACTGGAACTGGAGAAAGCTCAACTGAATGTTAGGATGGAGAAAATGGCACTGGAAACGGACATAGCAGCATATAATGCCAAACTGAAGGTCCTGGAGAGTGTTGAGTCAACTTCTCAATCCCATGCTGTGGCAGCTCATTTACTAGGCCAAGAAGATGGAATGAACTCTTATTTTGAGAACCAGGAACCCGAGGTCTATGTGGAACCTGAACCATCACCTGTTGAGTTTACTGCATTAGGTGCAGTTCCAAAGACCCCACTACAAAGGGTTTTACAACAACCGACAACAAAGCCATCAAAACCTATTCAGAAAACAGTCATGAACCACACCCTTAAGCAGCCAACTGCAAGGTCTAGCAATCAACACAGAATCAACACTGCGGGTATCAGCGATAATACCAGCCATGATAATCTCTCTACTGTCATGCAAAGGCAGAATGAAATTGCTGACCTCCTTGTACTACAGCACAAACAGGCCACACTCCCTGTTAGGGAGATACCTATGTTTGACGGTGATCCTCTAAACTTTAGGCCATTCATGCGTGCATTTGAACATGGTATAGAAGATAAGACGAGCAGTCACCAGGATAGGCTCTATTACCTGGAACAGTACACCACTGGTCAGCCCAAGGATCTGGTACGTAGTTGTCTGCATATGGAAGCCAGAAGAGGCTATGCAGAGGCTAAGAGGTTGTTGAAGGAACACTTTGGCAATGAAATCAAAGTCACCACTGCTTACATGGAAAAAGCTTGGAACTGGACAAACATCAAACCGGATGATGGAAAGGGACTGGGTGGCTATGCACTCTATCTTAGAGGTTGCTGTAACGCTATGCAAGACCTACAGAACATGGAAGAGCTTAATCTTCCCTCCAACATAAAGTTGATCATGTCAAAACTTCCCTACAAACTAAGGGAAAAATGGAGGTCTACGGCATGTGATATTTTAGAGAGAAGACACCTGAGGGCCCAGTTCAGTGACCTTGTGACGTTCATGGAAAAACAGGCCAAAATACTGCAGGACCCGTTGTATGGAGATATTCAAGATCCCCTGTCCAACAAAAAGTTTTTAAAAACCAGAACAGAAGCTGACTTTAAACAGCAGTTCAAGTCCAAGAGTAGGGGAAGCAGCTTTGCCACTGCAGTAGCTGTAGTGGCAGATTGTGACTCTGAAAAACCTCTAAAAGAACAAACATTAAAAGTAAAGAGACCAGGCACCTACCCTTCTGACGCTCCCAGTACCTCATGCGTATTTTGTGCTGGAGAGCATTTATTGGTCGACTGCCAACAGGTGAAGGCACAGCCACACAAATCCAAGGTTGAGTTTCTGAGATCAAAAGGCCTTTGTTTTGGCTGTTTGATGAGAGGACACTTAAGCAAAGAATGTAAAAGAAGGATGACCTGTCAGAGCTGTCAAAGAAAGCATCCCACTATCCTGCACATTGAAGGAAGAGAGAGATTTAGATCTCAAAAGGCAGATATGAGTGGTGTAGCAGTAAAGCGGGAGGAGACTGTCAGCAGTGCTCTTGTTTCACTGGAAGCTGGTGAAGATACCGGGGCCGGTACAGATTGTGCAGTTGCAATTGTGCCAGTTCAAGTAAAGGTGGCAAATGGAAGCAAGTCTGTGTTAACCTATGCGTTTCTCGATTCTGGTAGCTCGGCAACATTTTGTACGGAGAGACTCATGAGGCAGCTGAATGCTAAATGCAGTGAGACTGAAATTCTGCTACGCACAATGGGGCAGGAGAGTCCTACCAAGGGCTTTGAGATATCTGGATTAGAGATTGGCAACGTGGAAGGCAACACATTTCTTGCATTACCAAAGGTCTACACCCAAAATAAGATCCCAGTGACAAGAGAGAACATTCCCACTCAGAAAGATCTCAAAAGGTGGCCATACCTGAAAGAGGTTCAGTTGAAGGAAATTGATGCCGACGTCGAACTCCTGATTGGCGTAAATGCTCCAAAGGCAATGGAACCCTGGCAAATCATAAATAGCCAAGGCAACGGACCGTATGCAGTGAAAACCATATTTGGCTGGGTGATGAACGGTCCTCTTAACAATTGTACCATGGCAGAAGAATCTGGATGTCCTACGGTGATGGCCAATCGTATCTCAATGGCCGACCTGGGGGTTCTTCTTGTAAATCAATACAACCATGACTTCCCTGAGAGAGAGTATGAAGAGAAAAGTGAGATGTCAGCTGAGGATCGTAAGTTTATGGAGATAGTATCAAGCTCCATAACCCTCAAAGACCGTCACTACTACTTACCGTTGCCCTTTCGCAACAAACAGGTAGTTCTGCCGAACAATCGTGACATGGCAAAGCAGCGGGCTCTAAATATCATCAGGAAGTTTAAGAAGGATGAAGGTTATGCTGCAGAGTACAAAGGCTTCACGGAAGAGATGATAACAAAAGGTTATGCCGAGAAGGTACCACAAGAACAGCTTCTCAGAAAGAAAGGCAAGGTATGGTACATACCACACCATGGCGTTCACCATAAGCGCAAAGGAACAATACGAGTGGTGTTTTGACTGTTCATCATCCTATAAAGGTACATCTCTTAACAGTGAACTCCTTCAAGGCCCTGACCTGGCAAACACGCTTATAGGAGTCTTGCTAAGATTTCGGCAAGAGCACATTGCCATGATGGCAGACATCGAAGGAATGTTCCATCAAGTACGTGTCCATGAAGATGACTTAGACTTCCTGCGATTCCAATGGTGGCCGGATGGTGACACTAACAAAAGATTGGAGGAGTACAGAATGACAGTACATCTTTTCGGTGCTATATCCTCTCCAAGTTGTGCAAATGTTGCACTACGAAAGACTGCAGAAGACAACTGTGAGAGGTACGATGAAGAGGTGATTCAAACAGTCAAGTCCAACTTCTATGTTGATGACTGCCTCAAGTCAGTGGCCACAGAAGAACGAGCCATAGCTCTCACAAAAAACCTCAGGGATGTGTGCTCTCAGGGTGGGTTCAAATTAACCAAGTGGGTCGGCAACAGCCGTGCTGTTCTGGCTTCTATTCCTGATGAACACAAAGCCAAGCAGATAAAAGAACTGGACCTGGACCGAGAAAAGCTGCCTGTTGAAAGAGCACATGGAATCCGATGGAACATTGAAAGAGATGCGTTTACCTTCCGAGTCATTGTCAAGAACAGACCCCTTACAAGAAGAGGTATTCTCTCTACTGTCAGCTCTGTTTATGATCCATTAGGTTTCCTCGCCCCATTCGTATTAAAGGCAAAGCAAATTCTTCAAGTGCTCTGCAAGCTAAAGTGTGGATGGGACGAAGTCATCCCCGAAGAACACTCTATTTCATGGAAGAGATGGCTCTCAGAGCTAGACCAGCTTTCCAGATTCCAGATAGACAGGTGTATGATGCCTGAGAACTTTGGTCAAGTCAAGACCGCACAGCTGCATCACTTCGGTGATGCAAGTGAGCAAGGTTATGGCACGGCAAGCTACCTTAGGTTCACAAACTGTATGGGAAAGGTCCACATCACATTCATACTGGGGAAATCAAGGGTCACTCCACTCAAGCAGATGACGATCCCCAGACTGGAACTTGCTGCAGCAACATTGGCAGTGAGAGTGGACAGGATGTTAAGGTTGGAGCTCCAGATTGGACTTGAGGAGTCAACTTTCTGGACAGACAGCCAGTCTGTGCTAAAATACATCCGCAACGATACCAAGAGATTCCATACCTTTGTGGCTAATACATTTAACATTTACATTTAAGTCATTTAGCAGACGCTCTTATCCAGAGCGACTTACAAATTGGTGCATTCACCTTAAGATATCCAGTGGAACAACCACTTTACAATAGTGCATCTAAATCTTTCGGGGGGGGGGGGGTAGAAGGATTACTTTATCCTATCCCAGGTATTCCTTAAAGAGGTGGGGTTTCAGGTGTCTCCGGAAGGTGGTGATTGACTCCGCTGTCCTGGCGTCGTGAGGGAGCTTGTTCCACCATTGGGGTGCCAGAGCAGCGAACAGTTTTGACTGGGCTGAGCGGGAGCTGTGCTTCCTCAGAGGTAGGGAGGCGAGCAGGCCAGAGGTGGACGAACGCAGTGCCCTTGTTTGGGTGTAGGGCCTGATCAGAGCCTGAAGGTACGGAGGTGCCGTTCCCCTCACAGCTCCGTAGGCAAGAACCATGGACTTGTAGCGGATGCGAGCTTCAACTGGAAGCCAGTGGAGAGAGCGGAGGAGCGGGGTGACGTGAGAGAACTTGGGAAGGTTGAACACCAGACGGGCTGCGGCGTTCTGGATGAGTTGTAGGGGTTTAATGGCACAGGCAGGGAGCCCAGCCAACAGCGAGTTGCAGTAATCCAGACGGGAGATGACAAGTGCCTGGACTAGGACCTGCGCCGCTTCCTGTGTGAGGCAGGGTCGTACTCTGCGAATGTTGTAGAGCATGAACCTACAGGATCGGGTCACCGCCTTGATGTTAGTGGAGAACGACAGGGTGTTGTCCAGGGTCACGCCAAGGTTCTTAGCACTCTGGGAGGAGGACACAAGGGAGTTGTCAACCGTGATGGCGAGATCATGGAACGGGCAGTCCTTCCCTGGGAGGAGGAGCAGCTCCGTCTTGCCGAGGTTCAGCTTGAGGTGGTGAGCCGTCATCCACACTGATATGTCTGCCAGACATGCAGAGATGCGATTCGCCACCTGGTTATCAGAAGGGGGAAAGGAGAAGATTAATTGTGTGTCGTCTGCGTAGCAATGATAGGAGAGACCATGTGAGGATATGACCGAG
The DNA here is from genome assembly GCF_901001165.1 of Salmo trutta. Taxonomy (NCBI): domain Eukaryota; kingdom Metazoa; phylum Chordata; class Actinopteri; order Salmoniformes; family Salmonidae; genus Salmo; species Salmo trutta. Next base: position 17,672,604 of record NC_042988.1, read on the forward strand.
CCAAGTGACTTGGTGTATAGTGAGAATAGGAGAGGGCCTAGAACAGAGCCCTGGGGGACACCAGTGGTGAGAGCACGTGGTGCGGAGACAGATTCTCGCCACGCCACCTGGTAGGAGCGACCTGTCAGGTAGGACGCAATCCAAGCGTGGGCCGCGCCGGAGATGCCCAGCTCGGAGAGGGTGGAGAGGAGGATCTGATGGTTCACGGTATCAAAGCCAGCAGATAGGTCTAGAAGGATGAGAGCAGAGGAGAGAGAGTTAGCTTTAGCAGTGCGGAGAGCCTCCGTGACACAGAGAAGAGCAGTCTCAGTTGAATGCCCAGTCTTGAAACCTGACTGATTAGGATCAAGAAGGTCATTCTGAGAGAGATAGCAGGAGAGCTGGCCAAGGACGGCACGTTCAAGAGTTTTGGAGAGAAAAGAAAGAAGGGATACTGGTCTGTAGTTGTTGATATCGGAGGGATCGAGTGTAGATTTTTTCAGAAGGGGTGCAACTCTCGCTCTCTTGAAGACGGAAGGGACGTAGCCAGCGGTCAAGGATGAGTTGATGAGCGAGGTGAGGTAGGGGAGAAGGTCTCCGGAAATGGTCTGGAGAAGAGAGGAGGGGATAGGGTCAAGTGGGCAGGTTGTTGGGCGGCCGGCCGTCACGAGACGCGAGATTTCATCTGGAGAGAGAGGGGAGAAAGAGGTCAAAGCACAGGGTAGGGCAGTGTGAGCAGGACCAGCGGTGTCGTTTGGCTTAGCAAACGAGGATCGGATGTCATCAGCCTTCTTTTCAAAATGGTTGACGAAGTCATCCGCAGAGAGAGAGGAGGGGGGGGAGGGGGAGGAGGATTCAGGAGGGAGGAGAAGGTAGCAAAGAGCTTCCTAGGGTTAGAGGCAGATGCTTGGAATTTAGAGTGGTAGAAAGTGGCTTTAGCAGCAGAGACAGAAGAGGAAAATGTAGAGAGGAGGGCGTGAAAGGATGCCAGGTCCGCAGGGAGGCGAGTTTTCCTCCATTTCCGCTCGGCTGCCCGGAGCCCTGTTCTGTGAGCTCGCAGTGAGTCGTCGAGCCACGGCGCAGGAGTGGAGGACCGAGCCGGCCTGGAGGATAGGGGACAGAGAAAATCGAAGGATGCAGAAAGGGAGGAGAGGAGGGTTGAGGAGGCAGAATCAGGAGATAGGTTGGAGAAGGTTTGAGCAGAGGGAAGAGATGATAGGATGGAAGAGGAGAGAGTAGCGGGAGAGAGAGAGCGAAGGTTGGGACGGCGCAATACCATCCGAGTAGGGGCAGAGTGAGAAGTATTGGATGAGAGCGAGAGGGAAAAGGATACAAGGTAGTGGTCGGAGACTTGGAGGGGAGTTGCAATGAGATTAGTGGAAGAACAGCATCTAGTAAAGATGAGGTCAAGCGTATTGCCTGCCTTGTGAGTAGGGGGGGAAGGTGAGAGGGTGAGGTCAAAGGAGGAGAGGAGTGGAAAGAAGGAGGCAGAGAGGAATGAGTCAAAGGTAGACGTGGGGAGGTTAAAGTCACCCAGAACTGTGAGAGGTGAGCCATCCTCAGGGAAGGAACTTATCAAGGCATCAAGCTCATTGATGAACTCTCCAAGGGAACCTGGAGGGCGATAAATGATAAGGATGTTAAGCTTGAAAGGGCTGGTAACTGTGACAGCATGGAATTCAAATGAGGAGATAGACAGATGGGTCAGGGGAGAAAGAGAGAATGTCCACTTGGGAGAGATGAGGATTCCAGTGCCACCACCCCGCTGGCTCGATGCTCTAGGGATATGCGAGAACACGTAGGCAGACGAGGAGAGAGCAGTAGGAGTAGCAGTGTTATCTGTGGTAATCCATGTTTCCGTCAGCGCCAGGAAGTCTAGGGACTGGAGGGTAGCATAGGCTGAGATGAACTCAGCCTTGTTGGCCGCAGACCGGCAGTTCCAGAGGCTGCCGGAGACCTGGAACTCCACGTGGGTCGTGCGCGCTGGGACCACCAGGTTAGAGTGGCAGCGGCCACGCGGTGTGAAGCGTTTGTATGGCCTGTGCAGAGGGGAGAGAACAGGGATAGCCAGACACATAGTTGACAAGCTACAGAAGAGGCTACGCTAATGCAAAGGAGATTGGAATGACAAGTGGACTACACGTCTCGAATGTTCAGAAAGTTAAGCTTACGTTGCGAAAATCTTATTGACTAAAGTGACGAAAATGCTAGCTAACTAACACAACACTACACTAATCAAGTCGTTCCGTTGTAATGTAATAGTTTCTACAGTGCTGCTAGTCGGTAGAGGTTGGCTATTATACAAAAGCAACTTTGTAGCTAGATAACATAACATAACACTAATCAAGACGTTCCTTTGTAACGTATTTAGTTTCTACAATGCTGCTCGTCGGTAATAGTTGGCTGGGTATGGAACAATTGCGTCGCGGGGGACGGAAATAGCTGGCTAGCTAACCTAGCTATTACTAAACTACACAATTATCAAGCTATGACAAAGACAGCTATGTAGCTAGCTAGCTAACACTGCACTAGTCAAATCGTTCCGTTGTAATGTATTAGTAATTACAGCGCTGCTAGTCGGTAGCAGTTGGCTAGCTAGCGGTGTTGACTAGCTAGCAGCTAGCAGGCAGCAGTGTTGACTACGTTAGGAGGACGAAAAAATAGCTGGCCTCGATAATTACTCTAAACTACACAATTATCTTTGATAGCTAAGAAAAAATTGTTCAGATCAAACAAACCAAACCGTTGTAATGTAAAGAAGTGTAATATTACCTGTGGAGCGAAGCGAAATGCGACTGCTCGCTCCGGACCGGAAGTCTTATTATTCTTAAACTAAATCTTTAATCACTTAATAATGGAGCAGGGCAATACAACGTACACAAACAAAATGAATCAAATGAGTGCTCTACGATAATGATGGCTGGTCAACAAATCTGGGTTGCTATGATCCATGACCTATCGAAAGCAAAACAGTGGAGGTATTTGAACTCCAAACACAACCCAGCCGATGATGCTTCAAGAGGATTACATGTTGAAATTTTCCTGAACTCAAAGAGATGGCGCAAAGGACCAGAATTCCTGGAGAAAACAGAAACACATTGGCCAAAAGTCCCCGAGGAGCTTGGCTCCATCCCTTCAGATGATCCAGAGGTGAGAAAAGATGTCATCGTAAACAGTACATGTGTGGAAGAAAAGAGTCCGACCAGCAAACTGATCGAGTACTATTCAACATGGAACAGCTTGAAGAAAGCAGTTGCCTGGATGCTGAAACTGAAGAGACTTCTTCTACAGTTAAGCCAGAAAAGGACAGTTCTCACCCAAACTGATCCAGGTTCAGAGCAGAGTCTGACAAACTCACTGAAGGAACAAATTGACAAGTTCAAACTGACATTTGGAAATAAAGTCTGTCTGTGGATGACCTAGATGAAGCAGAAAAGGCCATCATTCAATTTGAGCAACGACAGCACTTTAAACAAGAAATTGCACTAGTTGTGAAAGGAAAACAATGTGCCAAGAGAGATGGCTCAATCTGTAAGCTTGATCCAATTGTTGACAATGGCATTCTGAGAGTGGGAGGAAGGTTAAGCAAAGCTGCTATGCCTACGGAACTAAAGAATCCTATGATCCTACCCAAAGACTCCTACATCTCCAGACTGATCTTACTCCACATCCATGAGCAGGTTGGCCACTCTGGGAGAGGTCACATGCTTTCTAGACTTCGCCAGCGATATTGGATACCCTGTGCCAACTCCTTAGCAAGGAAGATCCTTAAGAGCTGTGTCTTCTGCAGGCGGATGCAAGCTAGAGCTGGAGAACAGAAGATGGCCGACCTTCCACAAGATCGGGTGTCACCTGATTTGCCGCCTTTCACCCATGTGGGCATAGATTACTTCGGCCCCATGAAGGTGAAGCGAGGCCGCGTTCATGTGAAGGGGTATGGTGTGATCTTTACTTGCCTTGTGAGTCGAGCTGTCCATCTAGAAGTTGCTAGTTATCTGGATACTGATTCCTGCATCAATGCCCTGCGCAGGTTCATCTGTCGAAGGGGCCCAGTCACAAGTATCAGAACAGACAATGGCACCAACTTTGTTGGAACACAGAGAGCTAGGAGAAGCTCTGAAAGAGCTGGATCACAAGATTCAAAATGAATTACTGAAGGAAGGAGTGACATGGTCATTCAATCCTCCCTCTGGAGCCCACCATGGGGGGGGTATGGGAGAGGTTGATCCGACTGGTGAAAAATATCCTCTATTCAGTCCTTAAAGAGCAAGTACTGGATGATGAGGCTTTGCAGACAGCCTTGTGTGAAGTTGAGGCAATCATGAACGACAGACCAATCACAACTGTAACAAATGACCCTAATGATCTAGAACCCCTGACTCCGAACCATCTGCTTCATCTGAAAGCAAAGCCAGTCCTGCCACCAGGACTATTCCAGAGAAGCGACCTATACTCATGAAGGAGATGGAAGCAAGTACAATATATTACTGACCTCTTCTGGAAGAGATGGATCAGGGAGTATCTTCCATTTATACAGGAGCGGAACAAGTGGAACAAAACTAAGAGAAACTTCAGTCCTGGTGACCTTGTGGTCATCGTCGACGACACCGCCCCTAGGAACTCTTGGCTAATGGGGCGTGTGGTAGAGGCTTTGCCAGGGGCCAAAAGTCTTGTCCGGAGCGTCTTGGTTAAGACCAATATCTTACAGAGACCTATCAATAAACTCTGTCTGCTCCTGGAGGTGGCGGAGTGAGACACACACACACACATACTCAGTACTCCATCTTTGAATCACGTGCACCTCTGATTCGTTGATGTTGTACTCTTACATTCTTTGATGTCGTAGTCATACATTTTTTGGACGTCATACTCTTGACATTTTTGGAAGTTGAACACCTGAACACTTCAGCTCAGACTCAGACTATTTTCCTATATGGCACCTTGTATATTTGTATATAGCTATGAACTGTAATAGTGCTCTGGTATAGAATGTTTTGTGTATTGGCTCTACGTTTGAATATTACGTAATTGTTGTCCATTCAGTGCAGTCAACAATTAGGGGCCGGTATGTTAGAGCCGATTTGGACATATTTGTATAAAAGACAGAACATTCAGAGCTCCATGTATATTTGTGTAAATATGAATGTATATGATGAAATATTAGGTACGTACCTTTATGATTTATATTTACCTGATTGAGATGTATTCATTTGTTGTTAGCGTAACTTAGTTTTGTCCCCCCCTCTTGCCCATTCATTGTACTGCAGTAAGTGTGTTAGGATAAAAGCAGGAAGTTGGGCCTTTGGGGGGAGGAGTCCTTGCTAGACACGGGAGCGGTATAGTTTTTTGACCATACAGACATACAGACAGGTCATATTGTGTATTTTCCATATCAAGTAATCTATGTTTTAAGTTGATTGGATATTCATTTTCCTGTTAGATATAAGAAGAATAAACATTTTTGTTGCACCATATCCCTGGATCACATTGAATGTTTGGCTTTTTGGAAACCTTGAGTGTGGACTGTATGCGTACCAAACAACCCCGCTTCAGGCTTGGGCAGTGGCTATGGTAAAGAGGAAAGGAAGCCACTACACTAGGTCAGGGTATTTAAGTCTCCATATATCCACTAATTCCAATATATCCATGACATTCATGATTTCCTTAAGTGCCTAAGGGTGATAGTTTGTAGTGTGATTTCCTTTCCGGTCCATAGAGGTATTTAAGACCGTATAAAAATCTCCCACCATAATAATAGAGTCTAGTGTTGCTTGTAGAGTTGATCAATTCTTATATATATTTTCAAAGAAACTTGGATCCTCATTATTCGCACCGTATAGGTTAATAAGCCATATCTGTTTATTGTCCAATAACATATTTAAAATAATCCATCTACCTTGATGATCTGTTTGGACAATTTGCACATTTGGATCAAAATGACCATCACCCCTTTTGAATTTCTTTGCCCATGGGAGAAATATATTCCGCCCCCAGTCCTTTTTCCACAAAACTTCATCTAAAATTATTGAATGAGTTTCCTGTTAACAATAGATATTGTATTCCTTCTCCTTAGCCAGGTAAATACTGATAGTCTTTTCTTATTATCTGCTAGGCCATTACAATTGTAACTGGCTATACTTATTTCACCACTTACCATAAGGAGACACAGCTTTCAATTATATTTATCAAAATATATGTTTGTAAACGTACCATTAAAAAGTAACATGATGATTGAGTGTCTATATAGCTGTACCATGATATTTGCATTGCTACCAAGTAAACCTCCAATTGGTCCCCACTATTCCACCCGCTAAATGCCCTCCTCATCCCGAGTTGGGTTGTCATCCCAATGCCCGGCAGACCACCCCCGACCCCCCGTATCCCATAGCCCTGAAAAGACTGGGATCCATCCTTCGAAAAGAGCACACAGTGCTATTTACAGAACAGAAGTAGATCAACCGCCAAATGCATTTCCATCGCCCTCACTTCGATTTGTATTATAGATAGCCATCAAAAAATATATATATACATATATATTTAAAAAATCCTGTTTCTTATTTTCCATATTTAGCTGTTAATATTTGTAGTTTAAGGAGTAGTGCCTTGTAATTCTGTTACCAGAAACCCACATACATTACATGACCAAAAGTATGTGGACACCTGCTCCTCAAACATCTCATTCCAAAATCATGGGCATTAATATTGAGTTGGTCCCCCCTTTGCTACTATAACAGCCTCCACTCTTCTGGGAAGGCTTTCCACTAGAAGTTGGAACATTGCTGTTGGGACTTGCTTCCATTCAGCCACAAGAGCATTACTGAGGTCAGGCACTGACATTGGGCAATTAGCCCTGGCTCGCAGTAGGCATTCCAATTCATCCAAAGGTGTTCGATGGGGTTGAGGTCAGGGCTCTGTGCAGGCCAGTCAAGTTCTTCCACACCGGTCTCAACAAACCATTTCCGTATGGACCTCGCTTTGTGCAAGGGGACATTGTCATGCTGAAACAGGAAAGGACCTTCCCCAAATTGTTTCCACAAAGTTGGAAGCACAGAATTGTCTAGAATGTCATTGCATGCTGTAGCATTACGATTTCCCTTCACTGGAACTAATGAACCATGAGACCATTATTCCTCCTCCACCAAACGTTACAGTTGGCACGATGCATTCGGGGTGGCAGCATTCTCCTGGCATCTGCCAAACCCAGATTCATCCGTTGGACTGCCAGATGGTGAACTGTGATTCATCACTCCAGAGAACGCGTTTCCACTGGTCCAATGGTGGCGCACTTGACACCACTCCAGCCGACCCTTTGACATTGCACACGGTGATCTTAGGCTTGTGTGCGGCTGCTCGGCCATGGAAACCCATTTCATAAATCCACTCCCCACGAACAGTTATTGTGTTGACGTTGCTTCCAGAGGCAGTTTGGAACTAGGTAGTGAGTGTTGCAACCGAAGACAGGCAATTGTTACGCACTCCTTGCTTCAGCACTCGTCGGTCCTGTTCTGTGAGCTTGTGTGGCCTACCACTTCGCGGCTGAGCCGTTGTTCCTCCTAGCCGTTTCCACTTCACAATAACAGGACTTACAGTTGACCAGGGAAGCTCTAGCATACCAGAAATTTGACGAATTGACTTGTTGGAAAGGTGTTATCCTATGACGGTGCCACGTTGAAAGTCACTGAGCTCTTCAATACGAGCCATTCTACGGCCAATGTTTGTCTATGGAAATTGCATGGTTGTGCGCTCAATTTTATACACTGTCAGCAATGGGTGTGACTGAAATAGCCAAATCCACTAATTTGAAAGGGTGTTCACATACTTTTGGCCATGTAGTGTATTTTCCACGTCACAATATTTTGACAAATGAAGTTGAAACAACAATGATTCAACCAGTGTCCCCAGTGGGATCAAATATAAACCTATGCCAGTAAAGCACCAATTTTAGTAAATAATTTTTTTCTCGTTACACCTGGGTTATTGAAAATACATCCCACAGATTAATCTTTTTTATTTAAAAAGGCAAGTCAATTAAGAACAAATTCTTATTTACAATGATGGCCTACACCGGCCAAACCCTAACGACACTGGGCTAATTGTGTGCCGCACTATGGGACTCTCAAATGCAGCCAGTTGTGATACAGCCTGGAATCAAACCAGGGTCTGTAGTGACGCCTCTAGCACTGAGATGCAGTGCCTTAGACCGCTGCGCCACTCGGGAGCCCTTAATAAAGGAAACACCAACATAAAGTGTCCTAATAGGGCCACCAGAACAGCTTCAATGCTCCTTGGCATAGATTCTACAAGTGTCTGGAGCTCTATTGGAGGGATACGACACCATTCTTCCACGAGAAATTCCATAATATGGTGTTTTGATGGTGGTGGTGGAAAACGCTGTCTCAGGCGCCGCTCCAGAATCTCCCATAAGTGTTCAATTGGGTTGAGATCTGGTGACACACACACATACACATCCTTTATGCTTCTTTGAGACCCCTCTTTCAAAATCACTGAGATCTCTTCTAGCCATGGTTGCCAAAATAATGGGCAATTGGGCATTTTTATACATGACCCTAAGCATGATGGGATGTTGTACTTGCTTAATTATCTCAGGAACCACACCTGTATGTAAGTACCTGCTTTCAATATACTTTGTATCCCTCATTTACAGTGTTTCCTTTATTACCTGTATGTGCCCCACAAAATAGGGGTAAATAAATATTGACAATTATCTCCCTTTAACAACTCCCTACACGCCAAGCTACGTAGCTGTGGATTAGACACATCATCAGGTTAAAGGAAGGATATGTCATAAGATTCGATCATGCAGGATTGGTGAAGTCAGGCGCAGGAGACTAAGGTATGTGGGAAAACACGTTTTAATGAATACAGTCCAAAGTGCCGAAAAAACAAGGCAGGGTACAGAACTCAAACAATAGGTAACAGCTCCCAATTAAAGTCGGGACACAGCCCAGCAAACCCTAATACCTAATACGAAACGGCAGAAGAAAATCAAATCCCCAACCTCCAATAAAATGACACGAAACAATCCCGCACAATCCCAAACCAAAACAGACTAAATACTCTCACAAATGAACTAACTCAAAACAGGTGCTAACAAAAACAGACATCACCAAATGAAAAAGAAAAGGAGATCGGTGGCAGCTAGTAGGCCGGCGACGACGACTGCCGAGCGCCGCCAGAACGGGGAGAGGCACCACCTTCTGTGGACGTTGTGACAGTACTCCCCCCCCCCTCCCCTGATGCGCGGCTCCCGCAGCGCGCCGACGCCGGCCTCGAGGACGACCCGGAGGGCGATCCAGATGGAGGCTGTGGAATTCCCGCAACAGTGATGGATCCAAGATGTCCTCCACCGGTACCCAGCACCTCTCCTCTGGACCGTACCCCTCCCAGTCCACGAGGTACTGCAGGCCCCCTACCCGACGCCTGGAGTCCAAGATGGACCGGACTGTGTACGCTGGGGCCCCCCCGATGTCCAGGGTGGGCGGAGGGATCTCCCGCACCTCAGCGTCCTGCAGTGGACCAGCTACCACCGGCCTGAGGAGAGACACATGAAACGAGGGGTTAATACGGTAATACGAAAGGAGCTGCAACCTATAACACACCTTGTTTATTCTCCTCAGGACTTTAAACGGCCCCACAAATCACGGACCCAACTTCCGGCAGGGCAGGCGGATGGGCAGGTTCCGGGTTGAGAGCCAGATCCTGTCCCCTGGAGTAAACACGGGGGCCTTACTGTGGCGGCGGTCAGCACTCTCCTTGTGCCGTCCCACAGCCCGTTTAAGGGATTCCTGGACGGCGCACCAGGTCTCCTTAGAGCACTGTACCCAATCCTCCACCGCAGGAGCCTCAGTCTGGCTCTGATGCCAGAGCACTAGGACCGGCTGGTAACCTAACACCATCTGAAAGGGCGACAGGTTAGTAGAGGAGTGGTGGAGAGAGTTCTGCGCCGGCACGCCCCATGGCATGAACCTCGCCCATTCTCCCGGCCGGTCCTGGCAATAGGACCGCAGAAACCTGCCCACATCCTGGTTAATTCTCTCCACCTGCCCATTACTCTCAGGGTGAAAACTTGAGGTCAAACTGACCGAGACCCCCAGTTGCTCCATAAACGCCCTCCACACCCGGGACGTAAACTGGGGACCTCAATCCAAGATAATGTCCTCAGGCACCCCGTAGTGCCGGAAGACATGAGTAAACAGGGCCTCCTCGGTCTGTAGGGCCGTAGGAAGACCGGGCAAAGGGAGTAGACGGCAGGACTTAGAGAACCGATCCACAACGACCAGGATCGTGGTGTTCCCCTGAGACAGCGGGAGATCCGTGAGGAAATCCACCGACAGGTGGGACCATGGCCGCTGTGGAACGGGGAGGGGCTGTAGTTTCCCTCTAGGCAGGTGTCTAGGGGCCTTACACTGGGCGCACACGAACAGGAGGAGACATAGAGCCTCACGTCCTTCACCAAAGTGGGCCACCAGTACTTCACTCTAAGAGCCCGCACTGTCCGCTCAATCCCTGGATGACCCGAGGAGGGTAGCGTGTGCGACCACTGGATCAGTCAATCACGGACACCGAGCGGGACATACTTCCGACCCGTGGGACACTGAGGTGGAGTAGGTTCGGACTGCAACGCCCGCTCGATGTCCGCATCCACCTCCCAGACCACCGGTGCCACCAGACAGGAGGCTGGAAGTATGGGAGTAGGGTCGATGGACCGCTCCTCGGAGTCGTGGAGACGAGACAGTGCGTCAGCCTTGGTGTTCCGGGAACCTGGTATGTACGAGATCGTGAAATGAAATCTCATGAAAAACATAGCCCACCTGGCTTGGCGAGGGTTCAGTCTCCTCGCCGCCCGGATGTACTCTAGATTACGGTGATCAGTCCAGATGAGAAAAGGGTGTTGCGCCCCCTCAAGCCAATGTCTCCACACCTTCAGGGCCCTGACCACAGCTAGCAACTCCCTGTCCCCCACATCATAGTTACGCTCCGCCGGACTAAGCTTCTTAGAAAAGAAAGCACAGGGGCGAAGCTTCGGGGGCACGCCCGAACGCTGTGACAGCACAGCTCCAACCCCAGCCTCGGACGCGTCCACCTCCACTATGAATGGCAAAGAGGGGTCCGGATGCACCAGTACTGGGGCTTCGGTAAACAGGGTTTTCAGCCGACAAAAGGCTCCGTCCGCCTCCGCCGACCACCGCAGCCGCACCGGGCCCCCCTTCATCAGTGAGGTAATGGGTGCCGCCACCTGCCCAAAGCCCCGGATAAACCTCCGGTAGTAATTGGCAAACCCTAAAAACCTGTGGTCGGAGTCGGCCAATTACGCACGGCCGCAATGCGGTCACATTCCATCACCACCCCGGATGTGGAAATGCGATACCCCAGAAAAGAGACGGCTTGTTTGGAGAACTCACATTTCTCGGCCTTGACGTACAGGTCATGCTCCAACAGTCGCCCAAGCACTTTACGCACTAGAGACACATGCGCGGCGCGTGTGGTGGAGTAGATCAGAATGTCATCGATGTACACCACCACACCCTGACCGAGCAAGTCCTGGAGAATCTCATCTACAAAGGATTGGAAAATGGCTGGATCATTCTTCAACCCATACGGCATGACGAGATACTCATAATGGCCAGATGTGGTACTAAATGTGGTTTTCCACTTGTCCCCATCTCGGATACGCACCAAATTGTACGTGCTCCTGAGATCCAGTTTTGTGAAGAAGCGTGCCCCATGAAATGACTCCACCGCCGTAGCGATGAGAGGTAGCGGGTAACTGAAACCCACCGTGATGGAATTTAGACCTCTATAGTCAATGCACGGACGCAAACCTCCCTTCTTCTTCACAAAAAGGAAGCTCGAGGAGACGGGTGATTTGGATGGCCGAATGTATCCCTGCCTCAAGGACTCAGTGACGTATGTCTCCATAGCCACTGTCTCCTCCTGAGACACGTGACTCTTGGGAAGTGTGGCGTTAGCCTGGAGGTTTATCGCACAATCTCCTCGTCGATGAGGTGGTAATTGAGTCGCCTTAGTTTTACTGAAGGCGATAGACAAATCGGCATATTCTGAGGGAATGTGCACGGTAGAGACTTGGTCTGGACTCTCCACCGTAGTCGCACCGATGGAAACCCCTATACACCTGTCCGACCACCCCTTAAGAGCCCTCTGTCTCCACGAAATTTTAGGATTGTGAGTGGCCAGCCAGGGAATTCCCAGTACCACCAGGAAACGCCGGGGAATCAATGAGGAAGAGGCTGATACACTCCTCATGACCCCCCCGCATCACCATAACCAGTGGCACACTTCCCTAACCAGGCCTGACCCAAGTGGTCGACTGTCTAGGGCATGCACGGGGAAGGGTTGGTCTAACTGAACCAGGGGAATCCCTAACTTATTGGCGACCCCACGGTCCATAAAACTTCCAGCGCTGCCTGAATCGACTAGCGCCTTATGCTGGGAGTGAGGGAAAAACTCAGGAAAAGAGACTAAGGTATGCATGTGGCCGACAGGGGGCTCTGGGTGAGGCTGGTGCTGACTCACCTGAGGCATCAAAGTGGTGCTCAGACTGCCCTCTAAACTCCCGGGCGAGCCTCTCCAGCACCGGTCGGCAGTGTGCCCTCTGCGACCACAGTGGGTGCAGGAGAAGACTCCCCCTCCGGTCTTCCTAGCTGCAGCCCCCCCTATCTCCATGGGCATTGGAGCAGGAGGGCTGGGAGGTGGAATGAAAAGGGCCCGATTGGAACGCCCACGGGCAGCCAGCAGGTTGTCCAGTCTGATGGACATATCGATGAGCTGGTCCAGGGTGATGGTAGTGTCCCGACATGCCAGCTCCCGGTGGACGTCCTCTCTCAGGCTACAACGGTAGTGATCAATCAGGGCCCTTTCATTCCACCCCGCTCCAGCGGCTAGGGTCCAGAACTCCAGGGCGAGGTCCTGGGCACTCCTCGTCTCCTGTCTCAGATGGAACAGTCGCTCACCCGCCGCTTTGCCCTCCGGCAGGATACAACATCTGCTGTTATGTAAGTAGCTGTAAGTAACTTGGGATAGGAGAAACAGAGAGGATGACAAACCAAGGACACTGCATTGTAGCTGACTGTAATGTCAAATGTAACGTAAAACATTTAGACTGGGGAGTTAGGTGGTAGTAGTGTCACTGATTTGTATGCACCATATAGTTAATTACTGCAGTGGGCTGAAACACGGTCACACAGAGGGATTCTTCGTAGTCTTAAACAAGTCTACGTTGAAACAAAAGTATACACCTCACACACATGGTTAGGGGCTTAAAAAAAGAAGACAACTGTAATATGTCAAATATACAGTTGAAGTCAGAAGTTTACATACACTTAGGTTGGAGTCATTAAAACTAGTTTTTCAACCACCACAAATTTCTTGTTAATAAACTATAGTTTTGGCAAGTCGGTTAGAACATCTACTTTGTGCATGACACAAGTAAATTTTCCATCTATTGTTTACAGACAGATTATTTAACTTATAATTCACTGCATCACAATTACAGTGGGTCATAAGTTTGCGCATTTAAACAGCTTGGAAAATTCCAGAAAATGATGTCATGGATTTAGAAGCTTCCGATAGGATAATTGACATAATTTGAGTCAATTGGAGGTGTACCTGTGGATGTATTTCAAGGCCTACCTTCAAACTCAGTGCCTCTTTGCTTGACATCATGGGAAAATCGAAAGACCTCAGAAAATAATTGTAGACCTCCACAAGTCTGGTTCATCCTTCGAGCAATTTCCAAACGCCTGAAGGTACCACATTCATCTGTACAAACAATAGTACGCAAATATAAACAGCATGGGACCACGCAGCCGTCATACCGCTCAGGAAGGAGACGCGTCTCCTACAGATGAACGTACTTTGGTGCGAAAACTGCAAATCAATCCCAGAACAACAGCAAAGGACCTTGTGAAGATGCTGGAGGAAACAGGTACAAAATTATCTATATCCCCAGTAAAACGTGTCCTATATCAACATAACCTGAAAGGCCGCTCAGCAAGGAAGAAGCCACTGCTCCAAAACCGCCATAAAAAGCCAGACTACGGTTTGCAACTGCACATGGGGACAAAGATTGTACTTTTTGAAGAAATGTCCTCTGGTCTGATGAAACAAAAATTGAACTGTTTGGCCATAATGACCATCGTTATGTTTGGAGGAAAATGGGGGAGGCTTGCAAGCCGAAGAACACCATCCCACCCGTGAAGCACGGTGGTGGCAACATCATGTTGTGGGGGTGCTTTGCTGCAGGAGGGACTGGTGCACTTCACAAAATAGATGGCATCATGAGGAAAGAAAATGATGTGGATTTATTGAAGCAACATCACAAGACATCAGTCAGGAAGTTAAAGCTTGGTCGCAAATGGGTCTTCCAAATGGACAATGACCCCAAGCATACTTCCAAAGTTGTGGCAAAATGGCTTAAGGACAACAAAGTCAAGGTATTGGAGTGGCCATCACAAAGCCCTGACCTCAATCCAATAGAACATTTGTGGGCAGAACTGAGAAAGCGTGTGCAAGGAGGCCTACAAACCTGACTCAGTTACACCAGCTCTGTCAGGAGGAAAGAAATTCACGGGCCAAAATTCACCCAACTTATTGTGGGAAGCTTGTGGAAGGCTACCCGAAATGTTTGATCCAAGTTAAACAATTTAAAGGCAATGCTACCAAATACTAATTGAGTGTATGTAAACTTCTGACCCACTGGGAAAGTGATGAAAAAAATAAAAGCTGAAATAAATCATTCTCTCTACTATTATTCTGACATTTACATTTATATTTACATTTAAGTCATTTAGCAAACGCTCTTATTTCACATTCTTAAAATAAGGTGGTGATCCTAACTGACCTAGGACAGGGAGTTTTTACTTGGATTAAATGTCAGGAGTTTAAATATATTTGGCTAAGGTGCATGTAAACTTCCAACTTCAGCTGTAGAGTTAAAATGTATTCAATTTTGAGTTTGCATCCCAATATATTACTTTACATACAGTGGGGGGGAAAAGTATTTGATCCCCTGCTGATTTTGTACGTTTGCCCACTGACAAAGAAAGGATCAGTTTCTAATTTTAATGGTAGGTTTATTTGAACAGTGAGAGACAGAAAAACAACAAAAAAATCTAGAAAACGCATGTCAAAAATGTTATGAATTGATATGAATTTTAATGAGGGAAATAAGTATTTGACCCCCTCACAATCAGAAAGATTTCTGGCTCCCAGGTGTCTTTTATACAGGTAACGAGCTGAGATTAGGAGCACACTCTTAAAGGGAGTGCTCCTAACCGCAGCTTGTTACCTGTAAAAAAGACACCTGTCCACAGAAGCAATCAATCAGATTCCAAACTCTCCACCATGGCCAAGACCAAAGAGCTCTCCAAGGATGTCAGGGACAAGATTGTAGACCGACACAAGGCTGGAATGGGCTACAAGACCATCGCCAAGCAGCTTGGTGAGAAGGTGACAACATTTAGTGTGATTATTCGCAAATGGAAGAAACACAAAAGAACTGTCAATATCACTCGGCCTGGGGCTCCATGCAAGATCTCACCTCGTGGAGTTGCTATGATCATGAGAACGGTGAGGAATCAGCCCAGATCTACACGAGATCATTGAGAAGATCCTCCCAAGGCAGCTGGGACCATGGTCACCAAGAAAACAATTGGTACCACACTACGCCGTGAAGGACTGAAATCCTGCAGCGCCCGCAAGGTCCCCCTGCTCAAGAATACATGTACATGCCCGTCTGAAGTTTGCCAATGAACATCTGAATGCATCAGAGGACAACTGGTGAAAGTGTTGTGGTCAGATGAGACCAAAATGGAGCTCTTTGGCATCAACTCAACTCGCCGTGTTTGGAGGAGGAGGAATGCTGCCTATGACTCCAAGATCACCATCTCCACCGTCAAACATGGAGGTGGAAACATTATGCTTTGGGGGTGTTTTTCTGCTAAGGGGACAGGACAACTTCACCGCATCAAAGGGACGATGGACGGGGCCATGTACCGTCAAATCGTGGGTGAGAACCTCCTTCCCTCAGCCAGGGCATTGAAAATGGGTCGTGGATGGGTATTCCAGTATGACAATGACCCAAAACACATGGCCAAGGCAACAAAGGAGTGGGTCAAGAAGAAGCACATTAAGGTCCTGGAGTGGCCTAGCCAGTCTCCAGACCTTAATCCCATAGAGAATCTGTGGAGGGAGCTGAAGGTTCGAGTTGCCAAACGTCAGCCTCGAAACCTTAATGACTTGGAGAAGATCTGCAAAGAGGAGTGGGACAAAATCCCTCCTGAGATGTGTGCAAACCTGGTGGCCATCTACAAGAAACGTCTGACCTCTGTGATTGCCAACAAGGGTTTTGCCACCAAGTACTAAGTCATGTTTTGCAGAGGGGTCAAATACTTATTTCCCTCATTAAAATGCAAATCATTTTCTAACATTTTTGACATGCGTTTTTCTGGATTTTTTTGTTGTTATTCTGTCTCTCACTGTTCAAATAAAACTACTATTAAAATTATAGACTGATCATTTCTTTGTAAGTGGGCAAACGTACAAAATCAGCAGGGGATCAAATACTTTTTTCCCCCACTGTACATCGCGGATGACTGAAATAAACTCAGCAAAAAAATAAACGTCCCTTTTTTCAGAACCCTGTCTTTCATTGATAATTCGTAAAAATCCAAATAACTTTACAGATCTTCATTGTAAAGGGTTTAAACACTGTTACCATGCTTGTTCGATGAACCATAAACAATTAATGAACATGCACCTGTGGAACGGTCGTTAAGACAGTAACAGCTTACAGACGGTAGGCAATTAAGGTCACAGTTTTGACCTGAAAAACACCAAAAGAAAGATGCTCAGGGTCTATGCTTTTCTGCGTGAACGTGCCTTAGGCATGCTGCAAGGAGGCATGAGTACTGCAGATGTGGCCAGGGCAATAAATTGCAATGTCCGTACTGTGAGACGCCTAAGACAGCGCTACAGGGAGACGGGACAGATACCTGATCGTCCTCGCAGTGGCAGACCACGTGTTACAACACCTGCACAGGATCGGTACATCCGAACATCACACCTGCGGGACAGGTACAGGATGGCAACAACAACTGCCCGAGTTACACCAGGAACGCACAATCCCTCCATCAGGTATCAGACTGTCCGCAATAGGCTGAGAGAGGCTGGACTGAGGGCCTGTAGGCCTGTTGTAAGGCACGTCCTCACAAGACATCACCAGCAACAACGTCGCCTATGGGCACAAACCCACCGTCGCTGGACCAGACAGGACTGTCAAAAAGTGCTCTTCACTGACTAGTCGCGGTTTTGTCTCACCAGGGGTGATGGTCGGATTTGCGTTTATCGTCGAAGGAATGAGCGTTACACTGAGGCCTGTACTCTGGAGCGTGATCGATTTGGAGGTGGAGGGTCCGTCATGGTCTGGGGCGGTGTGTCACATCATCATCGGACTGAGCTTGTTGTCATTGCAGGCAATCTCAACGCTGTGCGTTACAGGTAAGACATCCTCCTCCCTCATGTGGTAGCCTTCCTACAGGCTCATCCTGACATGACCCTCCAGCATGACAATGCCACCAGCCATACTGCTCGTTCTGTGCGTGATTTCCTGCAAGACAGGAATGTCAGTGTTCTGCTATGGCCAGCAAAGAGCCCGGATCTCAATCCCATTGAGCATGTCTGGAACCTGTTGGATCGGAGGGTGAGGGCTAGGGCCATTCCCCCCAGAAATGTCCAACAACTTGCAGGTGCCTTGGTGGAAGAGTGGGGTCACATCTCACAGCAAGAACTGGCAAATCTGGTGCAGTCCATGAGGAGGAGATGCACTGCAGTACTTAATGTGGCTGGTGGCCACACCAGATACTGACTGTTACTTTTGATTTTGACCCCCCTTTGTTCAGGGACACATTATTCCATTTCTGTTAGTCACATATCTGTGGAGCTTGTTCAGTTTATGTCTCAGTTGTTGAATCTTGTTATGTTCATACAAATATTTACACATGTTAAGTTTGCTGAAAATAAACGCAGTTGACAGTGAGAGGACGTTTCTTTTTTTGCTGAGTTTATAACAAAACCTTTTGACATAGAAACACCGGATTTTCATCGTAAAAAAATATATCTCAATGAATGATGACATTTTTGAAAAATATTAACAACATTCCGCCCATGAGATCAAAGAGGGCTCTTTTGGTCATTAACTGTAGGAAAAGGCTACAATACTAGAAGTGGCTTTAGTGTAGATAAGTGTCTAATTAGTGAATAAGATCCAGTATAATGTCAGGGCTGAGATGTGAAATGGTATTTTAGTAGAGATGAGCTGAGATGTTTGGTGGTTGGGAGTGGAGAAGGAAGGGTTGATGTTGTGGTGAGGCTGATGAGTGCGAGGCCATGCATTGCGATCTGTCTCTGGTACACTCTTCGCTCGGGGGCCCTCCCGTTCACTCAGAGCACCCACAGAGCTCTGGGCACAGAGCAACAAAACAAGCCCATCGCCATCCATCCCTCCATATATCCATCCATTCCAGCACTGCTGCCGGGGCCCTGGAGAGCTAACGAGGGCCACACACAGCGGCTCAGGCTCCTATGAAAAGTGGAGCAACTAACTCTGACTGACTGTCCCTTTTTTCTTCCTCTCACCCTCTCTTTCTCCTGGTTTCGATTTCTCATTTAGTCTATCTCTCTCTCTCTCTCGCTCTCTCTCTCTCACTCCCTGCCAGCATGTTAGTGTTTTTGGGTCAGGTTTTCTTTTAATGGTTGGATCCAATTAAACAACAACATTTGACAACAGTAATATCTTCAATGGTAGTGACGTCCTGAAGACAGAGCCATAGGCCCACTACTTATTCCTCATCTCATCTCTATCTATCGCTCTCTCCCTCTCTCTCTTTATCTCCTCTCTCTCTCTCTCACTCTCTTTTTCTCTTTGTTGTCACGTTTTGGCTCAAGGCTACTCATTTGGAGTAATCAAAATAGTTAAACATGTTGTATCATGACAATACCCCGGCCTTGCTTTTCTAGTTCAGTTATTGACTGAACCGATATGTCATTCTCTCCCTCGGCCTTCTCATTCCTCTGTTTTGTTTCAGCACATACAAGCTATGATTATGAGCTAAATAATGGTGGAGATTAAATATCTTACTAATATATTTTTTTTCATTCACAGTTTATAAAAAATCCTGGATTCATTCAGATCTATGTCCTCTGCCAAAAGCCTTTCATCGAGAATAGAGACAACGTTTGACTATGGAAAGCCTGCAGGTGTCCATTGACACACAGATAGCTAATAAATATTTTGGTTGACTTTTTGCGCAGACTATGAGATTGCTTCCCCTCAGTTTTAAGCTCCATGAAAATGCCCACTAAGCATTTCTTTCTCCCCCATTCTCTCAGGTCACACCAGTTAATATCCTATTTACAGCGGGCATCTGTCAGCCTCCCTTTATGGGTCATGCCCCTCTCCCAAACTGAGACGCACCGCGCTGCTCCTCTACCCATCAGCCCATACAAATGCTGACCCAACGACCCTGCTGAGGACACACTCTGACCTGGCCACAGCTGGATCCGCCAGAAGTTGCCTTCTTCATCAGAAAGAACTCCTTTGCAAGTAAGTCCTTCAGGTCATAGAGAACTGCAGTCAACGAGTTCATCAACAATTCTCACAGATTGTGGGCGTGGTTAAACCCTGTCGCGCTCCACAGAGAAAGCAGGAATGATATTGGTACCACTATGGAGGGACTGTGTCGGATGCATATGTTTTTTAAAGTTGAGAGAGAGGGTGTTGAATTAATTAAATCATTTTCAGCTGTGGTGTTTCTTGTGTCTGAAAGCACAATGTTGTTGATTCAGAGGTCAGCAGCTGCCCTTGGGTTCCTGTGTCGCTGTCATGCAGGGAGAGAAAGACATGTCAGGAACCAGTTCTGCAACACAGTGTTGATACTCTTCACATTCAAGGCAGGGGGAAACGTTTGAGCGACATTGAGGGAACTCTCATCATAAATCTGCCCAAAAACAGAACAAAGGGAAGATTATTACAGATGCCCCCATTCGCTAAGTTGAGAACATGAATTGATGTCGGATCCACGATGTACTGTGTGCATCAATATATTCTGTAACCTGTGTGTCTCTCACAATCCATTTAAACAAGGGTGAATGTAATCACTTCATAAAGTATGCCACTTCTCCCTCCATTCAAATTAAAGTAAGAGAGATGCAATGGAAAGCATGAACTTTAGTAACACTATAGCAACCATAAAGAGTGTTATGTGATTCTGGACTACTTGTATCAAGCTCAGATCCAATAGTCTTGAGATCACTCCATTATAGAGCCTCATCAGTGGCTCCCCCATTACAACTGCTCTCAGCTAGCGCCACCCAGTGGCAGCCAAGCATACTCATTGTATGATCTAAATGGCGTGTCATAGTGGAATTTTAAACAGACATATTTCAACTAGCTGGTTCTCTAATGGAGTGGAGATTGGCGGTGTCCTCGAGTGCAGGTCACAGAGTCACTTGTAAGGCAGCTCAGGAGGGAAAGGAAAGCTGGTGTTTCACTAATGCCTGATGAAATGTGAATAAATACTAAAACACTGGGAAAAATCCAGAGTGCTGATGATGGAGCTCTTGGTTTCCCTCTCTCTGCCCCAGGGCCCCATGGGTAATTAGAGCTGCCCTCTAAGCGGTGCCTCCAGTCCAGAGGAAAGTGGGATTTTGGGGACCAGAGCAGCTCCCTATAGGCTGACACATGGCATCTCTGCGTGCACTATGCAGACCACTCTTAATGGGTGGAATTAATGGGGCTTCGTTGCATTTCCTTCACTTAATTTGAAGGGGATGTGGTGAGGCGACGGGGACTTTGAGAATGGAGGGGTTTTAGTAGTCTTGAAAACCCGAACCTAGGCAACACAGTGACTAGGCAACACAGTGACTAGGGTCTGGTTCCAATGATGGATTATTTTTGGATAGAGAAACTACGTCACTGCCTAAGTCGATAAGGGTAAGAAATGTCCCGGCGACTCTCCCAACAAATCAAGAGGCAGACATGCCAGATTGTCACGATTCAAAACCAAAGTTTCCAAGCAAAAAAACATTTGCAGTGGTTTTAGTTCATTAAAAAAAAGTAGATGCAAAATGAATGCACTCATTAAAAATAACCTCCATGATCTCCATCTTCCTAGCTACTATTTTTTATTTTATTGGCGGGAAAGAGTCCATCATTGAAACCAGACCCAAGTCACTGTATTGCCTAGGGTCGGGTTTTCAAGACTAGGGTTTTAGCCATGGCAACAAGGGAGAAATTCTACACACTAATTTGTTCACATACAGAAACAAACACAGGCTGGTGTGTCAATCCCATCACCATTACGCATATCAATACCTTCTGAATGTTAGTTCTGCCAGAGAGAGAGAGCGCGAGAGAGAGGGTCTGTGTTAGTTTTGTAATGTGTCTTGTGCAGGGATTCCTAAACTTTTTCACCCAGGCCCCCTCCAGTGTTGGGGAACATTACAACAAAATCTATGGCCTAAAAAAACCTAGCTAAAAAACATTAGCTGACATTGGCTAGTTGATCTGGACATTTCTGACAAGTTATAAATACAGTGCCTTCGGAATGTATTCAGACCCCTTGTCACACTTATCGTCGTCGTCAGACGATATGGCGAAATCATCGTCGGAAAAGGAGGACCAATATGCAGCAGGATTGAGATTGTTCATCTTGAACATTTAATAAACTCAAAATGAACATACAAAAATAACAAAAACGAACTCACGATTTACAGACAGTCTTCTCAGGCTCACATACGCTAGACAAGAACAATCTCCCACCAATGACAAACACACCCTAATATATGGGACTCTCAATCAAAGGCAAATAGACCACACCTGCCTTCAATTGAGAGTCCCACCCCAATTAACTAAACATAGAACCAGACTACCTAGACTAAACATAGAATTACATGAATCTCAAACAGTGCCCAAAAACCCTGGAATACTTAAATCAAATGCCCTTACTACAAAAACCCCACCCCGAACCACATAAACCAAATACCCTCTGCCACGTCCTGACCAAACTACAATGACAATTAACCCTTATACTGGCCAGGACGTGACACCCCTTGACTTTTTCCAAATTTTGTTACGTTACAACCTTATTCTAAAATGGATTACATACATTTTCTTCCTCAGCAATCTACACACAATAACCCATAATGATAAAGTGAAAACAGGTTTTAGCTAATTTTTGTAAATACCATATTTATATAAGTATTCAGACCCTTTGCTATGAGACTCGAAATTAAGCTTAGGTACATCCTGTTTCCATTGATCATCCTTGAGATGTTTCTACAACTTGATTGGAGTCCACCTGTGGTATATTAAATTAATTGGACATGATTTGGAAAGGCACACACCTGTCTATATAAGGTCCCACAGTTGACAGTGCATGTCAGAGCAAAAACCAAGGCATGAGGACGAAGGAATTCTCCATAGAGCTCCGAGACAGGATTGTGTCGAGGCACAGATCTGGGGAAGGGTACCAAAACATTTCTGCAGCATTGAAGGTCCCCAAGAACACAGTGGCATCCCTCATTCTTAAATAGAAGAAGTTTGGAACCACCAAGACTCTATCTAGAGCTGGCCAACCCCGGCCAAACTGAGCAATCGGGGGGAGAAGGGCCTTGGTCGGGGAGGTGACCAAGAACCCGAAGGTCACTCTGACAGAGCTCTAGAGTTCCTCTGTAGAGATGGGAAAATCTTCCAGAAGGACAACCATCTCTGCAACACTCCACCAATCAGGCCTTTATGGTAGAGTGGCCAGACGGAAACCACTCCTCTGTAAAAGGCACATGACAGCCCACTTGGAGATTGCCAAAAGGCACCTAAAGGACTCTCAGACCATGAGAAACAAGATTCTCTGGTCTGATGAAACCAAGATTGAATTCTTTGGCCTAAATGCCAAGCGTCACGTCTGAAGGAAATCTGGCACCATCCCTACAGTGAAGCATGGATGTGGCAGCATCATGCTGTGGGGATGTTTTTCAGTGGCAGGGACTGGGAGACTAGTCAGGATTGAAGAAAAGATTAACGTAGCAAAGTACAGAGAGATCCTTGATGAAAATCTGCTCCAGAGTGCTCAGGACTTCTGACTGGGTTGAAGGTTCACCTTCCAACAGGACAACGACCCTAAGCACACAGCCAAGACAACGCAGGAGTGGCTTTGGAACAAGTCTCTGAATGTCCTTGAGTAGCCCAGCCAGATCCCGGACTTGAACCTGATCAAACATCTCTGGAGAGACCTGAAAATAGCTGTGCAGCAACGCTCCCCATCCAACCTGAATGAGAGGATCTGCTTTACAGGATCTGCAGAGAAGAATGGGAGAAACTCACCAAATACAGGTGTCTCAAGCTTGTAGCATCATACCCAAGAAGACTCGAGGCTGTAATCGCTGTCAAAGGTGCTTCAACAAAGTACTGATTAACGGATCTGAATACTTATGTAAATGTGATATTTCAGTTTTTGCTTTGTCATTATGGGGTATTGTGGGTAGACTGATGAGGGGGAAAAAATGATTTAATCAATTTTAGAATATGGCTGTAATGTAACAAAATGTGGAAAAAGTCAAGGGGTCTGAATACTTTCCCGAATGCACTGTAGCTCTCTAAAGTATGCAGTGACTGACATGACAAGAGGAAAACTAATGATGCACTACCCAATTTCGGAATTGCACCTTGTGCATTCTACTATTACAACTTTCAAGAGTAAGTTGAAAGCCGGACTGAGTTCCTTAAAAAAAAAATATGGAACCACTGCCTTACAGAACCTATTGCCTTTCAGCTCTTTGTGACATGAGCAGAGGCATCGACAGAGCTTTTCATGTGAAGTACCATGAGCCTTCCATTTTGGCAATATAGTATATAACCTCTCTGGACTCAGCATGTCGTACAGAGTAAAGCTCTGTGTTATTGCGATAGCGGCCAAAGCGGATAGCTGTAGATCGATTTGCCCACTGCTGTTGGGTCGTTCCACGAAATGAGTACCTTTTGCGTACCTTTTATATTTTAAGTTGAAATTGTGCTCAAATATTGCATTTTAAAAGCCTGTTAATATAGACCACATGGAAACTTCAATAAATCTGAACGATTTTTTAATTTGAATAAAGACTTGCTAAAGTGCCAAAAGTCAGCATTTGAACATGTCCCTCTGTGTATCCTCTGACTTTTGGTAAGATTTTAACCCACATAACCCTAAGATTTCTCAAAGTTTTCACCATCATTGTAAAGCCATAGTAATTTTGTTGCTTTGACAAAGTAATTTCTGAAGATTATTATTTATTTATTATAATTATGTTTCCAATTTTTTGTTTAAAAAAATTATAATAATTTCCCTCATTTCAAGGTCAACCAACCCTGTTGTTTTAATATGGTGAAACTATTCAAGGTCAACCCTCTTGTTTTAAAATGGTGAAACTTGCTTTTTAAATCATTGTTTCTAAAGAAACATTGAACATCTAATAGTCAAGTAATACTGTAAAAGCAGGTGAGCTGGTTCTACTTTTTGGGGGATTGTTTTTGTGTTTTGTGGTGGAAAATGAGCATAACATGACAAACCTGTTACCCATAGAAAGACAGACTAGAAATGTTTTCACAATTATTATTTTTGTCAATTGCCCCTCCATGTTACAAGCTTCCATTCCCCATGTCACAAGAGGATTTATGGCTGATTTAAGATGACATTTCCTGAATCCAGCTCATTTTGATGCAATGCTTTCCAATCGTGTCATCAGAGCAGGATGTTGTCCAAGAAAAAAAAGAGTAACAGCACAAATCTCAAAGTGCTAGTACATTTGTAGTGTGTGTGCTTGATCGCCTGTGTGCATACACTCGTGCATGGGTATATGTGTGCAATGTGCAGCAAGCCATTACAGTCATTGTACAGTATTTATACTGGCAGGTAGCTGCGAGAGGGTAGAACGTTTATGATCTGATGAACAAAACTATTAAAGGCATCAGCGAGGTTGCACAGAGCTCCCATTACAGAGCATTCATTCACTCTCATATACACGCACACAAACATGCACACACACACACACACACACACACACACACACACACACACACACATTCTCCGGATGGGACAACCCAAGGGCATTTCAGGAAATGGCTCGGTGATGGACCCACCAGAAGGAGGAGAGGACAAAGATGCCTATATTTATGTATGTATGCAGGTGCATGGGAGTTTAGAGTATCTGCCGTGACTCAGACTTTGAGGTCAGGCAGGTCTGTTTCTCATGGGATCTCCCATATGGTGACCCTGACAGCTGGGCGCTTCCTGAGGTGGAAAGTTAGAGAGAGGAAGTGGAGAGTCAAGGTTCTTCCTATTTAAACAATTAGCATTTGTTTTGTCATGATAAAAGCAACATTGCTTTGAGACTAAATTTAACTCTCACACATTGAGACAAAGCGTAAATTGAATGTTGGATTTCAGAGGACACAAATGGGTAATAATAATAATACTGTATATGTATTTCATTACATAAGGGATCTCAATGTCGCTGAGGGGGGAGTGGGACTGGTGAAGTGGGGATAAGAGAGAAGGGAAACCAAACAGAAATCCCTGGATGTTGGAGAGAGGACGGAGTGATTGGCAGTCATGCAAACTGACACCTAAGATAGATGAAGAGATGTTTAAACAAGCTTGATTGGACAGTATAAACATTACATCAAACTAAATGTGATTGCTACATGGTGGAGCACTTGCGTGATGGGGTGCTTGGACTTGGCCAATTAAAATTTGTATAAATTCAAAGTATTACAGGAGAGAGTGCCATGTACTCTGTACTATACTGTAGTATTGTGCAACAGTGTAATTTTATCCGTTTTTTAATCCTTCAATGGGAAATTCATAGCTGCAGGAACAAGCAGTATTTTAGGAGTAGTGTGTGTGTGTGTGTTACTTTTAATTAAAATCCTAACCTTGGGTTTGAGTTAATTAATCCTAAACATATTAGGGCAATCTGCAAACTCAAATTACTTGACCTGAGGTTTTAATTATGAATCCTTATTTTGTATTAACTATTACCACACAGTGTCACACCTGCTCCTGCTCCCCCCTCTCTGGCGCTCGAGGGGGCCAGGCTGCCTATCATTACGCACACCTGTCACCATCGTTACGCACATCAGCGCTTCATTGAACTCACCTGTACTCTATCACTTATTGATTGCCTCCTCTATATCTGTCTATTCCTCAGTTTGAACCCCATGTCAGCATTAATGCCGTTATGTTTCCCTTGTCCAGACGCTGTCCGTATTTTGTTTCATGTCTGTCATTTATTAAATATTCACTCCCTGTACTTGCTTCTCGTCTCCCAGCGTCTGTCCTCACACACAGAATATTAACTAGCAACACCTACATGTACTTATGCAAATGTAGCAGTCCAAGTCAAGTTCCTATTACAGTGGCTCCTCCTATAGGATAGATTCATGACCAGAACTCCAACTCCAACCACTGTAGGTGGTGTTTACCTAGAGTTGCCTCTTCGTCACCACCTTCCTCCCTTTGGATACTCGTCCAAGACCCCTTTGAGTCACATTAAAGGAAATAAATAAAAAAAGGTCTGTCATATAACGGTTTGTCACTGGGGAGGGTGAGTGTGACTCAGAGTCTCTCTCACGGAGGTAGTGCCATGTTAACAACTTTGCCCCCCCACCATTTCCAACACCAGTCTAAGAAGTTGGTGTAGAAAGCAGAGATGGGGGGATTGAGGTGAAGATAAATAGCCATAGCACCTCAAGGTAGCCTTCCCCAGAACAGCACCAAGCCTCATACCTACTTTTGTGTTCCCAAAATGCAAACATGGTGTTATTTGTCTTGACAGGTCTGTCACCAAAGCACAGCCCAAGTGCTCTCTCTTCACATGCGCTTGAATTATCTATGGGTGCGTTGTGTGTCTTCAGCTCTTACAAGGATGGAGCAATGAGGTAATAAAACAAGGACTATTAGATCATGACTTGTAGTTTCCCCAACAATATTTTCTACATAATATCATCCATATTCTGCATGAAAATAAAAACCATTAATGCTTTGTCATTCCACTGAACTGTGGATTTCTAGGTTCAGATAAGAAGCAGATATAAACGCAATCTTGTTGACAGCTGTACTTTCATATAAAGTTGTACTAACACTTAGAGACAGGGCCATGACAACAGAACAACTACTATGTTATGACACATACATAACAAGCATGCAAAAAGTATGACTGAAGACTTTGTCCTATAACACACTGTGACAGTAGCCTGAGCAAATGATGCTTCAGTCAAGGTCACTGCAAGTACGCTGAAGTTTGTTTGGACAATTTATCCTTCACATGATTACTAGTGATGGGGTTGGTCCTGCTGACAACAGGCGTGTGAACGGCAACATCTAATCAACATCAAAACAGGAAGAAGTCAGTCTAAAATTGTGCTTTAGATAGAATATGGAGACATTTATCTAATGAACTGTATGTAGTTCCTTTAATGGATCAAAAACATGTTTCAAATCCAGCTTGAAGGACCAATACTTTGCATGCCTAACACTGGAAGAGTAACACAGACACTTTTGCAGAACTGCGCAAATAGTAAAATTTGCAGTGAATGGCTTTATTTATAGATACAATTACAAAACAACAAGCAAACAATGTGCAAAAACAATATCATACATACATAAACATACATAACTAATATAGTATTCATAAATATCTACTGAAATGTATCATTACATTTAGCAGCCAGCAACTGATCCTGAAATAAATAAAACTACAAATAAGGAGTATTTCATTGGTCAGGTTGATTGTTGAAGGTGGTTACGTGAGCAACATACCAAGGTGAAGGGCCTTGTCTCTTTCACTAAAACATATAAGCACCTATTTGTGGAGTCATTCTTTTTATGAAGAGATAGTGTCACCATGGCATTTGAGACATGCTATGCTGTAATTACCTGTCTGATGCGATACCAGAGGTGCTGTCTTTTACAGAACATATAGTTTACTGTACTGTTCTACTGAATGATGCTATAGTTAACCAGTGCTAGGAGTTGCAGTGAATACGTGCATTTAATAAGAGGACTTTACACATTTCATGCCTAGTCTAATAAGTACAGATATGTGAAGAGTTATTGCTCCCACTGATGGCCCAATGAAAATTATACAAGAATATGTATGATTTGATCCCAAACTTGACCCCAAAATTGTACAAACCTTTTCATAATAAATTACATTTCTGATATTATTTCAAACACATACAAGATACGCATGGTCTGTTTCTTCATCCAGAGAACTAATGCAGATTTTGTACACTTCAGCATTTATATCACACTATCAGCAACATTAACACTAAGGTGAGAGAGGTGAAGGCATAGAGGTGTATATAGCACACACCATCTGGTGGAAGGTGGAGTAGTTCATTGGAAGTCATGCTGAAACCCTGACTTGAGATACATGCTAACCTTCTTATAAATCATATTGATGATATTGGAAGATTTGTGAGAAAGTTAATGTTGCGCAACTTTCCCTCAGATCAGGATCATACCATTAGAGGCAATAAGGAAGGTCCGTAAACAAAAACTGGAAACTGAATCGACATTTTTTTAAACATACAAAAGGCGAGAGCAGTGCTGGTGGGGAGTTACAAAACAATCATACTAAAACCAAGCATACGCAGTACAAAAGCAGTGTGACTGACTAGACTCACTGAGATTCACCCTCCACGGTTTCATCAATAACCCACCTCCGTTTTGAAAATGTAAATTAGAACATATCTAAATATTACTGTATGCAGTTCAGGCAGTTTAGCTGTGGCGACCGTTGATGATGTTCCCCCCAGGAGGAGCGATGTGGATGGAGTCCAGTATAGGCCGGAGTATCTGACCAAAGGGTCTAAATGGTTAGACAGAGAAACAGGGCAGAGGGTCAGAGAGGTACACAAGTCAGTAATGCATTACTAGTATCTGTCGCTCAGCTACTAAGTATGTAGACTCACGTGGAGAGCACTTCGGAGGGCAGGTCTGTGATGTAAGAAGGGATCGTCCGGCCTGTTAAGAACTGGGCCACCTCATTAGTGAAGGTGTTACAGTTGTGCTCAAACAACCTATACTTGTCGCCTCTATAGAAGAATAAGAACAGAAAGCAATCTCAGATCTAAATCAGCTATCACTGCTATGTTGTGTTCGTGGCTGATGTGTCCACCAAGGTGGTGGTGTATGAGGTGAGTTACCCAAAAACAACACTTTCTTTGTGACACACACCTGTATGTGTTCTCTCCTAGCGAGGACAGGTAGTCCATGAAGATCTCCTCTGTCACCTCTGTGTTTCCCAATTCCACCACAGTGTCTGGGGAACCAAGCATTGTTCCCCCCTAAAACACATAAAGTCCATATTATCCTACAAAACACCAACCCCCAAAACTTCTCTGTATATCCGGTGTTAAACTTCCCTCCTCTTTGAAGGTCATACCAATGTCGGCCTAGTCTTACTGTCAGCTAGTGCAAACCTATGATAAAGAGTAGAGGGCACACTGAAGTAGGTCTTAGCAAATATTAGAAGGATATTAGCCAATACATAATTTTAGGCTTACCGGTGAGCAGCTGGAAATACCCACTCCTCCAAAGTAGAACTCGTCTCCATAAACCACAATGGCTGAGTGCCTGTGAGAATTGAAACACAAGACTGAGTGTACAGTAATGGATGGTTACAATATGGACATGAAAATAATCCTTCGAAAGATTTGCAGTGACAGTAAAGACAAAGTTGTGTGGATAAATTGTATTGTCACAAAATTATAGGTGGGAGAATTCTTACCAAATGCCATCAAGTTGTTTTCCTGTAACACATTAAAATATATATATGTGTGTGAACGAGTCTTGACGCTGCTGATGAGCGTGCATATCAATCAAGCTCGCACAAACCTCTTGTCTTGTGTGTAGTTAGCATTTTAGCTAACGTAAACGTTGCAATATTGTTGAGCTGAAATTCTGAAGAATAAGCCTTTGAATAGCTAGGCTATACTGTATAAACCAAGCTCAAACTTACTTCAATTGGCAGGTTGTGGCGAACTAGCTAGCAAGTTAATAACAAACAAAAAATGCTGCATTGCAAAAGTAGCTAGCTACCCATCAACTGGATCAAAGGCTTGCCGACGTGCTCAATCAATCTCAACCAGCAGCTAGCTACTATAGCTACACAGCTTCACTATCTGGGGAAGTAGTCGAGACTGAGCTTCACTTACCTAACATGATTGGGCTGAGATTGCGAGCCATTCCTCTTGACAGGTCGTATATATACAGTTGTACACTGTATGTTGTTGTGTCATTTTTATCCATTACGTCAAACCCCCAAATATGTGTTTGTGTTTGTTAGTTAGCTAAGCTAACAGTAACGTTAGCTATCTTGCGGTTAACTTGCCTTTCTACTGACTGCTGATTCGCTGGTTTTGCAAGGTTGCTGTCTACTGAAAAATTTCACGAAATTATATTATCAGCTATATTACCTGAACGTTGTACTTATGACGTTAGATATTTAGATGTCTGATTACAATCTACAAGTACCCTGGCTGCCAGAGACAGTTGTCCCCCATAAAATAGCAGATTGGCATCTCATGGGCATGGTAGTGCATCAGCGCCTCCATGCGTCCACATAGCACTGTATAGGTTCTGTGGTAGAATGTCTCTGTTATAAAAAAATAAAAAAACATTGCCATGATATTCTCTATCAAATCCCCAACTACAGCTCCTCGCATCTGAACATTATCAATAGTCTTTTTAGCCTATTAAATGGGATTCACCCAGTGTGGACTGGGGAGTGACCATTGCGCGAGACAGTCGCTCTCCACTGTCCAGGTGCTGAATTTCGGATTTTCTATTGCCGCCGCTGTCCATGGTGCTGAATCTAATTTTGCTGCTTTTAGCCTGTTTGTTTACTTGAACAACATCGTTCCTTTCTACACTCATGACAACGTTCACGAAGACTTAGCCCTATCTTCAAACACCATCAACATGTAAGACTTACCCCAACCAAAATCAAGGCAGCCTTTAGTAATGGGCTAGCTATTATGAGGTGAAAGTGCATCAGCATCTTCATTTGTCCACCTAGTGTAAAAGTTAGTTGGGGGTGATGTGATTGTCCTCCACCAAGTCTAAAGCAAGTAAATATAATACACCCATATTTCAGTGTGTATTATTGTTGCACTTGAGTCTTCAAGCTTTAGATCCAAGGGCATAGTGATTGTAGTTTTGTGGCCATTAATCATGGAATTGGACAGCAGAACCAACATTGATTGCATTTCGAGACTTCACAAGGTTTGACAGGTGAGTTAAGGGTTCTAACAAGTGTCTCATATAAAACTATTTTTACATTTGTATACTTTTGGTTGGCATTACAAAACCCTCTAAATATTCAGTTATGGACCCATCAGGAGCTTGTAGTTCACTCCCACTTTGTTCACCCACAGGTTTACTCACTAAGTGTCTGAAGGTTGTTGTCACATACAGTGCCTATCATAAGTATTCACCCCCTTGGATTTCTTCACATTTTATTGTGTTACAAATTGGAATAAAAATGGATTTAATTGTAATTTGTTTGTCAACGATCTACACAAAATACTCTGTAATGTCAAATTGGAAGAAAAATCTATTTTTTATTAATGAAAAATAAAACACTAATTTACTGTATCTTGATTAGATAAGTATTCACCCCCTGAGTCCATACATGATAGAAACACCTCTGGCAGTGATCACAGCTGTGAGTCTTATTAGGTAAGTCTCTAAGAACTTTGCACACCTGAATTGTGCAACATTTGCCCATTATTTTCTAAATTGTTCAAGTTGTGCCATAGATTTTCAAACAGATTTAAGTCAAAACTGTAACTTGGCCACTGTCTTCTTGGTAAGCAACTCTGTGTGTGTGTGTGTGTGTGTGTGTGTGTGTGTGTGTGTGTGTGTGTGTGTGTGTGTGTGTGTGGAGTCAGTATGCATGTGGAAGCATGTGTGGGCATATGTAGTGTGTGTCAAGCATACCCATTCCACGATGCAGCCACCACCATGGTGGAAATAAGGAGGCAGTTACTCAGTGATGTGTTGGATTTGCCACAAACATAAGACTTTTCATTTAGGCCAAAATTTTATTCCTTTACTGTACTTCAGCAATGCTTACAGGATGGATGTTTTGGAACATTTGTATTCTGTATATTTGTATTCTTCTTTTCACTCTGTCATTTAGGTCATTTTTGTGAAGTTACTACAATGTTGTTGATCCATCTTCAGTTCTCTCCCATCACAGACATTGAACTCTGTAGCTGTTTTAAAATTACCAATGGCCTCATGGTAACATCCCTGATCAGTTTCCTTACTGTCCTGCAGCTCAGTTCAGAAGGACGACTGTATCTGGGGGGTTTAATATATAATCCACAGCGTGGTTAAAGAGATATTCAATGTCTGATTTGTTATTGTTACCCATCTACCAATCACTGCCCTTCTTTATGAGGCTTTCGAAAAGCTCCCTGGTCTTTGTAGTTGAGTCTGTGCTTGAAATTCAATACTTGACTGAGGGAACTTACAGATGTTTTATGTACAGTATGGGGTACAGAGAAAGGGTTAGTCATTAAAAAATCACGTCAACCCCTATTATTTCATGAGTCCATGTACATTTTACTCCTGAACTAATTTAGGCTTGCCTAAACAAAGGGGGAATACTTATGCAATGACTATATTTTAGTTATTTAATTGTTGTACATTTTAATTTTCTTTTGACTTTGAAATGATCAAGTATTTTGTATAGATCAATGACAAAAAAACATCACACAATGAAATATATTTCAATCAAAATTTGTAACGCAACAAACTGAAAAAAACAAGGAGGGTGAATCAATCAATCAATCAATCAAATGTATTTATAAAGCCCTTTTTACATCAGCTGATGTCACAAAGTGCTATACAGAAACCCAGCCTAAAACCCCAAACAGCAAGCAATGCAGATGTATAAGCACGGTGGCTAGGAAAAACTCCCTAGAAAGGCAGGAAACTAGGAAGAAACCTAGAGAGGAACCAGGCTCTGAGGGGTGGCCAGTCCTCTTCTGGCTGTGCCGGGTGGAGATTATAACAGTACAGTCGTGGCCAAAAGTTTTGAGAATGACACAAATATTAATTTTCACAAAGTCTGCTGCCTCAGTTTGTATGATGCCAATTTGCATATACTCCAGAATGTTATGAAGAGTGATCAGATGAATTGTAATTAACTGCAAATCCCTCTTTGCCATGCAAATGAACTGAATCCCCAAAAAACATTTCCACTGCATTTCAGCCCTGCCACAAAATGACCAACTGACATCATGTCAGTGATTCTCTTGTTAACACAGGTGTGAGTGTTAACGAGGACAAGGCTGGAGATCACTCTGTCATGCTGATTGAGTTCGAATAACAGACTGGAAGCTTCAAAAGGAGGGTGGTGCTTGGAATCATTGTTCTTCCTCTGTCAAACATGGTTACCTGTAAGGAAACATGTGCCGTCATCATTGCTTTGCACAAAAAGGGCTTCACAGGCAAGGATTTTGCTGCCAGTAAGATTGCACCTAAATCAACCATTTATCGGATCATCAAGAACTTCAAGGAGAGCGGTTCAATTGTTGTGAAGAAGGCTTCAGGGCTCCCAAGAAAGCCCAGCAAGCGCCAGGACCGTCTCCTTAATTTGATTCAGCTGGGGGATCGGGGCACCACCAGTACAGAGCTTGTTCAGGAATGGCAGCAGGCAGGTGTGAGTGCATCTGCACGCACAGTGAGGCGAAGATTTTTGGAGGATGGCCTGGTGTCAAGAAGGGCGGCAAAGAAGCCACTTCTCTCCAGGAAAAACATCAGGGACAGACTGATATTCTGCAAAATGTACAGGGATTGGACTGCTGAGGACTGGGGTAAAGTCATTTTCTCTGATGAATCCTCTTTCCGATTGTTTGGGGCATTCTGAAAAAAAGCTTGTCCGGAGAAGACAAGGTGAGCGCTACCATCAGTCCTGTGTCATGCCAACAGTAAAGCATCCTGAGACCATTCATGTGTGGGGTTGCTTCTCAGCCAAGGGAGTGGGCTCACACACAATTTTGCCTAAGAACACAGCCATGAATAAAGAATGGTACCAACACATCCTCCGAGAGCAACTTCTCCCAACCACCCAGGAACAGTTTTCTTGACAAACAATGCCTTTTCCAGCATGATGGAGCACCTTGCCATAAGGCAAAAGTGATAACTAAGTGGCTCGGGGAACAAAACTTTGATATTTTGGGTCCATGGCCAAGAAACTCCCCAGACCTTAATCCCATTGAGAACTTGTGGTCAATCCTCAAGAGATGGGTAGACAAACAAAAACCCACAAATTCTGACAAACTCCAAGCATTGATTATGCAATAATGGGCTGCCATCAGTCAGGATGTGGCCCAGAAGTTAATTGACAGCATGCCAGGGCGGGTTGCAGAGGTCTTGAAAAAGAAGTGACAACACTGCAAATATTGACTCTTTGCATCAACTTCATGTAATTGTCAATAAAAGCCTTTGACACTTATGAAATGCTTGTAATTATACTTCAGTATTCCATAGTAACATCTGACAAAAATATTTCAAGACACTGAAGCAGCAAACTTTGTGGAAATTAATATTTGTGTCATTCTTAAAACTTTTGGCCACGACTGTACATGGCCAAGATGTTCAAACGTTCATAGATGACCAGCAGGGTCAAATAATAATAATCACAGTGGTCGTAGAGGGTGCAACAGGTCAGCACCTCAGGAGTAAATGTCAGTTGGCTTTTCATAGCCGATCATTCAGAGTTAGAGACAGCAGGTGAGGTAGAGAGAGAAAGTCAAAAACAGCAGGTCCGGGACAAGGTAGCACGTCCGGTGAACAGGTCAGGGTTCCATAGCCGCAGGCAGAACAGTTGAAACTGGAGCAGCAGCACGACCAGGTAGACTAGGGACAGTCTCTTAAGTGAATACTTATGATACCCACTGTAAAGGGCTCTACACAGTCTACACAAACGGATCCGAACAAGGTCCGTTTGCATCGTGTTCCAAAAATGCAGACACATAAATGTACATAGACTACGTAGAGAGTGACACAAAAGGACTCCGTCGGCTCTGTTTACGTGGACTGTTTAGACCACTTAAAGATTTGCAATGTAAATTTACTCACTCTTGAAAAAAGACCACAGCCAGCCCACAGCCAGCCCATAAGTCATATTGGAACCTGTGATTG
This sequence comes from Salmo trutta, assembly GCF_901001165.1. NCBI lineage: Eukaryota > Metazoa > Chordata > Actinopteri > Salmoniformes > Salmonidae > Salmo > Salmo trutta. The sequence goes on from NC_042988.1 coordinate 17,707,877, forward strand.
AACAATGCTGTATATCAGTGTTATACTATATCACAAAATGAATATTTTGATTTACAAGATACTTATAGATTTTAATAGGAGTGCCAATACAGCACTGTGTTTGTGTGTGTGCACACATTTGCTTTTGCTTGCATGAGTCATGCGTATGTGTGTCCTGCCTGTTTTCATTTACATGTTCAGTCCAGTAGAGCAATCAACGCAACAATCAATGTATCATGTATTATCATTTTTGGAATGATAAAAACAGTAGTTTTGTTATGCTGTAGCAAAGGTCAAAGATTAAAGTAGAGAGGTTGATCTACCAACACCTCCTTTTGCTTTTTATTGGTCACCTTGGAAACAGTTACCATGACATCTGGAGATTGTCGATTATGCAAGAGACCCAGGTGCAGAGAGGAGGCTGTGGAAGGGGTATGTAGGCGTTTCAACAATGGGGCAAAGCCTGGGACAAAAGTGGAATACAGCTTGGGGCTTCCCCAATAGAGATTCAAATCAAATCTAACATCTAATTGTATTTGTCACATGCTTCATAAACAACAGGTTTAGACTAACAGTGAAATGCTTACATACTGGTCCTTTTCCAACAATGCAGTTTTAAAAAATAAGTACCACTACTGAGTTGATGTGCAGGGGAACAAGGTAATTGAGGTAGCTATGTACTGTAGATATAGGTAGGGGTAAAGTGACTAGGCAACAGGATAGATAAGACAGTGTGTGTGTGTGTGTGTGTGTGTGTGTGTGTGTGTGTGTGTGTGTGTGTGTGTGTGTGTGTGTGTGTGTGTGTCTGTGTGTGTGTGTGTGTGTGTGTGGAGTCAGTATGCGTGTGTGTGTGTGTGTGTGTGGAGTCAGTATGCATGTGGAAGCATGTGTGGGCATATGTAGTGTGTGTATGTTGGGGTGTCAGTGTAAGTATATGTGAATGTGTGGGTAGAGTCCAGTGTGTATGCATAGTCAGTGCAAGAAAGTTAGTGTAAAAAATGGTCAATGCAGTACTCTGGTTATCCATTTGATTAGCTATTTATCAGTCTTGTTTAGCATTCTTATGGCTCGAGGTAGAAGCTGTTTAGGATCCTGCTGGTTCCAGACTTGGTGCACTGGTACCGCTTGCCATGCGGTAGTAGAGACAACAGTCTATTGCTTGAGAGTTATTTAAACTTTTTTGGGCCTTCCTCTGACACCGCCTGGCATAGAGATCCAAAATTGCAGGGAGCTTGGCCCCAGTGATGTACTGGGCCGTACTTACCACCTTCTGTAGCGCCTTGTGGTCGGCTGCCTTGCAGTTGCCGTAACAAGCAGCCAGTCAAGATGCTTTCAAAGGTACAGCTGTTGAAATTTTTGAGGATTTCAGGGCCCATGCCAAATCTTTTCAGCCTCCTGAAGGGGAAGAGGCGATGTCATGACCACTTCACAACTGTGTGGGTGTGTGTGGACCATGTTAATTCCTTAGTGATGTGGACACAGAGGAACTTGAAGCTCTCGACCCGCTCTACTTCAGACCCATCAATGTGGATGGGGACGTGCTCGCCCTTCCGTTTCCTGTAGTCTACGATCAGCTCATTTGTCTTGCTGACAATGAGGTAGAGGTTGTTGTCATGGCACCACACTGCCAGGTCTCTGACCTCCTCCCTATAGGCTGCCTCATCGTCATCTTCTATCAGTCCTACCACCGTCCTGTTGTCAGCAAACTTGATGAGGGTGTTGGAGTTGTGTGGGGCCTCACAGTCATGGGTGAAAAGGGAGTACAGGAGGGGACTAGATATGCACCCCTGAGGGGCCCCCGTGTTGTTGGCTGACTATCTTGCACTGACCCTACGCACATTCACTGGACTTTATATACACACCATATACACACTCACGTACACACACTACACTGTCACTCCCACACAAATCTCCCATATGCATAGCCGCAGGAAGATGTTTGGTGGTGGAGGGTGCTGTGAATTGCCTGCGCTACAGACGGTTATATTGGTCCGCTAATACAGAACTAGTAAAGGCCCAGTGCCCTACTTTTGTACAACAACAAAAAAAGGTGCAGGAGGACCCGGGTGCTGCAGCACCCTCAGCACCCCTACTTCCCATGGCTATGCTCACACATTCAAACACTACGTACGCACACACTCCAACAGAAATAACACACACACACATGACGACACAACACAAACAAACATACATACATACACACACTCACACACACTTTTGCACTCATCATTTACTGCTGCTACTAGGTTCTTTATTTTACTTGTATTATTATCTATTTCGGTTGCCTTGTCACTTTACCCTGCCTTACTTTACATATCTACTTTACATATCTACCGCAAGTACCTCGTATCTCTGCACATTGATCTGGAACTGGTACTCCCTGTATATAGCTCCACATTGATCTGGACCTGGTACTCCCTGTATATAGCTCCACATTGATCTGGTACTGGTACTCCCTGTATATAGCTCCACATTGATCTGGAACGGGTACTCCCTGTATGTAGCTCCACATTGATCTGGTACTGGTACTCCCTGTATATAGCCTCACATTGATCTGGTACTGGTACTCCCTGTATATAGCTCCACATTGATCTGGAACTGGTACTCCCTGTATATAGCTCCACATTGATCTGGAACTGGTACTCCCTGTATGTAGCTCCACATTGATCTGGTACTGGTACTCCCTGTATATAGCTCCACATTGATCTGGAACTGGTACTCCCTGTATGTAGCTCCACATTGATCTGGTACTGGTACTCCCTGTATGTAGCTCCACATCGATCTGGTACTGGTACTCCCTGTATGTAGCTCCACATTGATCTGGTACTGGTACTCCCTGTATATAGCTCCACATTGATCTGGAACTGGTACTCCCTGTATATAGCTCCACATTGATCTGGTTCTGGTACTCCCTGTATATAGCTCCACATTGATCTAATACTGGTACTCCCTGTATATAGCTCCATTCTTGTGTATTTTATTTTATTTGTCTTGTGTTGATTAATATTATTTATTTAGTTTACTCTGCATCATTGGGAAATGTTTGTAAGCAAGCATTTCACTGTAAAGTCTATAACAGTTGTATTCGGTGCAAATTTGATTTGATGGTCAGAGTGGCGGATGTGTTGTTGCCTACCCTCACCGCCTGGGGCCGGCCCGTCAGGAAGTCCAGGATCCAGTTGCAGAGGAAGGTGTTCAGTCCCAGGGTCCTGAGCTTGGTGATGAACTTGGAGGGGACTATGGTGTTGAATGCTGAGCTGTAGTCAATGAACAACATTCTTAGATAGGTATTCCTTTTGTATAGGTGGGTGAGGGCAGTGTGGAATGCAATAGAAATTGCGTCATCTGTGGATCTGTTGCGGCGGAATGCGAATTGGAGTTGTCCAGGTTGTCTGGGATGATGGTGTTGATGTGAGCCATGACCAGCCTTTCAAAGAATTTCATAGCTATAGATGTGATTGCTACGGGGGCGATAGTCACTTAGGCCGGTTACATTAACATTCTTAGCCACATGAATATGGTGGTCTGCTTGAAACAAGTTGGTATTACAGACTGGGTCAGGGATAGGTTAAAAATGTCACTGAAGACACTTGCCAGCTGGTCAGCGCATGCTCTGAGTACGAGTGCTGGTATTTCGTCTGGTCCCGCAGCCTTTCGAATGTTAATCTATTCATCTGTTCTTACTAACATCGGCTACGGAGAGCGAGATTACACAGTCGTCCGGAATAGCTGGTGCTCTCATGCATGGTTCAGTGTTGCTTGCCTCAAAGTGAGCTTGTCTAGTAGGCTTGGATCACTGAGCAGCGTCACAACTCCTTGTCATGTATTGTACTTGTATCAATGGGACCTATGCTTACAGATCTATAACACTTTTCAGGGCAGGGAGGGAGCTGTGAGGACATCTACTAGAGGTGAGTGACGTCTCCCAGAGGCCCACGTACAAATTACAGACTTCACAGTTAATCAGCCAATCATCGTAACACTGGGATTTAAGCCATGTCAACCGAAGGTAAACACTGCATCCGTGCATGTGTGTATGCATTTGTTTACTGTTCATTGCATTTGCGTTGGTCTATTATAGCTTAACTGGGGCCTTGTGGATTGGCAGCTTGTGGATATTGGCTTCTATACCCAATAGTGCTACTGTGTATGTTATCTGTGTTATCAGTGGCGATTTTAGCATATACATCTTGGTGGGATAAACAAACAAAAAAATATTTTAGATGCATGCCAGCAAAGCCACTACACAACACAACACTAAACAAACCATTAATTGGACTATAACGGTGACAAACGGTGCCCACAAACTGTTAGGGCCGACATAAAGCTGTACCAACAGCAGTCCCAACACCTTACCACTGCTACACCTGGTTATCAGCGGAGCCTTGTCTGGCAGTGAAACAGTTAATTCAGCCTCATTTACTGTCTTTTAAAAAAACATACACTACCGTTCAAAAGTTTGGGGTCACTTAGCAATGTCCTTGTTTTTGAAAGAAAAGCACATTTTTTGTCCATTAAAATAACATCAAATTGATCAGAAATACGGTGTAGACATTGTTAACTTCTATGGGCTAGGTGGGACACAGCCAGTGAAATATCAGGGCGGCAAATTCAAAAACAACAAAATGTCATAATTCAACTTTCTCAAACATACAACTATTTTACACCATTTTAAAGATAAACTTCTTGTTAATCTAACAACATTGTCCGATTTCAAAAAGGCTTTACAGCGAAAGCAAAACCATTAGATTATGTTAGGAGAGTACATAGACAAAAATAATAACACAGCCATTTTCCAAGCAAGGACATGTGTCAATAAAACCCAAAACACAGCTAAATGAAGCACTAACCTTTGACGATCTTTATCAGATGACACTCCTAGGACATTATGTTACACAATACATGTATGTTTTGTTCGATAAAGTTCATATTTATATCCAAAAACAGCATTTTACATTGGCGCGTGATGTTCAGAAAATGTATTCCCACCAAAACGACCGGTGAATGTTCACGTCAATTTACAAAAAATACTCATCATAAACGTTGACAAAATATATAACAATTATTTTAAGAATTATAGATAGACTACCCCTGGATGCAACCACTGTGTCAGATTTTAAAATAGCTTTACGGAGAAAGCACATTTTTCAATATTCTGAGCACATAGCTCAGCCATCACGGTGAGCTATTCAGACACCCGCCAAGTTCGGAGCAACCTAAACTCAGAATTAGTATTAGAAATATTCTCTTACCTTTGCTGATCTTCGTCAGAATGCACTCCCATGACTGCTACTTCCACAATAAATGTTGTTTTTGTTCGAAATAATCCATATTTATGTACAAATACCTCCGTTTTGTTCGTGCGTACAGATCACTTATGCAAAGGCATAACGTGCGAGTGCGGAATGAGAGACGAAAAGTCAAAATGTTCCATTACCGTACTTAGAAGCATGTCAAACACTGTTTAAAATCAATCTATGGTATTTTTAACGTAAAATTGCGATAATATTCCAACCGGACAATAGCATATTCATTCAAGAAGAAAAAGAAGGAACGGCGTGCTCGCGTGACCGCGCATATCCAATCCCTTTGTTGCCAGGCAGACCACTCAGTAACTGAGCTCCTATTATCTGCCCAGTGACAGGAGAATGCTCAAACCACTTTCTGAAGGCTTTAGACAGCCAATGGAAGCCTTAGGAAGTGCAACGTCCCCCACAGACACTGTAGCTTCGATAGAAAATCAAAAGAAGAACTACAATTCTCAGACTTTTCACTTCCTGCTTGGATTTTTCTCAGGTTTTTGCCTGCCATATGAGTTCTGTTATACTCACAGACACCATTCAAACAGTTTTAGAAACTTCAGAGTGTTTTCTATCCAAATCTACTAATAATATGCATATTCTAGTTTCTGGGCCAGAGTAGTAACCTGTTTAAATTGGGTACGTTTTTCATCCGGCCGTGAAAATACTGCCCCCTAGCCCAGACAGGTTAATGTTGTAAATGACTATTGTAGCTGGATTTTTTATGGAATATCTACATAGGCGTACAGAGGGCCATTATCAGCAACCATCACTCCTGTGTTCCAATGGCACGTTGTGTTAGTTAATCCAAGTTTATCATTTTAAAAGGCTAATTGATCATTAGAAAACCCTTTTGCAATTATATTATCACAGCTGAAAATTGTTGTCCTGATTAAAGAAGCAATAAAACTGGTCTTTAGACTAGTTGATTATCTGGCATCAAATCAAAGTTTATTTGTCACGTGCGCTGAATACAACAGGTGTAGACCTTACAGTGAAATGCTTACTTACAGGCTCTAACCAATAGTGTGAAAAAAAGGTGTGTGTGTGTGTGTAGGTAAGTAAAGAAATAAAACAACAGTAAAAAGACATATGAAAATAAGAGTAGCAAGGCTATATACAGACACCGGTTAGTCAGGCTTATTGAGGTAGTATGTACATGTAGATATGGTTGAAGTGACTATGCATATATGATGAACAGAGAGTAGCAGTAGTGTAAAAAGAGGAGTTGGCGGGTGGAGGGACACAATGCAGATAGCCCGGTTAGCCAATGTGCGGGAGCACTGGTTGGTCGGGCCAATTGAGGTAGTATGTACATGAATGTATAGTTAAAGTGACTATGCATATAAGATAAACAGAGTAGCAGCAGCGTAAAAGAGGGGTTGGGGGGAGGAACAATGCAAATAGTCCGGAGTCTTATGGCTTGGGTGTAAAAACTGTTGAGAAGCCTTTTTGTCCTAGACTTGGCACTCCGGTACCGCTTGCCATGCGGTAGTAGAGAGAACCGTCTATGTGTAACGGTCGTCGTACGTAATGGACCAAGGCGCAGCGGGTTGAGTGCTCATCTTAACTTTATTTGAACACGTAACAAACTTCAAAAGGCACTCGCACATCTGAGCAATCTTGTTGCAGGTGCATGGCAACAGTTGAAACAGGATGAAGGAAAAAAGGAAACCGCACACTGCTCTTGATAGTATCACTGATATTTAATAAGCTTACGTAAAAGCTCTGACGAAGGCCGTAAGTCCTCAACTTCCCACAAACCATAGGTGAAAAAAGGGCTACCTAAGTATGACTCCCAATCAGAAACAACGCTGTACAGCTGTTCCTGATTGAGAGCCATACCAGGCCAACAAAGAAATACACAACATAGAAACCATAGAAATACAAAACAAGAACATTACCCAAAAACCCCGGAACACATGAATCAAACACCCCTCTTAAATAAATACATATCCCATTAAACCCCGAACAACATAAAACAAATACCCCCTGCCACGTCCTGACTAAACTACAATAACCAATAACCCCTTATACTGGTCAGGACGTGACACTATGACTAGGGTGGCTGGCGTCTTTGACAATTTTTAGGGCCTTCCTCTGACAACGCCTGGTGTAGAGGTCCTCGATGGCAGGCAGCTTTGCCCCAGTAATGTACTGGGCCGTACGCACTACCCTCTGAAGTGCCTTGCAGTCGGAGGCCAAGCAATTGCCGTACCAGGCAGCGATGCAATCAGTCAGGATGCTCTCGATGTTGCAGCTGTAGAACCTTTTGAGGATCTCAGGACCCATGCCAAATCTTTTTAGTTTCCTGAGGGGGAATAGGCTTTGCCCTCTTCATGACTGTCTTGGTGTGTTTGGACCATTGTAGTTTGTTGTTGATGTGGACACAAGGAACTTGAAGCTCTCAACCTGCTCCACTACAGCCCCGTTGATGAGAATGGGGGCGTGCTCGGTCCTCCTTTTCCTGTAGTCCACAATCATCTCCTTAGTCTTGGTTACGTTGAGGGATAGGTTGTTATTCTGGCACCACCCGGCCAGGTCTCTGACCTCCTCCCTATAGGCTGTCTCGTCGTTGTCGGTGATCAGGCCTACCACTGTTGTGTCGTCTGCAAACTTAATGATGGTGTTGGAGTCGTGCCTGGCCATGCAGTCGTGGGTGAACAGGGAGTACAGGAGGGGACTGAGCACGCACCCCTGGGGAGCTCCAGTGTTGAGGATCAGTGTGGCAGATGTGTTGCTACCTACCCTCACCACCTGGGGGCGGCCCGTCAGGACGTCCAGGATCCAGTTGCAGAGGGAGGTGTTTAGTCCCAGGTTCCTTAGCTTAGTGATGAGCTTTGAGGGGACTATGGTGTTGAACGCTGAGCTGTAGTCAATGAATAGCATTCTCACATAGGTGTTCCTTTTGTCCAGGTGGGAAAGGGCAGTGGAGTGCAATAGAGATTGCATCATCTGTGGATCTGTTTGGGCAGTATGCAAATTGGAATGGGTCTAGGGTTTCTGGGATAATGGTGTTGATGTGAGCCATTACCAGCCTTTCAAAGCACTTCATGGCTACGGACGTGAGTGCTACGGGTCTGTAGTCCTTTAGGCAGGTTGTCTTTGTGTTCTTGGGCACAGGGACTATGGTGGTCTGCTTGAAACATGTTTGTATTACAGACTCAATCAGGGACATGTTGAAAATGTCCGTGAAGACACCTGCCAGTTGGTCAGCACATGCCCGGAGCACACGTCCTGGTAATCCGTCTGGCCCCGCAGCCTTGTGTATGTAGGCCTGTTTAACGGTCTTACTCACGTCGGCTACGGAGAGCGTGATCATACAGTCGTCCGGAACAGCTGATGCTCTCATGCATGCCTCAGTGTTGCTTGCCTCGAAGCGAGCATAGAAGTGATTTAGCTCATCTGGTAGGCTCGTGTCACTGTGCAGCTCGCGGCTGTGCTTCCCATTGTAGCCTGTAATAGTTTGCAAGCCCTGCCACATCCGACGAGCATCGGAGCCGGTGTAGTATGATTCAATCTTAGCCCTGTATTGATGCTTTGCCTGTTTGATGGTTCATCGCAGGGCATAGCGGGATTTCTTGTAAGCTTCCGGGTTAGAGTCCCGCACCTTGAAAGCGGCAGCTCTACCCTTTAGCTCAGTGCGAATGTTGCCTGTAATCCATGGCTTCTGGTTGGGGTATGTACGTACAGTCACTGTGTGGGCGACATCCTCAATGCACTTATTGATGAAGCCAGTGACTGATGTGGTGTATTCCTCAATGTCATCGGAAGAATCCCGGAACATGTTCCAGTCTGTGATAGCAAAACAGTCCTGTAGTTTAGCATCTGCTTCATCTGACCACTTTTTTATAGACCGAATCACTGGTACTTCCTGCTTTAATTTTTGCTTGTAAGCAGGAATCAGAAGGATAGAGTTGTGGTTGGATTTACCAAATGGAGAGCGAGGGAGAGCTTTGTATGCGTCTCTGTGTGTGGAGTACAGGTGATGTAGAATTTTTTTCCCTCTGGTTGCACGTTTAACATGTTGATAGAGATTTGGTAGGACTGATTTAAGTTTCCCTGCATTAAAGTCTCCGGCCACTAGGAACGCCGCCTCTGGGTGAGTGGTTTCCTGTTTGCTTATTTCCTTATACAGCTGACTGAGTGCGGTCTTAGTACCATCATCTGTTTGTGGTGGTAAATAAACAGCCACGAAAAGTATAGCTGAGAACTCTCTAGGTAAATAGTGTGGCCTGCAATTTATCACAATATACTCTACTTCAGGCGAGCAAAATCTAGAGACTTCCTTAGATTTCGTGCACCAGCTGTTGTTTACAAATATGCACAGACCGCACCCCCCCTCGTCTTACTGGAGTGTGCTGTTCTGTCCTGCCGGTGCAGCGTATATCCCGCTAGCTGTTCGATTACAGGCTCAAAATGGTCAAAAACAAATAACTTTCTTCTGAAACTCATCAGTCTATTCTTGTTCTGAGAAATGAAGGCTATTCCATGCGAGAAATTGCCAAGAAACTGAAGATCTCGTACAACCCTGTTTACTACTCCCTTCACAGAACAGCGCAAACTGGCTCTAACCAGAATAGAAAGAGGAGTGGAAGGCCCCGGTGCACAACTGAGCAAGAGGACAAGTATATTACAGTGTCTAGTTTGAGAAACAGATGCTTCACAAGTCCTCAACTGGCAGCTTCATTAAATAGTACAGGCAGAGTTCCTCTGTCCAGTGTCTGTGTTCTTTTGCCCATCTTAATCTTTTCTTTTTATTGGCCAGTCTGAGATATGGCTTTTTCTTTGCAACTCTGCCTAGAAGGCCAGCATCCCGGAGTCGCCTCTTCACTGTTGACGTTGAGACTGGTGTTTTGCGGGTACTATTTAACGATTTATTTATTTATTCAGCACTTTTGAAAGGTACAGTGACAGAATTCGGAACATGGGCCATTCTTACAGTATTCCAAGTCAGGGGGCATATAAGCATATAAAGGGGGCATATAAGCAGACAATGAAAGCTCTTACAATATTTGATGATGACATTTCTCTAAAACAGGCTATAGGCTACATGTGCACCAACAGATCAGAACAGTAGGCAAAATTATGAGAGGAAAAGTGAGCAAATTATTAGGGTGAGGCACATTGTCTACTAACAGCTTACTACACAACATACACTTAGTATTTTTTTCTTAGCTACAGTATACATATATCCCTGGCATATTACATCATTTATGCAGCAGCATACAATAAAAAAATGTCTCACCTTGTTGTACTGTGCTCACTTGAACAGGAAGGTGGCGCGGCAGTCCTTCGTGGGCAAATTGTATCATCAAAGTCTGGCATTCTCTGGATTTATGGTGCTTTCAAGACAACTGGGAACTCGGAAAAAAAGCAAGGTCTAATCATGACATTAGTGATCTTCAGGGCGGAGCTCTAGAAAGAGGCCTGAGTTCCCGACTTGGAATTCCGAGTTGGATGACCGTTCAAAACGTATTTTCCCATTGGGAGTTTGTTTTTTTATGAGTTCCCAGTTGTCTTAAACTCACTGAAGTCTGAGATTTCCCAGTTCCGAGTTTCCAGTTGTTTTGAAAGTGGCAGAAGTCATGCTGGATTGACAGCATGGCCAATGTTGAATGTTTATCCTGTTAAGCTTGGAAAAGAGACCCTTAAACCCAGACTTGGATCACACATCCACTCCACTGAATAGCATGCTAGTGATTCCTTTGCAATGCTTGCAGTTAGCCACCGATTCCTTCCAAACCACTCATTGTGGAATTTGCGATTTCCAACTTGTTGTGTATTGTTTATGTCCAATGGCCGATGAACACCAATACGTTTTATCTATCATTTCTCTTCATAATTTCTCTTCGTATGACAAGGATTGAAAAGGATTTGCCAGTAGATTGTTGACTTGATTCATGATGATGACTGCTAGCTTGCTAGCTAAGATTTTTAAATATGATGTAGACATTATCAGTCCAATCAATGCTACTGTAGATATAACGTGATTTGACATAATTTTATCTGTGGCCAATGACCTTGAGACTTCTTGGAAGGGCACTTTTAATGTAACTCTATGGCAGCACCCAAGGGGCTTGAATTTTTGAGCTCTCCCCGTAGATTTTGCAAAACAGGCACACACAAAAAAACTGGTGGGCCTGCCCGGAATGGCGGGTCACCACTGTGTCTTGTACATGGTGAAATGAAATAAACATTCTATCAAATTACCCTACGATAAGAGTATGGTTGGGACAAGTCTGTGTATGCAAATTATTTGTGGCTCTAGATTTTTTGGTTGAAAAACATCATCCTATTTCCATTAGAAACCATTTTCGTTTTTCCAATATTGTACTTATCATGTTTGGTTTTTGGTTACATGTACTGTAGAAGAAATATGTCTTCTTTTAGCTATTTTAGAAGCCCCTTGCTGTGTAATTAATGACCGGAGTGCCATATTTGGAACCATTTTTATCATACAGCTGGAGGTGTAGACATTCCCCAACCAAACTGCAGAAGGCTTTCATTTCCAATTCAGATTCTGATCTTTCCTGTCCTTTCAACTGTTACATAAAACTATACTGCCCCAGTCCCAGATTCTTGCAATATACTATATAATTCCCTAACCATCCCACAAATAGGTGGGTCTAGGGATATCAGATTCCCAATTATTTAAAAAGATTTAAAGCACCTTCTCTGTTGGTTCAATGTTGAGATGAGCCTATGTTTCATGCCATCTGTTGTGTAGATCAAGTTACAGTTTAAGCATCAATTCCATATAAATAGGGAAATAAAATAGGTGCTAAAATTATTAAATGAGATGGTGCCTATCTTTCCAATTAATTCGGGATAGAGACATGTAGCTTGATAACAGATAGCCTAGCATCACATGGGACCTGGAATTATTTTGACATTAGATCATTCTCCTGGATATTTTAACAATATGGAAAACAATCATGTGCCAAAAATAGGACAGAAGTTCCTCAATAGTATTTAAAGAAAACAACCCATAAAACGCATGTAAGAGTTTATAGAATAACACTCATATTCTTGAAATATTGTGTTTTGCAATAGTGAAAGACCCGGGCGTACCAGAGAGGATCTATTATATTGACAAGATAGTCGAGTGACCACTCTAACAATGGAAATACACGTCCTCAAAGATGGAAGGCAGCGGGAGGAGGCGCGATCAGGTGGGACCATTCTAGCCAATGAGAGGGCAGATACGCGTGTGACCAAGAAGCACGGCTACATTACTTACCTTTCTGACTCTCTTCTTGGTTATTGATTCAACTGCAAACATTTGTTCGCCTATAGATGACAGTTCCATCGCTCAAAACAGGGAACGCGAAATGTTTCTCGTTTCTCGCACAACTCCAATTTAAAGTCGTTTTTTTTAGTTTACGAAATACCACTTATATCAGTGCATTCGCAACAACCTAACCATTACGAAAGTTAGATTATATCAAATAATCCTCACGTAGCAAAAAATACTCACTTCGTGGTCTGATTTTCGATGGGACAGGTTTTGGGCGAAGTAAACCCTCTCGCTTAGCCTCTTCTTCTCTGTCCATTATTGGGGGCTCGGCGCATCGTACGAGTCAGAGGGAGCGCGCTTGACTGAAGCACGCGCCAGTCAATGATGTGTCGCAGATTTTTAAAACTCAGAAAGAGAACCTAAAATACCGCTCAACTATCTAATACTTGCATGTGAGTAAGTGATAAAGACTCCGAGAATAGAAAATGGTTGTAGAGTAGGCAAAAAGCTTGTTTTAGCCGCTGCAGTGAGTTTTGGGGATTTGGGGGGGATTTGTCTTGGAAAGAACGAGAAACATTTCGCGTTCCCTGTTTTGAGCGTGCAACCAGCAGCCTAGGAGCGATGGAACTGTCATCTATAGGCGAACAAGTGTTTGCAGTTGAATCAATAACCAAGAAGAGAGTCAGAAAGGTAAGTAATGTAGCCGTGCTTCCGAATAGAAATGTAGTCTACCTACCATTGGTGTCTTATGGTTTTAACAGCCAATGTTCTACCTGTACTCTTACAGTCTATATCAGCCATTACACAAAAGTATTGCTACGCACTTTCCGTAGTTTACGCAAGATATTAATATTGTCATTCTGCTGCGTGAAAGCTGCTAATTCTAACACGCAAAAAGTTGAAAATAGATTTTTTCTGTACAGCATGTTGCCTATAGGCTACATAATTTTGAATAAAGAGATTGTGGAATCTTTTCGTTTTCCTTGGTTTGTGTATGTTGTATGTTCTGAATATATACTACTACCTCAAGTAGTAAAATGTAGAAGGGGTGTGTTTACCAACATCGGGTCTCCATCGTGGGGTATCACTGGTGGGATTGTCCGTGCGGCCAATGTGTGTGAGCTACGCAGTTTATTTGTACGTTACGCCAACAGGAGGAGAACAGAGGACGGGATGATGGATTGGGGTATCTGGGTGAAAAAAAACTGCTGCGTAATGTTACACCTCGCATGATCCATTCAATATAGTCCTATTATGTTGTTGTAGTATGCTAATCACAATGAGCCTATGTTTTTGTTTTGTATGGTATGAATCTTACTATGCATTTACTTATGCTTTAATTTGGTAAAGTTGGTTTGAAAATTGAAGATTATAATGCAGTAATGTTTCATTCTATGTATTGAGTATTCTATACACGCACGCCGTACAATTATATTTTTTCAATGGGTGGTCCAAAGCGGAGACCTTCGCTGTGCAGCACGTTGCGCAATACGAGTTGTTTACATGTAAAGTCCTACCTATTTCCATCGTTTTTTGACGTTCAAGAAAACTATTTTACATAAAACCCATCCATGTGCGATCACGTCATCACAATAGTAGAGTTCGAGACCTTTACACTGACGTCATCTCGTACAATCTCCATTTGAAAATTAAAAATTACCTCAATGATCTCGACACCGACCCTTTAAAGCGACAGTAATCTTTTTATGCTCCATGAACTACGGTACAAAGAGTACTAATTGTGTTATTTGCTCTCTTGCTCAATGTGCCTTACTCTTTTGCTTCTTAGGGTAATGTGGAATACTTATTGAAGTGGCAGGGATGGCCACCAAAGTAAGTACTCTTCTTATTAATTAGTGAATGCATTACAAATGTGTATGAGTCATGTATGTATGACTGATGTTTTATCCTCCCACTGACCTGGGTACATATAGTGCCTTCAGAAATTATTTACACCCATTGACTTTTTCCATATTTTGTTGTGTTACAGCCTGAATTTAAAATTGATTACATTTAGATTTTTTTTGTCACAATACCCCATAATGTCAAAGTAGAATTATATTTTTAGAAAAGTTTACAAATTAATTAAAAATGAAAAGCAGAAATGTCTTGTGCCAATAAGTATTCAACCCTTTTGTTATGGCAAGCCTAAATAAGTAAACATTTGCTTAACAAGTCACATAATGAGTTGGGTGGACTCACTCTGTGTGCAATAATAGTGTTGAACATAATTTTTTTTATTACTACCTCATCTTTGTACTGTAAGCATACAATTATCTGTAAGGTCCCTCAGTTGAGCAGTGAATGTCAAACACAGATTAAACCACAAAGACCAGGAAAGTTTTCCAATGCCTCGCCAAGAAGGGCACCTATTGGTAGATGGATAAAAAAAATGTAAGTGTCCTTCCTAACTCAGTTGTTGGAGAGGAAGGAAACCACTCAGGGATTTCACCATGATGCCAATGGTGTCTTTAAAACATTTTAATGGCTGTGAAAGGAGAAAACTAAGGATGGATCCACAACATTGTAGTTACTCCACAATACTAACCTAATTGACAGAGTGAAAAGAAGGAAGCCTGTACAGAATAAAAATATTCCAAAACATGCATCCTGTTTGTAACAAGGCACTAAAGTAATACTGCAAAAAATGTGGCAAAGCAATTAACTTTTTGTCCGGAATACAAAGTATTATGTTTGGGGAAAATCCAATACAACACATTAATGAGTACAACTCTCCATATTTTCAAGCATAGTAGTGGCTGCATCATGTTATGCGTATGCTTGTAATCGTTAAGGACTGGGGAGTTTTTCAGGATAAAAAAAAAAACGGAATGGAGCTAAGGACATGCAAAATCCTAGAGGAAAACCTGGTTCAGTCTGCATTCCACCAGACACTGGGAGATGAATTCACCTTTAAGCAAGACAATAACCTAAAACACAAGGCCAAATCTACACTGGAGTTGCTTACCAAGAAGACGGTGAGTGGCCAAGTTACAGTTTTGACTTAAATCTATAGCAAGATCTGAAAATGGTTGTCTAGCAATGATCAACAACCAATTTAACAGAACTTGAAGAAGAATTTTGAAAACAATAATGGGCAAATTTTGCACAATCCTGGTGTGGAAAGCTCTTAGAGACTTACCCAGAAAGAATCACAGCTCAAATCGCTGCCAAAGGTGATTCTAACATGTATTGACTCAGGGGGTTGAGTACTTATGTAAATTAGATATTTCTATATTTAATTTTCAATAAATTGGCAAAAATGTCTAAAAACATGTTTTCGCTTTGTTTGAGAAAATATATTTAATCCATTTTGAATTCAGGCTGTAACACAACAAAATGTGGAATAAGTCAAGGGGTGTGAATACTTTCCGAAGGCACTGTAATGTTCCCTCTGCTTCTGATGTCTTAGTAAAAACCTCATATCATTGGTTAAAGTGCAGCTTATATTTAACACCCCTAATTCCGATTTCCTTAATCAAGGAAGTACACTGACAGGAGAACTGGCAACCACCGTACGCCATTTGGTGCATTTTCGTAATGTGAAGAGTCCGTCCAGATCCAGCGTTAATCCGATTCCGCACGCATCTAAAACTGAAGGGTACCCTTGTTTACCAACACTTTCAATAGAAATAGAGGGGTATACTACGACGCTAGCTAGATCTACTCAGGATTTTCCAAAGCTAGCTAACTTCACTAAGCTTCACATTCCAGCTCAGGTTTCATCCATGTTACGACCATGCATTTAGATTCTTCAGCTGCCGCTATCTCCAGCCAGGTTTGTAACGGCGCTTGCATGTCGCACGTGGCTAGTCGAACGCCGAAATCTTCATTGATAAAATGCTGAAACAGGAATCCATCAGCAAGTCTGTGCCACATTTGAGGTTTTTGCTGAAATGAAAGAACTTATCCTGCAAATTCAGCAGGCTATGGTGTGAAATAGGTTATTAGAAGTGGTGTCTTTTATTACACAATTGTTAATGCTGTCTTTGTGTGCACGAGCACCTTTTTTCCCCCCACACTTATCGATAAAATTATTGTATTAAGTCATACGGAAATTGTACTGTGTGTGACGTTTCAAATTCTCACTACACATTACTAAATGTGTAATGAGATACTATTTTAATATTATTAACACAATTAAATTAAATATTTAATCAGTCGTCTTAAATGGTTTCGGAGAATGAAGGGGATGCCTCTTTGCGAGAGGGAGGGAATCTGATTTGATTGGTCCTCAACTCTCAGCTCAAGCACTTCATTTAGGATAAAGTGAAGTTAGCCTGCCCCAGAGCAGGTTAGAGCTAAAGTATTCAATGCCATATAAATTTACCTGGCTAAAAGGTGAGCCACCTTAGTGTCAACAGTTATCCAGAGTTGAGCTCAGAATTGACCAAAGTTAGCTCGCTAACTCCTCTATCCCGCTTCGCAGTATACCCCTCAGGAGTCAAGACAAGTGGGGAAAACATAACAAATTCCAGAACGACTCACTTGCGCATAGAGGTTGACATTTAAATGTGTCTGGTGATTGATTTGGTGTATTTGTAATGATATCTATTTACAATCTGCCAGGGTTTTTAAAGGTAAGGTATAACCGCTAGCAGTCTCTATACATAAATTAATTGAAAGTTCACATATGATTCTATAACAACTCCTGTCATTGTACCTCCTTGCCTTATTCAAAGGTATCGTGCCATGATGATCCTGCATAAACAGTGCTTATAGAGCGTGATTGTTTTACAGGTACAGCACCTGGGAACCAGAGGACCACATACTGGACCCACGCCTGGTGGTAGCTTATGAAGAGAAGTGAGTAGTACTGAGAAAGTGCCGTTAGTATGAATACTGCATACTACTTTTGCTCCAGCCATTGCAATTTCATATTCTCTGTGTCTTATCAGGGAGGAGAAGGACCGAGCCCTGGCCTACCGCAGGAAAGGACTCAGACCACGGAGACTCGTCTTGCGGGTACAGTGCTTACCTTTCTCCTTGTCCAGAACATCCACTTTCTTAATCAATTGTTATGTCCCTTACATTAACATAGCAATTACACAAATGACAAAACTTAACTTAATATACTATTATCTTAAGCCTGCATCACACGAAGCAATTTATGTGTCATCTCAAGCAACTTTGCTGATACATGAAGCAATTCAAACGCAATTGAAATTGCATGCAACGTCCAATCTTATCATACATCACATCATGGTTGGATAAATGATTTGATAATCCAAATGTTTACTAATTGTAACAACATCGATATACAGTGGATTCGGAAAGTATTCAGATCCCTTGACTTTTTCAACATTTTGTTACGTTACAGCCTTATTGTAAAATGGATTAAATAAAAATATTTCCTAATCAATCTACACACATACCCCATAATGACAAAGCGAAAACAGGTTTTTAGAAATGTTTGCAAATATATTAAAAATAAAAAACAGATACCTTATTTACTTAAGTATTCAGACCCTTTGCTATGAGACTAGACATTTTGCTCAGGTGCATCCTGTTTCCATTGATCATCCGTGAGATGTTTCTACAACTTGATTGGAGTCCACTTGTGGTAAATTGAATTGATTGGATATGATTTGGAAAGGCACACACCTGTCTATATAAGGTCCCACAGTTGACAGTGCATGTCAGAGTAAAAACCAAGCCTTGAGGTCAAAGGAATTGTCCATAGAGCTCTGAGACAGGATTGTGTCGAGGCACAGTTCTGGGGAAGGGTACACAAAAAAATGTCTGCAGCATTGAAGGTCCCCAAGAACACAGTGGCCTCCATCATTCTTAAATGGAAGAAGTTTGAAACCACCAAGACTCTTCCTAGAGCTGGCCACCCGGCCAAACTGAGCAATCGGGGGAGAAGGGCCTTGGTCAGGGAGGTGACCAAGAAGCCGATGGTCACTCTGACAGAGCTCCAGAGTTCCTCTGTGGAGATGGGAGAACCTTCCAGAAGGACAACCATCTCTGCAGCACTCCATCAATCAGGCCTTTATGGTAGAGTGTTAAGATGGAAGCCACTCCTCAGTAAAAGGCATGACAGCCCACTTGGAGTTTGCCAAAAGGCACCTAAAGGACTTTCAGACCATGAGAAACAAAATTCTCTGGTCTGATGAAACCAAGATTGAACTCTTTGGCCTGATTGCCAAGCGTCACGTCTGGAGGAAATCTGGTACCATCCCTAAGGTGAAGCATGGATGTGGCAGCATCATGCTATGGGGATGTTTTTCAGTGGCAGAGACTGGGAGACTAGTCAGGATTGAGGGAAAGATGAACGGAGCAAAGTACAGAGAGATCCTTGATGAAAACCTGCTCCAGAGCGCTCAGGACCTCAGACTGGGGTGAAGGTTCACCTTCCAACAGGACAACGACCCTAAGCATACCGCCAAGACAATGCAGGAGTGGCTTTGTTACAAGTCTCTGAATGTCCTTGAGTGGCCCAGCCAGAGCCCAGAGTTGAACCCGGTCAAACATCTCCGGAGAGACCTGAAAATAGCTGTGTAGCGACGCTCCCCATCCAACCTGACAGAGCTTGAGAGGATCTGCAGAGAAGAATGGGAGAAACTCCCCAAATACAAGTGTGCCAAGCTTGTAGTGTCATACCCAAGAAGACTCAAGGCTGTAATCGCTGCCAAAGCTGCTTCAACGAAGTACTGAGTAAAGGGTCTGAATACTTATGTAAATGTGATATTTCAGTTTTTGCTTTGTCCTTATGGGGTATTGTGTGTAGATTGATGAGGGGGAAAAAACGATTTAATCAATTTTCGAATAAAGCTGTAACGTAACAAAATGTGGAAAAGGTGAAGAGGTCTGAATACTTTCTGAATGCACTGTATATTTACAGCCCTCTTTTCCCCAATAAAACAAAATTTGCAACGTTGATTCAAAGTCTCTGAGGTGACCAGGACATGCGTGTGTCCTAACAGGGTGAGGAGACAAAGTAGCCAGTGGTGGATGTAGTTCTGGGGCCTGACCAGCTTGCATAATATCCTCCTGTATGACTGGCGGGGTATTGGGGCAATGGGGGGCATCAGTTTCCATTTCTACAGTTCAGTATAGGCAGTCAGTAAATGCAGCTTGCATGCCAATGAGACCCATTGACTAACTGGACATAGCACAGCTCCAGACACATATACATTTGATCCATGGTCATTGATGGACAGTTGATGGGTTGCAGAGGAAGTGGAGCTGATCAAGCATGGTGCACAAAGACCACTATCTCAGTCAATCCCCAGCCACCATAAACAATCACATACAGCAAGTTTTACTATCCTGAGGTGCCTCTTGTTTGCCATAAATTACATATTTTCTTTATAGGTATGTTGGAATTACTGCACAGTTTTCCAGACCAATGCATATGTCACCCCAGCATGAGAGCTCATTCTTTACAACGCAGCCCATTTCAGGTGTCACATGGGCTGGCCAGCCATGGTTGGTAGCTAAATAGGTATGAGGGCAATGCACGCCATCAATTTCCAGACAGCATGTTGGCTGTTGAATGGCCTCCTGACATGTGGCAGTCCAGTTCCATGGTGTCTCTGTCTCTAGTAACTGCCTGAGGAGAGGACTGATGGTGGAGTGAGCCTATCGGTGCAATTCCTATGACATGCCCACTAAGTTGATGGCATTTCTTGTCAATGAGTGTTGTGTTGGTTCATTGTAGTGAACGCATGCCTTATGCGCTTGTGACGTGTGGTTGCATCTTCCCCATACACCATAATGTCAAAAAGTCAACATATACGGCAACTCCAGGGCAGACAGCCAGGATGGTGGACATGGTTGTCTGGAAGAAGCAATGTGCCAGCTCAACCTGAACAGTATAAGAGTGCACTGGAACATCCCAATGTGCATCACAAATGCAGTGAGCCAGAGGAAGGTCATGTTTGATTCAGGCAGACGTATTGTACTAGCAATGAATCAAAGCTCACTTCTAAATGATAAGGAGGTGACTTAAGAGCCCAATCCTGGAGGTGCAAGTTATAGTACAGTGAGGGCAAGTTGTAGAACTAGGGAGAGGGTGCCAGGAGTCCAGGGTTGGATGATTCTCTTTACTTTCATTGGAGCCTCCCAGTTGCCTCATTGACACTCATAGGCTTATGGTGTTGCCATCCCAACAGTCTGCTGCCTTTTTATACAGTGCCTTCAGAAAGTATTCATATCCCTTGACTTTATTCAACATTTTGTTGTGTTACAACCTGAATTCAAAATTGATTAAATATATTATTTTTTTCTCTCACATATCTACACACACTACCCCATAATGACAATGTGAAAACATGTTTTTAGAAATTATTGCAAATATATTGAAAATAAAGTACAGAAATATCTCATTTACATAAGTATTGACAGAATCTCTTTTGGCAGTGATTACAGCTGTGAGTCTCTAAGAGCTTTGCACACCTGGATTAGCACATTATTTATTGGTTTATTCTTCAAGCTCTGTCAAGTTGGTTGTTGAATTTTGCTAGACAGCCATTTTCAAGTCTTGCTATAGACTTTCAAGCCGATTTAAGCCAAAACTGTAACTAGGCCAATGAGGAACATTCAATGTTTTCTTGGTAAGGCTTGTCCAAACTGGCATCAAATCACCTCTATTGCCTGTGGCTGGATACGCCACTCCGCAGACTGAGGCTATCCCCTCGACAATAGGTCTGCACCTAGATTCAACTGGCCTGGAATGTGCGCCGCTGACAGTGAGCGCAGGTGTGTGTGCCCACAGATGTATCCGTGATGCCACTTGGTGCATGGCCAGTGAGCGGACTCCACCCTGGTGATTGACGTACGAGATCGAGGTTGAGTTGTTGGAGTGAATCAGAACGCGATTCATTCCGACAACGAATTTTGCCTCTATCCTGGGGGCAAAATGTAATAGAGCCAGCCGTATCGCTTCCAGCTCCAAAACATTTATATGAAGATTTGTGTTCTTCCCACTGACAGTTTGTTATGCGTCCGTCGTAAACTGCCCCCCATCCCTTCAGGGAGGTGTCGATCTTTATGACAACCTGCAAGACTACTGGACCCAGCTGGACCCCAGCTGAGAGTATCCTTGGGCTTTGCCAGAAGGATAGGCTGTGGTGACATTGCCACGTAATGGTTATCATTCGATAACGGTCTCTGTTTTGATGAATGTGTTGGCTTATAAACCATTGTTGGATAGGTCTCATGCGTAATAGGCCAAGTGTTAAGACTGCTGATGCCACAACCATCAGCCCCTGTAAAACCATATCCCGGCGAGCCCTGAAAGTACGGCTCCGGTGGAGTGCGCATGCTACAGTCAGAATGTATCACTGTCTGGTGACTGTTAGACGTGAGTGCATAGAGTTCAGTTCCAAGCCTAAGAAGCTTGTCTGTTGGTGAAGAGTGAGACAACTCTTTTCACAGTTTATCAGGAAAAACAGATTGTGGATATGATTTATCACTATCCTGGTGTGTGTCTCGACCAATTCTCTCGACTTCGCTATTATAAGACAGTCACAATATCTGTATCCTGTCTGTCTGACTACTTTGAATAGACGGCGTTGTGTTAACATGTGAAAAGGTAGTTTCTGTAATGATTTGTTCAACACCCTCAAATCTAAGATCAGTATCACGCCACTGTCTTTCTTGGCACTCGAAAATATCTCTGATAATGACCCGTATTTTTGTCTGCTTCCATCACTGGACGAATAGCTCCTTTTCCTACAAGGAAGGTTATTTCCTGTTCTAGAATAGGGGCCGTTTGAGCTGAAAATGTCGTGGGTGTGACACCAGCGAACTACAACGCGTAACCCTTCCAAATTGTATTCAGTACCCAAGCGGGAGCTGCGCTTGCGTGTTTCCATACACTCAGTCTGCTGGACAGGTCTGCTCTTTCTATTAGAGAGGGCAGGGCTGTCATTTGATTTGGAACAGCTAACTGGGCTACAGGCAGAGGCTGCTGTGTAGTTTGACGATTTATATTTTTGACTGTTTAGCCAAGTCACAGGCAGGGGCTGCTGCATGACTGGAATTAAACTGTGTGTCTCGGTGAAACCTAACTGTCACAGCCTTATGTTTTACCTTGTGCTCATGGAATCTTTGTCTAAGGCCATGACGCTCATAAGAACGAGTGGCCAGGAGAATGGGTGGGAGACACAGGAGTGTGGACACTTAGTGTGCGCTGGAAGGATGTGTGGAGGTGTGTGTCTTGTGTGCACATATACCGGGCGGCCTTTGCTGGATATGGGCAATGTGTAGCTAGTCTTCTCTTTCGTGTTGCTACCAGGCGTGGAGCAGGATTCTCTGACTGTAGGATACAACACAAAGTCCCTCACAGGAAGGCTCACAGGCCCTCAGCGGTCTCTTCACTCTGTACGCCTGGGCAGCATGCTGTTGCTGAGGGCGGAAAGGGTTGCGATTCCAGCCTCTCGCACCAGCGTGGGACACCTCAGGCGTCTGAGTGGGTCTGTCCTGGGCCTGGGAAGCACTCGCAGAGCAATGGCGAGCCTCCCCTGTCTTGGTCGAGGCTGTTTGGGATGGGGCAGGGAAAGGAGCCCCGGGCCTGAGTGGCATGATAGCCTTGAAGGCTGCAGAGCCCTTCTGTTGCTGCTCAAACTTGTGTGTGATGGTCTCCACGATAGGCCTGAATAGCCCAGATACTGTGACAGGAGCATTCAGCAGCACGTTCTTCTCCCTTTCTGACATTTGGGTGAGGTTGAGCCACAAGTGACGGTGTATCACGACCAAGAATCCTATGATTCTGCCCGCGTCCTGGGCAGCACACCTCGTCATGTGTAGAGTGAAGTCTGTCGCCTTCCCGAGCTCAACATACATCTCTGGAGTAGCCTGCCGTTCCATGTCCCGGAGGAGCTGGGCCTGGTAGGCCTGGAGGATGGCCATGGTGTTCAACATGGCTGCTGACTTGGCCGGCTGCCTTGTAAGACTTCTCCGCCAGGGAAGCGGTTATACATCATACTCTGATGATAGCTTCACTGCCGCAGAGGCTGCTGAGAGGTGTGAGGCTATGGTTTCTTCGGGCAGGGGCATGGACAGATACCCCAGCTCGGGCTCTGTGTTGATCCTGGACCATGAGTTGAAGCTCTGGATGGGAGAGCGTGTCTGTTGTGGCTTCTCCCAGGATCGCCTCACCTCATACCTGAACAGGGGAGGGGTCTAGGGCGGGGCTGGCTATCTGGGCTGAGACTGGGTGACTGACGGTGGGAAGTAAGCCCCTGCCAGCATGGTTTCAGGGGCTGGTTGTGGATCTGGCCAAGACAGGCCTAGCTTAGTCACAGCCCTGCCCAGGACCTCCATGAACTCCTTGTTGTAAGGGTCCTTGTCAGAGATTGGAGGGGCAGCCGGCGTCTCCTCATTGTCCTCTTCCTCTATGTCACCCTCACCCTGAGCCCTTTCATCTGAGCAAGGATCTCCATAGGCCTCCCACTGGCTGGCATGGAAGTCTCTCAGCTCCCAGTGTGCTGCATCCTCGAAATAAGCAGCAGGTTGGAGAAGGGCAGAGGTGTGGAGACTCTGTCGAGTATTGGAGAGCTGCACCTCACCCCCTCGTCTGTAGGCTCCCGGGACCTATACGGGAGGAGCTGGGTGGTGGAGAGATAGAGACCAGCTGCACTCGATGACGGAGGGAAGGCAGAGGAACCCCGGAGCAGTGGATACAGAAGAAGGGGTCCGTAAGAGCCACCTCCGTGCTCTGGTCCAAGCCATCGGGCGCAGTCTCTGTGACGACATGTGTGCCTTGCACTTGAAGCACTATTTTATCCCGGCAGGGAACGACATCTCAGCCAGAGGAGAAAAATCATTAAAAAACAGAAAAACCTGATGGAATCTGTCTGGTACTTTCACTCAAAGCTTACGAACACTCTTTGAGTGTGATTGGGAAGGTGATTATTTAATAATGACCTCAGAATCTTTGGTCTCCTGCAAGTGCGACGCATTAGCAAGCTAGCTAGAAGGACCACTAGCAAAGAGTGGCTAGCAAGCTAGCTGACTCAGGCTACTAAACGGACCGATGTTGAAGGAATCTAAAGAAAATTTAAAATATACAGTACCAGTCAAAAGTTTGGACATACCTACATATTCAAGGGTTTTTCTTTATTTTGACTATTTTCTACATTGTAGAATAATATTGAAGATATCAAAACTATGACATAACACATATGGAATCATGTAGCAACCAAAAAACTGTTAAACAAATCAAAATATATTTTTGATTCTTCAAAGTAGCCACCCTTTGCCTTAATGAAAGCTTTGCACACTCTTGGCATTCTCTCCACCAGCTTCACCTGGAATGCTTTTCCAACAGTCTTGAAGGAGTTCCCACATATGCTGAGCACTTGTTGGCTGCTTTTCCGTCACTCTGCAGTCCAACTCATCCCAAACCATCTCAAGTGGGTTGAAGTCGGTTGATTGTGGAGGCCAGGTCATCTGATGCAGCTCTCCATCACTCTCCTTCTTGGTCAAATAGCCCTTACACAGCCTGGAGGTGTGTTGGGTCATTGTCCTGTTGAAAAACAAATCATAGTCCCACTAAGCACAAACCAGATGGGATAAGGTATCGCTGCAGAATGCTGTGGTTGCCATGCTAGTTAAGTGTGCTTTGAATTCTAAATAAATCACAGACAGTGTCACCAGCAAAGCACCATCACACCACCTCCTCCATGCTTCACGGTGGGCACCACACATGTGGAGATCATCCGTTCACCTAATCTGCGTCTCACAAAGCCCCTGCGGTTGGAACAAAAAATCTCAAATTTGTACTCATCAGGCCGAAGGACAGATTTCCACTGGTCTAATGTCCATTGCCCGTGTTTCTTGACCCAAGCAAGTCTCTTCTTCTTATTGGTGTCCTTTAGTAGTGGTTTCTTTGCAGCAATTCACCGATGAAGGCCTGATTCACGCAGTCTCTTCTGAACAGTTGATGTTGAGATGTGTCTGTTACTTGAAACATTTATTTGGGCTGCAATCTGAGGTGCAGTTAACTCTAATGAACTTATCCTCTGCAGCAGGGGTAACTTTGAGTCTTCCTTTCCTGTGGCGGTCCTCATGAGAGCCAGTTTCATCATAGCGCTTGATGGTTTTTGCAATTGCACTTGAAGAAATTTTCAAAGTTCTTGAAATTTTCCTCATTGACTGACCTTCATGTCTTAAAGCAATGATGCTTGCTTATTTGAGCTGTTCTTTACATAAAATGGACTTGGTCTTTTAGCAAATAGGTCTATCTTATGTATACCACCCCTACCTTGTCACAACGCAACTGATTGGAAAGAAATTCCATAAATGAACTTTTAACAAGGCACACCTGTTAATTGAAATGCATTCCAGGTGACTACCCCATGAAGCTGGTTGAGAGAATGCCAAGAGTGTGCAAAACTGTCATCAAGGCAAAGGGTGGCTACTTTGAAGAATCTCAAATATAAAATATATTTAAATTTGTTTAACACTTTTTTGTTTACTATATGATTCCATATGTGTTATTTCATAGTTGTGATGTCTTCACTATTATTCTACAAAAATAGTAAAAATAAAGAAAAATCCTTGAATGAGTAGGTGTGTCCAAACTTTTGACTGGTACTGTATGTTCTTCGCCGTTTGATCAGTGTTATAGGCCGTCTGAAATTGCGCAGTTTAGATGGAAAATAAGTATAGATGAATTTACAGATGATAAGAATGGTGGGTTTGATAAACAGCAATGGCTGAATAAAGCAAGAGTGACACTCTCCGGCAGGGCAGTGCACATTATACCCTCGTGGGAGGGGCCAATCACTGCCTGCCGTGGCAAAGACAGGACTACGGTGGTTTCATAGTTGAACATGATTCAGTGGTGCTGTCTTACTACTTATAGCATAGTAAGAACTCGATTTCAAGATTAAGTAAAACTCAAACTGTTTTACAGTCACCATTGGCCTCATGGTCAAATCTCTGAGCGGTTTCCTTCCTCTCTGGCAACTGAGTTAGGAAGGACTACTCTATCTTTGTGGTGACTGGGTGTGTTGATACACCACCCACAATTTTTACCCATCTACCAATAGGTGCCCTTCTTTGTGAGGCATTGGAAAACCTCAATGGTCTTTGTGGTTGAATCGTTGTTTGAAATTGGATTTGGAGTCAAATCTAGGGGGCCCCTCTAACGTAATTTCAAGAGTAGGGTCTGCACATGACAGTTTTCTGTGTCTGAGCCCACTTGCCTTAGAGCCGATATACAATAGCCACAACATCAATTAAAGTGTAACTGTATGCCTTTTTGTCAGGCATAACCATACAGTACTGAATGAGAGCAAATTTGACTTGGAAAGTTGTCAGGTTTCATTCCTCATTCATAGTTGATATTTCCGCCTATTGTATCTGTGATATTTCCTAAATGCTTTAAGATGTCCTAATGTTTTTTTTTTGTATGTAGGGCAGACAATTGACTGCTCATATTCCAAATTTTAGCAATATCAGAGCTTGCAATATTGGATTAAAAGAGTTTATGTGGCCCACCACCCCTCCAACCAGGCATTATTCTGTACTGTTTGAGTTTAGGGGGTGTGTCCCAAAATCTATACATTTAACTACTTTTGCAGTAAAATATTTTTACACAACCATCCATTTCACATACAGTGCCTTCAAAAAGTATTCAGACCCCTTGACTTTTTCCACATTTTGTTAGGTTACAATTTTATTCTAAAATTGATTAAATCGTTTTTCCCCCCTCATCAATCTACACACATTTCCCAATAATGACAAAGCAAAAATAAATGTTTAGACATTTTTGCTAATAAAATTTTTTTATTCAGACCCTTTACTCAGTACTTTGTTGAAGCACCTTTGGCAGAGATTACAGCCTCGAGTCTTCTTGGGTATGACACTACAAGCTTGGCACACCTGTATTTCTAAGTCACCAACTACTTCTCAGACAGAGTTCAGTGTGTCAAATCGGAGGGCCTGTTGTCCGGACCTCTGGCAGTCTCTATGGGGGTGCCACGGGGTTCAATTCTCGGGTCGACTCTTTTCTCTGTATACATCAATGATGTCGCTCTTGCTGCTGGTAATTCTCTGATCCACCTCTACGCAGACGACACCATTCTGTATACTTATGGCCCTTCTTTGGACACTGTGTTAACAAACCTCCAGACAAGCTTCAATGCCATACAACTCTCCTCCCGCGGCCTCCAACTGCTCTTAAATGCTAGTAAAACTAAATGCACGCTCTTCAACCGATTGCTGCCCGCACCTGCCCATCCATCTGCCATCACTACTCTGGACGGTTCTGACTTAGAATATGTGGACAATTACAAATACCTAGGTGTCTGGTTAGACTGTAAACTCTCCTTCCAGACTCATATTAAACATCTCCAATCCAAAATTAAATCTAGAATCGGCTTCCTATTTCGCAACAAAGCATCCTTCACTCATGCTGCCAAACATACCCTCGTAAAACTGACTATCCTACCGATCCTTGACTTCGGCGATGTCATTTACAAAATAGCCTCCAACACTCTACTCAGCAAATTGGATGCAGTCTATCACAGTGCCATCCGTTTTGTCACCAAAGCCCCATATACTACCCACCACGGCGACCTGTATGCTCTCGTTGACTGGCCCTCGCTTCATATTCGTCGCCAAACCCACTGGCTCCAGGTAATCGATAAGTCTTTGCTAGGTAAAGCCCCGCCTTATCTCAGCTCATTGGTCACCATAGCAGCACACACCCGTAGCACGCACTCCAACAGGTATATCTCACTGGTCACCCCCAAAGCCAACTCCTCCTTTGGCTGCCTTTTCTTCCAGTTCTCTGCTGCCAACGAGTGGAATGAATTGCGAAAATCACTGAAGCTGGAGACTCATATCCTCCTCAATATCTTTAAGCATCAGATGTCAGAGCAGCTTGCAGATCATTGCACCTGTACATAGCCCATCTGTAAATAGCCCAACTACCTCATCCCCCATATTGTTATTTATTTTTTGCTCCTTTGCACCCAGTATCTCTACTTGCACATTCATCTTCTGCACATCTATCACTCCAGTGTTTAATTGCTAAATTGTAATTATTTCGCCACTGTGGCCTATTTATTGCCTTACCTCCCTCATCTTACTTAATGTGCATACACTGTATATAGACTTCTATTGTGTTATTGACTGTACGTTTGTTTATTCCATGTATGACTCTTTGTTGTTTGTGTCGCACTGCTTTGCTTTATCTTGGCCAGGTCGCAGTTGTAAATGAGAACTTGTTCTCAACTGGCCTACCTGGTTAAATAAAAGTGAAATGAAAAAATTTATAAAAGATTTTGGGGAGTTTCTCCCATTCTTCTCTGCAGATCCTCTCAAGCTCTGTCAGGTTGGATGGGGAGCATCGCTACACAGCTATTTTCAGGTCTCTCCAGAGATGTTCGATCGGGTTCAAGTCCGGGCTCTGGCTGAGACATTGAGACTTGTCACGAAGCCAATCCTGGGTTGTCTTGGCTGTGTGTTTAAGGTCGTTGTCCTGTTGGAAGATGAACCTTCGCCCAAGTCTGAGGTCCTGACCGCTCTGATTTCGTCAAGGATATCTCTGTGCTCCATTAATCTTTCCCTTGATCCCAACTAGTCTCCCAGTCCCTGCCGCTGAAAAACATTGCCACAGCATGATTCTACCACCATGCTTCACCGTAGCATGGTGGCCATGCACCATGCTTCAAGACGTGACGCTTGGCATTCAGGCCAAAGAGTTCAATCTTGGTTTCATCAGACCAGAGAATCTTGTTTCCCATGGTCTGAGAGTCTTTAGGTTCCTTTTGGCAAACTTCAAGTGGGCTGTCATGTGCCTTTTACTGAGGATGGTTGTCCTTCCGAAAGGTTCTCCCATCTCCACAGAGGAACTCTAGAGCTCTGTCAGAGTAACCATCTGGTTCTTGGTCACCTCCCTGACCAAGGCCCTTCTCCCCCGATTGCTCAGTTTGGCCGGGCGGCAAGCTCTAGAAAGAGTCTTGGTGGTTCTAAACTTCTTCCATTTAAGAATGATGGAGGCCACTGTGTTCTTGGGGAGATTCAATTTTGGTACCCTTCCCAGATCTGTTACTCGACACAACCCTGTCTCAGAGCTCTACGGACAATTCCTTCGACCTCATGGCTTGGTTTTTGCTCTGACATGCACTGTCAACTGTGGGACCTTTATATAGACAGGTGTGTGCCTTTCCAAATCATGTCCAATCAATTGAATTTACCACAGGTGGACTCCAATGACGTTGTAGAAACATCTCATGGATGATCAATGGAAACAGGATGCACCTGAGCGTAATATCAAGTCTGATAGAAAAGGGTCTGAATACTAATGTAAATATGGTATTTGCAAAAATGAGCTAACACCTGTTTTTTCGCTTTGTCATTATTGGGTATTGTGTGTAGATTGCTGAGGATTTTTTTTCTTTAATCCATTTTAGAATAAGGCTGTAACAAAATGTGGAAGAAGTCAAGGGGTCTGAATACTTATCGAAGGCACTGTATGGGAGACCTTAGAGATATGGAAAAACATGGTTGTGCTTTATTATACCTCGGGTAGCAGTATCTCAAAGACTAAAGCCCTTTTTGAAGATTGGCCATTAGTGTACTGGGTCGGAGTTCCGAACGGAACGATATGACCACTCATGTAAACTTTTTTCTGCGCCCTGATTGGACATTGCATACAGTCAGTTGCGTGACATAGGATTGATTTCTATCTCTTGCGTTGCAACTAAGTTGCTGGCAATTTTGGGGTGACACACTGAGCATCACAGATGCCACTTTGTTGCAATCAACAGAAATTGCGTCCAGATTGCTATGTGTGACATCGGCTTTAGTCTTCTCTTCTCCTACAGAATATCTATGCCATGGACCTCCGTAGTGCACACAAAGTCCCAGATACCCCTCGTCTGCGCCTCTCCCTTACCCGCTCCATGGGCTCCGAGCTGGACCAGGGCAGTCTGCCATACAGGGCGGGGGAGGGAGGGAGCGTCTACCGCCGCCTGGCAAGACGCAAGAACAAGCAGAGGGTGTCCAAACCTGTGTCTGACAACAATTCCCTCCAACCACTGACCCGCATACAGGACCCCATGGAGCATGAATGGCAAGGCGCAGAGGAGAGACCGGAATCAGAGTTAACAACAGACACACGTGAAAACAGTCTATTCAGTTTGTTTTCTATCAAACATTTAATGAAATATTTGATCATCTATTTTTTATCTCGGTTTGAAGGTCAGGATTGGTCCTATTTGTGGTATATTGATCTCATGTCCTGTCTCTTTCTCTCTTAAGGGCATAGCCGGTCAGAGTGCAGCTCTCCCATGATGGAGCAGGAGGTGGAGGAGTCGACTGACAGAGTGGAGAGTTGTGGTTCCGCACTGGGCTCTGGAGATGAGACATTGGGGGGTGGGGCCTTGTTGAGGGTGACAGGGGCAGGGTACAGGTCAGAGGGTGGGACCTCTGAAGCTGGACAGGAACAAATGGATAGGACTGACCAATCAGAGAGCTGTGTTTCTGCACAGGGACCAAAAGACAACATTAGCAATAGGTTAGTGGACAGTGCCACAGAAGTGGAATTGGGGACAGATACCTTGATTGACAAGGTAGAAAGGTTAGGCACAGTTAATGTTATTGAGAGGGTAGAGGGGTTGGGGACAGATTATTTTATTGACAGGGTAGAGGAGATGGGGACACATATTCTGATTGACAGGGATAGCACTTCAGTGGTGGATGTTGGAGATGAAACCGTGGCTGATGGTTCTGTGGTCTGTACCGATGTTGAGGTTGCAGAGGAAGTGGTGGAGAATGACACAAAACAGCAAGGTGAAGAGGTTGTGACACAGTGTCCAGACAGTAGTGGCGCAGAAGTGAATCCTGGCAAAGTGATTGTGACCGATGTAACTATCAACTCTTTGACCGTAACTTTCAAAGAGGCCTTGGCAGCTGAAGGGTTTTTTAAGGGCTGAAGGACAGAGTTCTGAGAGAGGATTAGAGAACATGTGAGGTTATACATGAAATGCAGCCCATATGTTGAATTTACCACTTAGGAACATGTTTAGATAAACAACCACAATATAATTTGTCATTAAAGATGTTTACAAAGCCTATGAGAGTAAATTGCTACCAATTACTAGGGTTTTGGTGAGGTATTGTACCTTGGAGAATTGGGTGGTAATTTTCACATTGTTTGGTTCTGGAAAGATGATTAGTAAGAGAGGATGAGGAAAGATGGATGAGGGAGAGAGCAGTTGACTCCTGAATGTCATATTTATAACATTACTACTTCTCCAACGTCTCTTATTCCAGGAGGCTCATTTCGGTTGCTCTTTTTTCCTAACGCTTTTGTATTAAGTCGTCTGTCTTCCTCAGTATTAACAGTAAGTTCTGCATGTCCTGTATGCACACCCTTGTCCTCCATTTGATTTGTTAGTTTGATTTCTATAACAAAGAAATAGAAAGGAGAGAAGGAATGCCTGGAGGGATAGAAGTTTAGCATTTCAAGATGAAGGCTGGCTGCGTTAAGTATTGTTTTTCTTAATTTTATTTCTCAAATTAAAAGAGCCTACCTGATTCTATTTTTGTATTACCATTTGATAGTCAAACCCTCTCGCTAAGCCTTTGTGCATTTCTAAAGAGGGGATATCAGTTTACACCACTCATTCCTAAATGTGTTTTAGGTCTCATTTCATTTACTCCTTTTTCTAACGCTTTTGTATAAAGTCGACTGTCTTCCTCAGTATTTACAGTAAGTTCTGCATGTCCTGTCAATCACGCACAGCCTTGTCCTTCATTTCATTTAATATGTTTATTTCTATGACAAAAATAGAAAGGAAAGAAGGAATTCCTGAAAGGATAGAAGTTCAGCATTTCAAGATGAAGGCTGACTACGTTGAAGTATTGTTTTTACTTCCAGGTAAAAAAATAAAAGGCATTCTTGTATTACCAATTGATAGTCCACCCCTCTCACTAAGCCTTTGTGCATTTCTAAAGAGGAGATATCAGTTTACACCATTGTTGCAGTAAGAAATGTGCAAATTGAAGCAAATGTTCTCGGTTGTATTTATCGCATGTCACATGTAAAAGCTAAATTAAATGTCACGTGATGAAAAATGTATCTTTGGTCACAATGACATGTCAAATGTCTTCTCTATACCATATGCCTAGAAATATATAGTGTAAAATCTACTTGTGTTTGAGATTCATATAACAGGATGGATATTACCTCAACATTTTAGCATGGAATAAAACATGTTAGCAGTAACAGAAGTGTCCTCACTGGTCCATTTTAGTAGCCGTTTTGGAAATGCATTTGCAGCAACTTGTGCCTCCTTTTATCACCACTAGGGGGTCAGTCTCCTCAGAGAACCATGTATTTAGGTCGATCCCCCTACCCCACCAAATTAACATGCACTCTAATTTGACTAGCTACAAGAAAAAATATTCAGCACATCTTTCATTTTCATTTTATTATAAAAAACAGTATTTGAGTCCACAGTTCTTTGTACAGTAAAAAATATTAAATTAAACTCTCAAAGTTATGAGCAGAAAGATAAATTGGGGTTGGGAGGAGGGACAGCATTTATTCTGGGGCAGGAGAAGGGGACCAGTGCAATGGGCTCTTGAGCTGCTGGGGTTTAGTCCAGAGGGAAAAGTAAGGGTGAGGCAGAGAGCGACTGGTCACATCTCTCAGTTCTATGCAGCACAGTTCATTTGGATCCATTCCCTCTGTTTTACAAGAACCGTAATGTCCGATGCACTGGCGGACCCCCCCCATACCTCACGTACTCTAAACTTTACAGGCATATAGGTATGTGCCCCCCCCACCTCCAATACTAAGTGTCTTACAGGAGTGCTCACACATTCGAGGGTGAGGGAGGGCATGTGTGTTCAGTGAGAGGGATGGCCCTTCCAGTATTGATGTCCAATGGTTAGGCATTTCAAATGTAGTCTCCATTGGCCACTGAAACTTGCAGCAGGCCCTCAACCACAAACACTCATTTTATTCCAGATTGAAAGCCCAACCCAGACATCAGTGAAATGAAATAACCCCACCCCCATTTCAATAACAAAAATATATTCTATGTGAATTGTAGCAGTCTTCGGGTATATGCCAATAAACCGTCAAAAACTAAAATAAATAAAGTAAACCCAAAGTTTTAAAAGAAAGATATGCATGATGTTTGGATTTATAATAATATTAATCCAAATCACTCTGCTAAACTGATTTATGGAGAAATTACAATAAGTCCATTGCATTAAATCATTTGCTCTTACATTTAAAAAAAAAAAAACTTAAACATTTCTTAAAAAGGCAAATAGTCCCAAAACCCAAAAATATTACCTGTGTCGTATTCTCTAAGGGAGATACCATCCCCCTATTTGTACACAATTGGCAAAAAATATATTAACAGCAATAACTTACCATTCATTTATTAATCGACGTGTTGGTTTATAGTTGCATCTCCCATAGGAAGTTCACTTCAATGTATTTTTTATTGAAAACATTAAATAATATTAATAGTAAAAAAAAAAAAAAAAACGGCTAACACTGTCCCAGGTGCAGTCCCGGCGAGGCTACATGTCTAAAGTGTTATGATTAATGTTCTGCCCAAGGTCCTGGCTGTTCCCAGACAGCATGTCAGGTCCTCCAGGCCCATGGAGACCACCCATCCCACTGAGTTGAGACAGCATGGCATTCTGGTCTGACCCAAAGTGGTCCATTGAGTTCTGCTGCTGAGGCGGCTGTTGAGAGGGGACCACCATACCAGGGTGGTGCTGGGGTAGCTGGCCTGGGTGCGGGGAGCCCGTCTGGGTCTGTGGGGAGATATGGTGAGGGGAAGGCTGGGGCTGCATGCGCGGGGAGGGGCTAGAGTGTGGTGGCTGGGACTGGGGTCGAGGGGAGGGCTGGGGCGAGCGCACTTGGTTGCTGAGGGACGTAGACAGCGTCTGGCCCTGCAGGTGAGGGGACTGGGCCATCTGCTGCTGGGGGCTCATGGGGCTGCTGTGCTGGGCCGGAGAGCCCCCACCCAGGTGCTGCTGCTGTTGAAGCAGCCTCTGGTGCAGTGCCTGCTGGAGCAGAGCCTGGGAGGACTGCGGCTGGGGGGCACCTTGCGGGGGCTGGGGCTGCTGAGGGGGGCCGCCTACTCCAGTACCCGGACCCCCCTCAGCCCCCTGGTGGCCCGACATGGCATTCTGGTGTTGTTGCTGCTGCATCTGGAGTTGGTGCTGATGCTGGAGCCTCTGCTGGAGCACTGCAGCAGCCTGCTGCTGGGCCACCGTGCTGGGGTAACCCTGCTGCTGCTGCCCTGGCTGGGCTCCAGGCTGCTGCTGCTGCTGCAGTCCAGACTGGCCCTGACCAGGCTGCTGGGGGGCCATGCCCGGCTGGCCCATGTAGCCCTGCTGCTGGAACTGGGCATGGTTCCCAATCTGTTGCTGCTGCTGTTGCTGTTGTAGTTGGAGATGCCTCCTCATAAGGAGCTCTCTGAACTGGGGGTTAATGTTGGCCATGTTAGGTGCCTGCTGGCCTGGCATCCCTCCTTGCTGATGCTGTTGATGCTGCTGAAGTGCTGCCACCTGTTGCTGCTGCAAACTACTAAGCATAGGACGCTGCGGTTGTTGCTGTTGTTGTTGTAGCTGCTGTACTTGCTGTAGCTGGGTCATGGTGGGCATGTTGACTCCCTGACCCATGTGCATACCTGGCTGACCAGCCACAGCATTCACATTGACCTGTTGGCCACCCATACCTCCTGAAACTCTGCCTGGACCTGGCCCGCCAGGGGCTCCCGGGGGTCCTGGGCCCCCCTTATACTTGGAGGCTCTCTGCTTGATAAAGGCAGCCATTAGCTGAGGGTTTGAGCGGAGGATGTTGAGCACCTGTTGTTGCTGCTCGGGTGAGCTGGGGGAGCGAAGGGTACGCAGCAGTTCCTGAAGGGCAGCCTGCGGGAGGTTCCCACCCCCAGCTGCACCACCTTGCTGCACCATACCAATCAACCCACCAGGTCCCTGAGCCTGCTGCCGCTGTTGCATTTGCTGCGGTTGTTGCTGCTGAGGGGCCACCATGCCTGGATGTCCCATCATGGCTTGTCTCTGCTGGGGTGGCATTCCCTGACCAGCCCACTGTTGCTGGGGGTTCTGAAGCGGGGGACCAACCCTTTGCTGCTGCACCTGTGGAGGCAGCTGACCCTGGGGATTAGGCTGCTGGGCCTGCTGCTGCATGGGGCCAGGGCCCACCATCATACCTGGAGGACCCTGCTGCTGCTGCTGTTGCTGCTGCTGCTGCTCCATGTGAGCCCTGGCAGCAGCCTGAGCCTGGGGAGGCAGCCCCTGGGCCCCCACCATGCCCACCCCCGGATGGGCCATGCCCATCTGGCCCTGGGGCTGTTGGTGGTGAGGGTGCGGAGGCATCATGCCAGCTGCCTGCGCCGCCTGCCTCTGCAGGGACATCTTCCTTTGGGCGTCTGCCACTTGTTGAATCTTCATGGCGATCTCCACAGCCGCTGGAGGAGGCCCTGAAGGAGGTTGCTGCTGCTGCTGGGGCATAGAAGGCTGGCCAGGGTTGGGCTGCTGTTGAGGTGGTTGCTGCTGAGGTGGTGTGGCTGGTCCCAGGCCCGGTTTGCCTTGGGACTGAGGGTGCGGTGAGGAGCCTGGAGGCCTGTTGGTGTAAGGGGACAGGCTGTTGGGGTGTTGCTGGAGCTGTTGAGGGTTTGAGGCTTGGGACTGCTGCTGGACCTGAGGAACCATCTGCTGTTGCTGGGGGGAGTTCATCATCCCCCCTCCAGGCATCTGCTGAAACTGGTGGTGAAGCTGGTGGTGCTGCTGAGGCATCCCACCTTGCTGCTGCTGCAAAGTTCCTCCACCACCCATCCCTGGCTGGGGCCCAGGAGGCAGGTTGGGCTGGGTGGGTGTCTGTGGTGTTGGGGGCTGGGTGCCTCCTGATGTGGGTGTACTGGGGGCTGTGGTGCCATTGTTACCTGGTGATGGCAGCCCCCCAGGAGGTCCTCCTCCACCGCAGGCAGGCTGGCCCACCCTCTGCATGCTGGCCATCCTTCTCCGAAGCATCTGAGCCTGCTGGAGGCGGTGCTGGAGTTGCTGCTGGCGGAGCTTGTGCTTGATGTTGAGACAGAAGGGTACGGGGCACTTGTTCTCCTGGCAGTGCTTGGCGTGGTAGCAGCACAGGGCAATGAGTTGCTTGCAGATGGGGCAGCCACCATTGGTCTTGCGCTTGCATCCCTTGGTGTGCTGCACCACACGCTTCATCTTCTGGCAGGACGGCAGGGAGCAGTTGGCATTGCGGCATTGGCAGGCGTGGACCAGGGACTGGATGCAGCGCTGAATGCTGAGGCGGCGGGAGTCCCCGGGGCTCTGAGTGGCAGCGGCCGCGGCGTTGTTGCTCTCGTCATCCAGGCCCAGGCCCAGCTTCTCCATCTTGTGTTCATGGCCCTTAGTGTTATAGCAGGTGATACACAGGTCGTAGTCCTCGCAGACGGTGCAGTGGAAGCGTGTCTCCACGCTTGCCTTGCACTCGTTGCAGGTGTAGACGAAGCGGTCCTGGCTCTGATTGTGTAGCTCCACCAGCATGCACATGGAGCTCCACTTGGCTCTCCTCAGGGAGGAGAACTCCAGGTGCTTGTCCCGGGCCAGCGTCAGGAAGGCGTCACGCCCATCCATCAGGTCGCAAGCCATTAGGGGGTCCGGGTCCGTGATGGGGGGCAGGGAGTTGGCAGTGGGGCCGGCGATGAGACGGATCACAAAGAACACCTGTAGAGGGCAGAAGAAAGGATGAGCACTGGGACAGAGTATGTGTGTGTGGCTTTACTTAGAAGATGGCGACAGCATCAAATACCTCCTTGTGTTTCTCCATACAAGCGTAGAGCTTCTGGGAGAGGTCATTGGACACATTGGGCATCCCTGGTTTCTTCTTATTGGCTCGGATCAGGCTGCTGTTCTTGTTCTTGCTCGTCTTCTTACTGTTCTTCTTTTTGGCATTCTTGCTGTCACTTTTCGGGGCCTGTGTGTGGAGAACACCAGATTAAAATCGACTCCAATACATTCCATTAAAGCACTGAATCAGCCTCGAAATTGACCCAATTAGCAATGGTTCAATATCTATCCTCTAAGCAATACTTTTTATTGTAACCAACCCTATCATGTTATTATTGAAGACCAACAACCAATATCCCACACCCCTGTAACATTCACAAAAACACTCCTCTCTCCTGTTGTATTGAAGTCCTTACACTCACATCTACGCTCTCGCAGGAGGTGCTGTTCTCCTCCCTCTTCCTCTCCTCCTCCTCCTGCTCCAGCTCCTTGATGCTCTCCTCCAGCACGTTGGGCCAGAAGTCCCCCTCAAAGTATGGTAGCTCGTTGGCACTGGTGAGACGGTCCTCTGTGGCCTGCTTGAAGACATCCTGACACAGAGCATGAATAAGATGTGTCAAGAGGGGGGGGGGGACTCCATACATACAATTACCTCAAAGAAAAAAGCAGTTGGATTTCTGCCTGGCACAGCCTGTGCTATGTCTGACAAAACAAAACTTGATTGTAGTCACCTTGTAGTCATGCACAATGCGCTCAGCTACAGCCTTGTCCAGCATCTTCTTGTACCACTCCTGTAGGCGCTTGGGCTTGGGGATCTTCTGGTCCACAGGATGACAGTGGAAGATGTAGTCGTCCCCTTCACTTGGGGGACAAGCCCAGATGTGCCCTGTTGTAAACCTGCCATGGGAGAGGAAGGGTTGAAGAATCAGACCAGCAACTGGAAAGAGTGAATCTTACTAGAACAGTAAAGTAGAATGAAATCTGCAACCAACCCTTTAGACATTTAGTACATATCATTACACTATGTTTAGAGTGATGAGGTCAAGTCGTGTTCTCAGGAATCTATGCCCACTAATAGGTTGAGCTTAGTAAAAAAAAAAAAAGGGCCTTGTCTCTTACCCCAACTTCTTGACGTACTCCAGGTACCCTATGAGTATCTCATGGTAGACGCCTGTGCGGAGGTGTCGAGGTTGGAAGAAGTGCACGCTGTCCAGGTAAGAGATATACACGCGTCTCTGGTTGGGCGGAGGGCTGTCTGAACCGTACTCCTGCACATGCATGCCGAAGAAGCAGACGTCAGCCCCGTCTATGTCCTCGAACGCAAACAGCGCCTTCGTCCTGTAGGGAAAGGACTCGGACATCTCCCCGGTGTCCACAAACCTGTATCAGTTAAAAGGAGAGCGTAAGTAGACACACCCACACAAACACTGTATAGGCGCTGTCCCACGAGAACAGATTACGTTGTTAGGATAAGTCTCAACTCTCCAGTCTACAATGGGACTAATTGAAAGCCCACATGAACCTTGAGTCCATTGACGCTAGGATCAATTTGACATCTTCCTTGGTAGTCTATATTTGACTCCGTATTAAAGAAACACTACCCCTCAAAACTCTCACCTGGACTTCATGCCTGGCTTGACCTCCACCACCTTGTCGGAGACATGGACCACACGGATAGTGACGTCACCAGACTCTGGGTGGTTCTGCCGCCTGAGGTAGTCATTCACTCGCCCCTCTAGGAAGCTGCCCAACTTAGTTTGGGGGAGCCCTGTGAAAATGAAGTATGGAAAGAATGGGAGAGGGAGGGAGGGAGGGAGAAATGATGGAGGACGGAAGGAAGAGAGGAAATGGGTGATAGCGATTAGAGGAAAGGTCACATGGTTACGGTAAAAGCCAACCCAGTCTGGGGTGGTAGGTGGGTGTATGGGGGTTATGTCTGTTAAGTAGCTCAGAGCAGAGAACTTCACTAGTGACATTAAAGACCACTGGAAGAGAAGAACACACAGAAGAACCACTGGGCTCTAATCTGACAGTTAGAAAAATGTTTTTATAAAAGGGCAAGTCAGAAGCATACAAACTCAACCACTGACTGCTCCTAGTGTGTTTCAGAGTACTCTGGAGTCAGTCTAAGGCACTTGGTCAATTAATATCTAAAATGCCCTGATACCGTTGTCAATTTGGCAACTAACAATATATCTGTGACTTGGACTAATCCTCTGCTCTGAACACTCAATAAATCAGAAGAGATGACAAGGTGTAAACTGGATCTGACACCATATAAGGACATCTCCCCCTCTTCCATTCAAGACATATTTCATTGAGATCCTTGTATGAGTCTAGGCCAGTTGGTCCTTTTAATTTGCACGCCCGCTCGCCTACCTGTGGCTCCCTAAAAACTCTGCCTTCATTGAGGGTGTGGAGAATGGGATGGGGGAGGTAAGAATTTCCACACGTGGAAGGATTGTAGGCACGCAAAAACAGGACAACTGTCAAAAAGTTGGGGAAAAAAGCGTGAGTATCGATGCCATTGCAAACTGAAAAGAATTCACCCAAAATATGATGATTTCAAGTAGATTTCTGGACAGTGGACACCCACTGAGGAAAAAAAGATGAGGATGACATAAATAAGGCTCCAACAAGATTTTTTTTTTTAAAGAAAAAAAAAGTCCATGACTGCCTCGGTGACACACAAACCTTAAAAACAGCAAACTGTAAACCAGGAAACCCTAAATGACAATGTTTTGCCATGGCCTTCAGTGTGTACAGGCCTGGGATAAGAGTGAAATCGAACCAGAAAAAGCTGCAGCGGACTGGCAACTAGTGTCTGAGGACTGGCTTCTGAAATAAAAAAATAGGGTTGGTTACATATAGCATTTTCATTGGGGAGGGAGGGGGAGATACGAAAGGGTTGGGTCATGGAAAAAAGTAGAATGGAAAAAGGTAGAATGTGTGTTAACTGGAACACTCCTCCTCTCGAGTAGTGTATCAGGGTGTAGGGAATTAAACCAGACTGCCTCGGAGGAAAGAAGAAAATGATTTGGAAAACAGTCCACCAAATCATAAATTTAAACAGATTTGAAGGCGGGAAAAAGTCAATTGTGTGTTTGCTCTTCCCATGAAAGTATGGTGTTATACTTGTGGGATGTGCGTTTAGGAAATGAGTATGTGTCAGTAACAGCGCCAAAGGAGAAGAGGGATAAAGAGAACACCGAAAAGAAACAGCTGAGTGACTGGAGAGGGTAGGGGAGACAGACTGACACCCCGATGAAGATGACGGTAGATGAGCGCCCCCCGTTTGTCACTTACTCCACTTACTTCTGGCCGCGTATTTGTTCTCTTTCCGCGTCTTATTGGCCTTCTTAAGACAGCTGTCACATACAAAGCTGTGGAGATGAGAGGAAAAGGAACACGCTTTATTTCATTACTTCAAATACATCATACATGCATTTGTTATTTACCATATCTCAGTGGCCTTCAGCTTCACTTCTTTGTCCTACTGTATAAGTTGGCAGCAATGAATGATGTAAGGTATTGCTGAGGGTCATGATGGCAAACGGGCAACACAACCACGGTAAGATTGAACCTGGAACTGCACCTTGGAATAAAGTGGGCAGTTTCACAGTTCTAACAGTCGCATTAACGTAAGATGTACAGAATGTGTATGCAAGGTGACTCACCCTGCCGGCCATATGGTGTCATTATGCAGGACACAGATTTGGTGCATTTTACGCCCGCAGTCGGTACATTCCACAAGCCTACAGAAAAGAGAGAGGTGGACAGAGAGAGTCACGGGTTATTGATACCATGTGTCACACACGGAAATAGTCATTATTTTCTCAACAGGAGTTTCAACTAGCAGAACATTTCAAACACAAAAGCCATGACGATAACCTAAACAGACCCTGGAGTAACTGACTAAAACACAGTAA
Source organism: Salmo trutta (assembly GCF_901001165.1). Lineage (NCBI taxonomy): Eukaryota > Metazoa > Chordata > Actinopteri > Salmoniformes > Salmonidae > Salmo > Salmo trutta. The sequence continues at coordinate 17,749,078 of NC_042988.1, forward strand.
AGATTAAATATTACAGTTAACAAATATTTAATATTTAAATATTACAGTTAACAAATAGTTTATGCAAATGTACCACATGGAAAACATATGGTTTGACACCAAGTACAGATCAAATGTAAAGGGAAAAAAAGAGTATGGTACCATTCAGGGTCGAGCGTGTCATTCTTCTTCCTCTGAAACTGATCTTTGCTGATGGACCTGTGAAGAGGAGGGAGAGGGGCCCAGGAGTGTGGGAGGTAAGAACAGACTCAATCCAATCACTGGGCCAGAAATGCAATGTACTATATTACAGCCATAAAGAAAAGTCACAAGCAATAAGAGCAGGCTCTGGCTGTATACAGGCTAGGATTCAGCCATTTTGAAAACATCATCTAACACTTCTGGAACATTAGGAGCCCTCAGTATGTTGGGGTTTTAGCTGAAGAGAGAAGAGGCAGAAATCAAGTAAAAGGATGGAGACAGCAATTGAGGTAAACTGCTGCCTTAAGAGGTAGAGGAGAGAGAAATACTTTTTTATTTTTATTTTAAGTTGACCATTTCACTAAGGGAGAGACTGAGAAGGTATTCAGTGATGGGGAGAAAGAGAAGTCCCATTGAAGAGATTTAACATTTCTCAATCACATTGATAGAAAGCATTTATAAATCAAAGGAACCAAACAATATTTACATGTCATCAAAATGAGCAATAGAAGAACCATGTCAGTATTTAGGAGGGGTGGGGAGGCTGGTACTCACGTCTGAGGCTGAGAAGGATCATCCCCCAGGGACACGCACTCGCCCTGGATTTCGTTGAAACACTTCTCACAGAAGTGGTACCTGTCAGCAAGAAGCCCAAATTGTGGTGAACTACACCGTTCGCCAACCGCACAGCCAATCACAGAGAAGGCACGAGGAAGCAGTCACCAATCAGGGCAGGGCAGGCCAGGAGAAGAGCAGAGGGCAAGGTCGTCGCCAGGTAGCAGCCAATCATGATGCAGGGTTTTTGTGTGGGCAGGTGTTTTGATTTTGCAGTTACATTTTGGAGTGGATGATTGGTCACACCAAAGCAGGCCAATGCAGACATCACAAGCGTTAAAAAAGGAGGGAGAGAAGGGAAGAGATGGGGGAAGGGAGGGCAAAATGAATATTAAAAAAGCGTGAAATAAATCGTTACAGGTCAGACGAGGACGATGGAGGGATGAATAGGATGGGAAGAGTGAGGGACATGGAGAACATAACATCAATGAGGACAGAGATCCAATGCAAAGCACAGATTAGTGTCAGTCAGTGCGTGGACAAAAACTTAATTAAAGGGATACTCCGAGATTTTGGGAGCGAGGCCCTTTATCTACTTCCCCAGAATCTGATGAACTCGTCGATAACATTTTTATACCTCAGTGCTGGTTTAAGGACGTTAACTAGCGCAATTGCTAACTAGCGTTAGCACAATGACTGGAAGACTATGGGTATATGCTAGTTAGCATTGCCTCATGAAACAACCTCTATCTTCCTTCATACTCGACAGACATAAAATGGTATCCACAAGTTCATCTGCCAAAATCCCAAAGTATACCTTTAAGTTAACACAGTAACAAGGGAGGGGGGGGGGGCTAAAAAAAAAAACTGTGGATGAGGAAAAGCAAGTGGTAGTGCAACAGCGACCCATCATCCCTTTGCTCCATTTATAAAGAGAGTCCCTTTCTTGTGTTGGAGAGGAATTATCATACATGTAGTGAGGTTGTTAATATTATGTTGCTCTAACGTAACTACACTATAGTGATTCTGTCTTGACGGTGAAATGAATCAAGCCAATCATCTCCACAGCTTTGTTCAATGAAATGTTCTGCAAATCAAAGTGTTCACTGCAGCTGTGCAGCAATATCACCCTGAGTCTTATTTGAAGTATTGTGTCCAAAAGCAATTATCTATCCATTTGCCAATTATCAGTTTGATTCAATTACTTACCTGTAATTGATCAATACATTTCTTTATGCATTCTAAGTAGACTAGTGGAAAAGTGTAGATTTCAAAATAATCTCAAGACAGGGAACCCACTTTGTAAATGTCAAAAGTGAAAATTAAATGGGTGAAGGATGAAGATGAAAATGGTGGCAGAGTGTAACCATTTAAAGCCAAATTAAAACTTAACTCATCGGTGATTGAACAATGCTATATTGCAGAGAATATCAGCATGCACAATAACATCAAAATAAGACAATCACTCAAGTAGATTTGTGAAATGTGGATTTATATAAAATATGCAGAAAACATGACTTGAGTACGTGGGTGTGTGTGAGAGAGAGAACCCTTGAGGGTATGAATGACCCTACTCCTTTCAGTGTCTGAGTATGTGAGTTTGTTTGTGCTTCTGTCCGCCCCTTACCTGTTCTGGTAGCTAAAATAAGCAGCGTCGCGCGGGATGGTGCATAACTGTTTCCCATAGCAGCATAGAGTTTGGGGGGAAAACTCAAGCTGCAAACATAAGAGAGGACATAGTAAGAGATAGATAGTCTATGTACTGAAAAAGATTTATCCAGGAAGCCAATTATTTTGTACGATAGTATGTTTAACACGCAGTGGTAAGGAGAGAAGGTAAAAGCTGTGCTGACTTCAATGACTGATGTTACACACATCCATTTACACACACTTCCACTCACCTTCCTCCCGCAGCAGTAGCCCAGGACCTGCATGACAGGGTCGATTTCAGCTTCGAACACCTCGGCCAGCTTGGAGCAGTACTTGTAGACGCGGGACGTCTTGCGGTTGTACAGCCAGGCGTTGTTAAACATGAGCCAGATGTCATCCACGTATTGCCAGGGCTCCTGGTACTGTCCCGTGTCCAGCTTACGCTTTATCGTCGACAGGTCTATGGGGTTCTTTACAATGTCAAAGTAGTCCTGGGGGGGACCAAGTCCAAGTGTCAGCGAGGGTACGGTTCAGCCCGGAAAGGAAGGTGGGGAGAAAAGGGATTGGTGTGGTCATCGATGCAGGAGGGGGGGGGAGGTAGAGAAGACCATGGTCGTCGTCATCATCATCATCATAGTTGTTGAAGTAGCAGAAGTTGTGGTGGACATCCAGGTGGAACCAGAGCAGGGGAGAGAAGAGGGTGCAGGGGACAATGTTGATGGCTGCAGAGGTTCACGTGAAGACAGAGAGACAAGACAGCTTCTCCCCTTCACCACTCAAACTTTGCACCATTTCTACATTAATGGGGAACAGGCCAAGGAAGGACACTGGGGTGGCCAGGCTTGTCCCCTCCCATTCTGCCCAAATTAAAACTTCTCCTCAAATCAAGGCTAGATTAGTACACTAAAGGCAGACCAACTTTTACATCCAACAGTTATCAGAAATGACAGGAAAAGAACCTGCTGTGCACTGTAAATTTGTGTTTGTTTTTCAAGCAGACGGTTCCAGTGCAACCGCCTCTACAGACTCTCCTGAAGGAGAGCATTTTCAGGGCACGAGTCAGGGTGCAAAGCTGAGGTGAACAGAGCAGTAACAACAGTCAGGCAGTAACACACGCTGGTAAACTGGCAGCATGAACGTTGGCAACACGGCACAGTCAAAGCCAAGAGCACTGAGACAAAGGGGCAAAGCCAAGGATCTCTCTCCGTCTCCAGGGAAACACAAACAGGAAATGAGACCCTTCTCTTTGACAAACAGAGGACACAACAGCCTGTGATGCATGAACACATGGCACATAGTATGCTGCATTCCATTCATCTGAGCTCAATTACAACAACTATGAGTGCTGTTTCTATGAGTGTATTGGAAATTGAGGTGTGATAATCCCATTGTGGATAGATAAATCCTTGCACTCATAAAAGTGTGGTATTGCTGGTTATTTGAGCAGTTTCTGAGCCTGGTTGTGTGTCCATGTTGAATACCCAGGTGGTGTTCTGGGGTCAGGTGCATCACTGGGGCTATTGAGGGTTACTGAGGAGAGGTGTGCCAATGACCTCATAGAATGGAAAAAGTGTGCCCTAGCACTGCTTCAGGAGAGTTAAAACTATGGTGAGGACCATACAATATCAAGTCCCCCTCTCAGGCTGCATTTACAGTCAGCCTAGAGTTCTGATCTTTTTCTACTAATTGGTCTTTTGACCAATCAGATCAGCTCCTCTGCCAATAATTGGGCAAAAAGATCAGAATTGGGCTGCCTGTGTACATGCAGCCTCAATGGCGTACAAACAATTATTGTAATTAGTGCCAGACATCATTGCCTAGGTATCTCTTCACGAGTGTTCAAGAAGAGGTCTGAGATATTTGATTTGCTAGCTATTAGCATTATCGGAGACACACTACTGTTGCATACAGGCATTGGCACAACTCTTCACATAACTCACAATCAACTTCAACAATACTTATTACTGGCGAGGAACTGTCTAGAAAGCTTCTACTATGAATAGGCATATGTGGGAGAAAAAAATTAATTGCTAAATCATATCCAAATTGGAATTGTAAAAAAAATGCAATTAAAAGAAAGCAGTTTAAAGAATAAAAAAAGTAATGGGCTATGAACATTTTTGGCTAGTAAATTTCCCCTTTAGGGCATGTTACTTTAAATGCAGAACGGTGATGTGCCACTGATAAAATGGCTGCTTATTTTAGGCCTTTTGAAGTCTGATGAAAGGCAGAAACACAAGCCGCCATTAACAAGGCCCAGGGGTCTAACATTCACGGCCAGGGCCAAACCACCTCAAGTGTTGATCTTAATCAAAATTGACCAGTAGAAACCAATCCAAAAATATTTTTGTTAAATTCTAACAGAATTTAAGGTTTAAATTTGCATCTCTTAAATGTCACTGACAGACTTATTGATTTCTGTTGACTTGGTTTACAAGCAAAACAAGTAAAAAAAAAAATGTACATAGCATTGCTGTGTTTTTTTTTGTGGTGTAAGAGAATTAGAGAGAAGCAAGCATGAGCTGACACGCACACACACGCACCTACCCAAGAACCTACAGTAAAAACCAACCGACCTACGTTTGATGTATAGTATACTCTACCTGAGCAGAGATAACACTCAAATTCAGGATTGAGACAGCTTTTTCCTCACTAACACAGTATCGCTACAACTCCCCTAGCCAACAGTCACTCCCTCACCCCACTCTTGCACACATGTGGCAGTGGTAAGGAAGAAGAGAGAGATGAAAGAAAAAGGAAAATGAAAAAGGAATGTGAGAAAAATGAACGAAAAATAACAGTAAGAACGTTTTTAGAGGGAAGCAAAATGGAAGCCAGCGCAGTCCCTTACCAGGTTAGTTTTGTTACTAGTTCGAATACGTACGGGTATTCCCAGTAACTGGGGGTCCACCGGTTGGCGGAAGGGCAGAGACTCAGGGTCTTGGCGGTACAAGGCCTCCAGGGTGGGCATCAGAGCTTGACGCAGCTCCTCAGGCTTAAAGACTGGGGTAGTGGAAAGAGGAGGAGAGAGGGAGCGACAGAGGAGAGGAAGGGGGATATAGGCAGTGCAAGTAATGGAAAAGGAAGAGCAAGAAAGATGTGAAAAATTGTTTTTGATCAGGCTGTTTACCGGTGAATATACACTTAGCTTCAAAGATTCATAGCCTAGATCTATACACCATGTCTGACTTAGGTCCGAAACAAATGTTGAAGAATGCTTGCATATGAAGATAAGGACAGGTACATTACTCCTATGAAGAAGATAGGAAAGAGTAAGGGGTGGGGGTCTTACTTTTCCTCTTGTTTTGAGCGCTGGCGGGGGAGCTGTGCGTGCCCAATGCCCCCGACCTCTCCTCTTCTTCTTTGGGCTCAGTCTTCACCTCTGGCTTCCTGTCTCTGTCCTCCATCTTCGGCGTTGCTGCCGATGACGACGTGTCCATAGGCTCGCCCTTGCAGCCATCGCCTGAAGGCTTCTCCTTCTTAATCTGAGAGGGAACATCATGTTCAATATCCTATACACATTTCCAGACATCATCCTGAATGTAATAAAATATGTTAGCTGTGTGTAAAATAATCTTCACCACACCAGCTAGCTAGCACTGTCTTTTGCTTTTTGACCCCTGCCTTAGAAAAACTGGAAGACTCACCTCAGGTTTCTCCTCTGACTTGATGTCTGCCTGTCCCTTGCCCATCTTCCCAGAGGCCTTCCCCTCTCCCTGGTCCTCGGCATCCTCATCGTCCTGCTGTTTCACCTCCATCTTGGGCTCAGCTGGGGCAGGGGCGTCAGACGAGGTCAGCTGGGAGCTAGGGTCCACGCTGCTCACCGAGGCCGGAGTGGAAGCCTGGCCGTCTGCCGTCAGTGAAGACTTCTGAGACAGCTGGGAGGACAGAGAGAGAAAAGTTAATGGAAAGGAAATGAATAACAGAACCAGCCAAAAAAGATAGTGAAAAGAGTGAACAGCCAAAGACGTAGACCAACAAGGAACGGAGGGCAAGAGAATGACTACGGTGTCGGTCCAGGCAACGAGGGAAATCTCAGAGACGTGACGTATGGAGGTATAGCCAGAGATCAGGGATCAGCTTAGAAATCCAAAGAACAGCACTTCTGACAACCACGAGGAGTTGAGTTAGTGAGACTATGGGGAAACTACTCACTGGAGTTCGCGGAAGCTGGGTTGGCACATGGGCATTCTGGGTAGGCACAGACTGAGCCTGCCCCGTCTGGAGGGCTCCAGAAGCTCCACCACCGTTTGTCTGCTGCTGGAGCTGACTGGGCTTCTCCGAGTTCATTCCTTGCCCCATTGGCTGTGACGACGCTAGCTGCTGCTGCGGGAGCGGAGCGGCAACCTGGGGCGGGTTGGGTGTGTGAGGCTGGGGGGTTTGCGAGCCTGGCAGACCAGGCGGCGTATGATGAGGGGTTGGCGTGAGGCTGCGTGCCGGGGAGGGGGAGTTCTGTCGGATGGGGGGGCAGTGCGGGTGCGAGTTGGCCTGAGAGGAGTTGGGCAGTTGCAGGTTGGAAGGAGGGCCTCCACCAACACTGCCTGGCCCCATAGAGCCCTGGGAGGGCCCTGATCCTGCCACTGAGCCTGGCTGGGCTGCAGGGCTGCTGACCGGGAGCGAGGGCGGCGTGGGCATCTGGGCCTGCTGGAAAACACCACGGAGGAGACGGTTAGAGTCTATACCCAACATCAACTATAACAACTACTTTACTGTCACCCTTTACTTATAGCATTGGTTCCAGTATCCATTTACCTGTACCACGCCTCCTTGTGGCCCTGGATGGTTCATGCCGACTGGGCCAGCCCCGAGGCCAGGACTGGACCCAGGGAACTGACCAGGAGGGAGGTACTGGTTCTGGAGCTGGGCCACGTTGGGCTGCCCCATCCGCGTTGGCCCCATACCCATCTGAGTGAGACCAAACAAGATTAATTACTCAATTTTGTTCTAATGAGACCATGGTTATTTTCTATAGTTGCTGTGATTGGAATGTTGAAATATAAATAATTTCTATTAATATTGAATGCAGTTATTTTCCAACTTAATTTGGACATTTGGAATGAGAGAGGGCTACTAACCTGATTTAGAGGTCCACCAAGTGGGAGGGGAGGCGTTGACCTCTGACCTAATGACTGCATACCCATTTGTCCAAACTGATTCATCCCTGAGACAGACGAGAGAGCAAACCAGTAACACACATTAGCCACCATTATATGTCCACCCTTCAGACTGGTTTTGTTTGTGCCAAGCAGCAAACTGAGCTGAGCATATACAGTTGAAGTCATTAAAACTTGTTTTTCAACCACTCCACAAATTTCTTGTTAAACTAGTTTTGGCAAGTCGGTTAGGACATCTACTTTGTGCATTACACAAGTAATTTTTCCAACAATTGTTTACAGACAGATTATTTCACTTATAATTCACTGTATCACAATTCCAGTGGGTCAGAAGTTTACATACACTAAGTTGACTGTGCCTTTAAACAGCTTGTAAAATTCCAGAAAATGATGTCATGGCTTTAGAAGCCTCTGATAGGCTAATTGACATAATTTGAGTCAATTGGAGGTGTGTCTGTGGATGTATTTTAAGGCCTACCTTCAAACTCAGTGTCTCTTTGCTTGACATCATGTGAAAATCAAAAGAAATCAGCCAAGACCTCAGAAAAAAAATTGTAGACCTCCACAAGACTGGTTCATCCTTGGGAGCAATTTCCAAATGCCTGAAGGTACCACGTTCATCTTTACAAACAATGGTACGCAAGTATAAACACCACGGGACCACGCAGTCGTCATACCGCTCAGGAAGGAGACGCGTTCTTTCTCCTAGAGATGAACGTACTTTGGTGCGGAAAGTGCAAATCAATCCCAGAACAACAGCAAAGGACCTTGTGAAGATGTTGGAGGAAACAGGTACAAAACTTGAAAGGCTGCTCAGCAAGGAAGAAGCCACTGCTCCAAAACAGCCATAAGAAAGCCAGACTACAGTTTGCAACTGCACATGGGGACAAAGATTGTACTTTTTGGAGAAATGTCCTCTGGTCTGATGAAACAAAAAGTAATGACCATCATGTTTGGAGTAAAAAGGGGGAGGCTTGCAAGCCGAAGAACACCATGCCAACCGTGAAGGACGGGGTGGCGACATCATGTTGTGGGAGTGCTTTGCTGCATGAGGGACTGGTGCACTTCACAAAATAGATGGCATCATGAGGAAAGTCAGGAAGTTAACTTCTTGGTGACAGCGGGCAGTATTCGGAAATTCAGATGAATAATGTGCCCAAAATAAACTGCCTGCTACTCGGGCCCAGAAGGTAGGATATGCATATTATTATTTGGATAGAGAACACTCTGAAGTTTCTAAAACTGTTTGAATGATGTCTGAGTATAACAGAACTCATATGGCAGGCAAAAACCTGAGAACAAACCACTTCCTGGTTGGATTTTTAGTTTTTCAAGTGATTCTCTATCCAGTATACAGTGTCTGTGGGGTCATTTTTCACTTCCTATGGATTCCACTAGATGTCAGTCTTTAGAACGTTGTTTCATGCTTCTACTGTGACTGGGGAGAGAATAAGAGCTCCTGGAGTCAGATGACAGAGAATGACATGAGTTCAGTGGCGCACGCTCCCATGAGAGTTAGCTGTGTTCCTTTTCTTTTTTGAAGATAAAGGAATCGTCCGGTTGGAATATTACTGAAGATTTATGACACAAACATCCTAAAGATTGATGCTATACATCGTTTGACATGTTTCTACGAACGTAAATATAACTTTTTTTAAACTTTTCGTCGTGACATTTTGCGCACGCTTTCTGCATTTGGAGTAGTGGACTAAACGCACGAACAAAAAGGAGGTATTTGGACATAAATTATGGACTTTATCGAACAAAACAAACATTTATTGTGGAACTGGGATTCCTGGGAGTGCATTCTGATGAAGATCAAAGGTAAGTGAATATTTATAATGCTATTTCTGATTTTAGTTGACTCCAAAATGGCGGGTATCTGTATTGCTTGTTGTTGTTGTCTGAGTGCTGTACTCAGATTATTGCAAAGTGTGCTTTCGCTGTAAAGGTTTTTTGAAATCTGACACAGCGGTTGCATTAAGGAGAAGTGTATCTATAATTCTTTGAATAACAGTTAAATATTTTATCAACGTTTATGATGAGTATTTCTGTAAATTTATGTGCTCATTCAATGGAAGTTTTGGGAGGCAAAACATTTCTGAACATTACACGCCAATGTAAAATGGAGTTTTTGGATATAAATATGAACTTTATCGAGCAAAACATACATGTATTGTTTAACATGAAGTCCTATGAGTGCCATCTGATGAAGATCATCAAAGGTTAGTGATTAATTTTAGCTGTATTTCTGTTTTTTGTGACGCCTCTCCTTGCTTGGAAAATGGCTGTGTGGTTTTTCTTGTCTCGGCGCTGTCCTAACATAATCTAATTTTATGCTTTCGCCGTAAAGCCTTTGAAATCGGACAATGTGGTTGGATTAACGAGAAGTGCATCTTTAAAATGGGATATAATAGTTGTATGTTTGAGAAATTTGAATTATGAGATTTTTGTTGTTTTGAATTTGCCGCCCTGCTATTTCACTGGCTGTTGAAATGTTCCCAGAGAGGTTAAAGCTTGGTTGCAAATGGGTCTTCCAAGTGGACAATGACCCCAAGCATACTTCCAAAGTTGTGGCAAAATGGCTTAAGGACAACAAAGTCAAGGTATTAGTGGCCATTACAAAGCCCTGACCTCAACCCTATAGAAAACTTGTGGGCAGAACTGAAAAAGCGTGTGTGAGCAAGGACGCTTACAAACCTGACTCAGTTCCACCAGCTCTGTCAGGAGGAATGGGCCAAAATTCACCCAACTTATTGTGGGAAGCTTGTGGAAGGCTACCCGAAACATTTGACCCAAGCTAAAAAATGTAAAGGCAATGCTACCAAATACTAATTGAGTGTATGTACATTTCTGACCCACTGTGAATGTGATGAAAGAAATAAAAGCTGAAATAAATCACTGTACTATTATTCTGACATTTCACATTCTTAAAATAAAGTGGTGATCCTAACTGACCTAAGACAGGGAATTTTTACTAGGATTAAATGCCAGGAATTGTGAAAAACTGAGTTTAAATGTTCTTGGCTAAGGTGTATGTAAACTTCCAACTTCAACTGTATGACTGTAGGTAGGAACAACTTACCTGCAGGGTTCTGCATCCTGTTCACCATCTGATTGTGTCCGGTGGGTCGAACCATGGAGGGGTCAGCATGAGAACCATCTGAGAGTGAAGAGAAACCCATTCATTAGCTTTGCATCTATGGCTACAGTAACCAGGTTTCCATCCAACCATTGCATGCGGATGAATTAACTGACTGCCTGATGGAAACAGGAAATGTGTCGGTAAATTGTCCTCATTTCCAAAAACAAAATACACTAGACAAGGGTGGATAACTGATTAAGTGACAATTCTGGTAGAAATATTGATATAATAACCATCATATTGAAGTAAACTTGGAGTCACGCAATGATATGTTACATTGTAGGCCTACCACCACGATATGACATGGGAAAGCATGAAAAGTTTATATGCAGACTAAACAAGCTATGATCAACTTCACATGGTGGTTAAGTGCACGGTGATCTTGCAAATTTCCCAAAAATATTGACGGTAGGCCATTATTTGAATGTTGGTGACATGATGATTGGTGCTTGGCTGCCAATTATCAAATAAAAGGATCTCGTTCTTATTCATATCATATAACCCACCCTGTCCACTTTACCAGCACACTTGTCTAATTAACAGTTTCTGTGACAAAACCATCAGTAGAGTTGAAAATGTAATTGAAACACATTGAACTTCTGTTATTAGTTACCGTACCTGCGAATTAACCGCAAAAGTAATTTTTATATGCACTCTGTCATTACACATAGCTTTTAAGCCACATGAAATTCTATTTGTCACATTCGCTGAATACAACGGGTGTAGACTTTACAGTGAAATGATTGCTTTCAAGCCCTTCCCAATGATGCAGAGTTTTAAAAAAGTGAATACAACAACAAAAAACACAAGAGGAATAAAATAAAATATTGATGGACACACCCCTCTGCTGGGAGAATGCTCATTTTTTTTTATGCTGATTTTTGAATAGTCTTAAATCTGTTGCCCATTGGATGGAAATCTAGCTATTGAAGTAAATAGAGCCATGCAATTGGGATCAAGCAGTGCTAATCACACCTATGTTGAAAGAGAGTAGCTACAGTTGAAGTAGGAAGTTTACATACACTTAGGTTGGAGTCATTAAAACTCATTTTTCAACCACTCCACAAACTTCTTGTTAACAAACTATAGTTTTGGCAAGTCGGTTAGGACATCTACTTTGTGCATTACACAAGTAATTTTTTTCAATAATTGTTTACAGACAGATTATTTCACTGTATCACAATTCCAGTGGGTCAGAAGTTTACATACACTAAGTTGACTGTGCCTTTAAACAGCTTGTAAAATTCCAGAAAATGATGTCATGGCTTTAGAAGCCTCTGATAGGCTAATTGACATAATTTGAGTCAATTGGAGGTGTACCTGTGGATGTATTTTAAGGCCTACCTTCAAACTCAGTGCCTCTTTGCTTGACATCATGGGAAAATGAAAAGAAATCAGCCCAAAAAAACTGTAGACCTCCACAAGTCTGGTTCATCCTTGGGAGCAATTTCCAAACGCCTGAAGGTACCACGTTCATCTGTACAAACAATAGTACGCAAGTATAAACACCATGGGACCATGCAGCCATCATACCGCTCAGGAAGGAGACGCGTTCTGTCTCCTAGAGACGAACGTACTTTGGTGCAAAAAGTGCAAATCAATCCCAGAACAACAGCAAAGGACCTTGTGAAGATGCTGAAGGAAACAGGTACAAAAGTATCTATATCCACAGTAAAACGATTCCTATATCGACATAACCTGAAAGGCCGCTTTGCAAGGAAGAAGCCACTGCTCTAAAACCACCATAAAAAAGCCAGACTACAGTTTGCAACTGCACATGGGGACAAAGATTGTACTTTTTGGAGAAATGTCCTCTGTTCTGATGAAACAAAAATAGAACTGTTTGGCCATAATGACCATCGTTATGTTTGGAGGAAAAAGGGGGAGGCTTGCAAGCCAAAGAACAGCATGCCAACCGTGAAGGACGGCGGTGGCAGCATCGTGTTGTGGGGGTGCTTTGCTGCAGGAGGGACTGGTGCACTTCACAAAATAGATGGCATCATGAGGAAAGAAAATGATGTGGATATATTGAAGCAACATCTCAATACATCAGTCAGGAAGTTGAAGCTTGGTCGCAAATGGGTATTCCAAATGGACAATGACCCCATGCAAACTTCCAAAGTTGTGGCAAAATGGCTTAAGGACAACAAGTCAAGGTATTGGAGTGGCCATCACAAAGCCCTGACCTCAATCCTATAGAAAATTTGTGGGCAGAACTGAAAAAGCATGTACGAGCAAGGAGGCCTACAAAACTGACTCAGTTACACCAGCTCTGTCAGGAGGAATGGGCCAAAATTCACCCAACTTATTGTGGGAAGCTTGTGGAAGGCTACCTGAAACGTTTGACCCAAGTTAAACAATTTAAAGGCGATGCTACCAAATACTAATTGAGTGTATGGAAACTTCTGACCCACTGGGAATGTGATGAAAGAAATAAAAGCTTAAATAAATCACTCTTTACTATTATTCTGACATTTCACATTCTTAAAATAAAGTGGTGATCCTAACTGACCTAAGACAGGGAATGTTTACTAGGATTAAATGTCAGGAATTGTGAAAAACTGAGTTTAAATGCATTTGGCTAAGGTGTATGTAAACTTCTGACTTCAACTGTATGTTGTCAAATGTGTGTGTGTTTTTAAAGTGTCTACTCACTGGACGGCGGTCCGGGGGCCAGAGGCGACTGGCCCATGCTTAGGGGTGCCTGTGGCAGGCCTGAGGGGGGCATGTCGGGTTGCGTGGGCATCATGCCCTGCTTCTGTAACCGCGTCCGCCGCTTCTCCTCCAGTTCCTTCTGGATTTTATAGATCTTCTCAGCCAGGAGGTGGTAGTACTCCGCCTGGTAGCGATTTAGGAAATTCAATAAATGTATAACCCTCTAGTCCGCCATTACTTGTTGTGGTCAGTTATTGAATACGGTGATTTAAACTTTCTGGTATACTACTGTAATAGCAGTCTTCACCCACAACATTGAGGAGTTAGTTCTCACCCTGCTGTTGGCCGACTCGTACATGTCCCCCTCTACTTTACGCGCATAAGCCACCAGGTTCTCCATCCGCCGGTCCTTCAGCGCAGCCGGGTCCGGGGTGGGGAAGATGGCCTGCACACTGCTCACCCAGCAGACGGATAAAGAGATACAGAGAGATAAGCCAAAAGACACTGACAGCCTGCAATGAACCATAATTGTGTAGTGTGGGTGCAGTCCAGAGTCACATATACAGAGTACTCGTCTAATAGCAACAGCAGAAGAACACTTTTTCGTTAAAACTGCAATGGCCTACGTGTCCCCCTCTGTGACTCTGGTGCAGTCAGGGCAGACTCACAGCTTGTGGACGAGGTGGTTGCGCAGGTCCTGGGTGATGTCCTCGTGCCAGTTCTTCCTCATGCCTGCGGCTGAGGGAGGGGTCGCCATGGGCATGGTGCCCAGACTGCCCACCCCGCTGCCGTCGTTCATCAAACTGAGAGTTGAAGAGAGTGGGACAGAAACGACAGGCTGGAAGCCATAATTTTGCTCAAGGTAGTCAATGAAGTAACTTTGAACTTGTGAGTGTATTGCTGTGTAGAATAATGTTAAGTCTTTAGAGCTGGCAGGACCATAAAAATCAGTATTGAATTCCAAGGATAGTGAGTTCTTACATCGATTAATCTCCCCTGCACATTAACTCAGTACCGGTACCCCTTGTATATAGCCTCATTATTGTTATGTACATTTCTTGTGTTACTTTTTGATTGATTCGATTTCAATTTTTTTCAACTTTAGTTTATTTAGTAAATATTTTCTTAACTTAAGGTACAGGGGGCAGTATTTTCATTTTCAGATGAAAAGCATGACTAGAGTAAACTGCCTAATACTCGGGCCCAGAGTCAAATATTTGCATATTATTAGTAGATTTGGATAGAAAACACTGACGTTTCTAAAACTGTTTGAATGATGTCTGTGAGTATAACAGAACTCATATGGCAGGCAAAAACCTGAGAAAAATCCAACCAGGAAGTGGGAAATCTGAGAATTGTAGTTTTTCTTTTGAATCCCTATCGAAACTACAGCGTCTGTGGGGTCACGTTGCACTTCCTAAGGCTTCCATTGGCTGTCAACAGCCTTTAGAAACATGTTCCATCCTTCTCCTGTTACTGGGCAGAAAATAGGAGCTCAGTCAATGAGTGGACTGCCTGGAACCAGTGAGTTGTTTACTGCGCAGGCATGTTTGGCGCGCCGCTTATTCTTTTTCCTCTGTAATGAATACACTATTGTCCGGTTGGAATATTATCGACTTTTTATGTTAAAAAGACCCTAAGGATTGATTGTAAACAACGTTTGACATGTTTCTACGAACGGTAATGGAACTATTTGACTTTGTGTCTGGATTTACACTCGTATGTTATGCCTTTGGATAGTGATCTGAACGCACAAACAAAACGGAGGTATTTGGACATAAATATGGAGTGTTTCGAACAAAAATAACATTTCTTGTGGAAGTAGGAGTCCTGGGAGTGCATTCTGACGAAGATCAGCAAAGGTAAGAGAATATTTATAATACTAATTCTGAGTTTAGTTGACCCCAGAACTTGGCAGGTATCTGTATAGCTTGCTTTGATGGTTGAGCTACGTACTTAGAATATTGAAAAATGTGCTTTCTCCGTAAAGCTATTTTAAAATCTGACACAGCGGTTGCATTAAGGAGAAGTATATCTATAATTCTTTCAATAACTGTTGTAAATTTTATCAACGTTTATGATGAGTATTTATGTAAATTGATGTGCTCATTCACCGGTAGTTTTGGAGGGAATACATTTTCTGAACCTCACGTGCCAATGTAAAATGGGGTTTTTGGATATAAATATGAACTTTATCGAGCAGAACATACATGTATTGTGTAACATGAAGTCCTATGAGTGCCATCTGATGAAGATCAAAGGTTAGTGAATATTTTAGCTGTATGTTTGGTTTTTGTGATGCATGTCCTTGCTTGGAAAATGGCTGTGTGGTTTTTCTTGTGAAGTTTATGTCCTAATCTAATTTTATGCTTTCGCCATAAAGCCTTTTTGAAATCGGACAATGTGGTTAGATTAACGAGAAGTTTCTTTAAAATGGTGTAAAATAGTTGATTGTTTGAGAAAATGAAATTATGAGATTTTTGCTGTTTTGTATTTCGCGCCATGCTATTTCACTGGCTGTTGATAGTGTGTACCGTGGGTGGGACGCTAGCGCATGTGACAAATAAAATTAGATTTGATTTCAGGGGGAGGGTATGAGTGTGTTGTTGTACCTTTGCACATTCATACTGTTGTGAAGCATGGCGTCTGGTAGCAGGTTGGACTGATTGGGGGGCTGCACCCCCACCCCTCCATTCATCCCCATGGGGTTCCCTCCTACAGGGGCAGATAAAGAGAGGACAGGTTCAAAGCAGTTCCTTTCCTCAGAATCACAACCATTCACTTTAAAAATGTTCTCCTGCTCAATCAATGACTAAACTAAGAAGTCTGCTACACTGCCCCTGGTCGTTGTTCATTTTTCTAGATTGTTCAACACTGTTGTTGACGAGCCAATGCACACTCACCCATGGCGTTTAACGACCGCATGCCAGGCTGGTTGGATTGAGGCGGTTGCTGGGGCATCTGGTTTCCCTGGTAGGTGAGGCCCAGGGCGGCGTAGGCCCTCTCAATGGAGCTGGGGTCGATCTGGCTGGGCGGGGTGAGGTTAGGGGTGCTGGGCTGACCCCCTGGCACGGCCCCTAATGAGTTGCCCAGGCCAATGGCAGCACTGCTTAGTAGAGCTGTGGAGATGGAGGGAGAGGAGAGGGAAAAGAAGTGAGAGATAATCAACTTGCCATGAACAATGACGGGAACCGATGTTGAACAGGTTGCCATCTTGGTTCAAACACACGTAGTACATCACAATGCAGAGGACGGACACATAGCTCAATACAAACCACACTCACACTGCTGGTTCCTTTTGTCTCCAGCGTTTTTGAGCGGCAGGCAGACAGGACAGTCGTGCCGAGTGCAGTTCTTCCAGTGAGAGATGATCTGTCGCGACGAGGCACAATGTGCCACTGAGGGGGAAGAGAGAGAAAGTGAGACATCTGACAGCGCAACACAATGACAGTGTTCCAGTAGAGACCTAATGTCAGCAGTAAGGCGGGAAATCTAACTGTAAAAACAAGGGAAACCCCAGAGCATGATTGGCCTGATTGTTGAAAAGCAACCTACAGAAACATGAATGAAGTGAAGCTCAAACCAAGAGGAAGAATGCATCTCAATAGTCTAAAGTAGCTTCCTCTAGGAGAGAGTGGAAGCCACTTCAAAATATTAACAAACCAAAAATAACAGTATTGAAAAGGACCAACTCACCCTGGCAGGACTTGCCAGCCTGGCAGTGGGTCATGTGGTTGAGGACGTTCTTCATGGTGCGGCAGTGGGGCAGGCTGCACTGGCGCACCTCCCCGTTGGCCTGCTCCCGCCGCTGGCACTTGTGGGCGTGGAGCAGGAGCACCAGCTGCTGCTGAATCAGCTTGCGCTTCTCCGGGTCGGCAGTGGGAGGCGCTGCCCCCGGACCTGTTGCCACAGTACCAAGGCCAGCCTGGGCCCCGGCTCCAACCGCCGTTCCACCCACCGACACTGGCCCTACCGCCGAGGCCTGCTGTGAGGCCTGATGACACAGAGCGAAAAGAGAGCGAGTTAACCAGAGGGGATAGGGGGATGTAGAAGGAAGATGGCTGGGATAGAGGGGCTGTATGGAGGATTAAAGACAAGGGAGATCAAAGTTGACAAGGTGGGATGGGCCGAACTAAGAGCAGTGGGTTGTGAGTTGATTACCACTTAAGTCCAGAGGGTCTTTAATCTAGTATTTTAGTGGGACTGACGATACCAGTATCGCAATGTTTTTTCCATGGCAAAAATGAAACCACGAAGCAGACCAAACTCTTTAGTTCTTTAAAAACCTGCTATATGTAAAATAGTCTGCTATAGCTTGGAAAACAAATAAATGTGACTCTGGATGACAACATAATGACACTTGTTTCCACCACTAGGGCTGTTTTCCTAAAGAAGTTAAATCCACTTCATGTTTTGTTTCCTTGCCACGACACTAACAAGTATCACAATACTGGTATTGTCCAGGCCCTATATTTTTCACAAAAAATAAGAGGAACAGAAAAAGAGAAGACTGAAGGAGCATGCCCTCACCATCCCAGCCATGCCCTGTATAGGCGGTGTCTTCTTGTCCAGGTTGAACTGGGCCAGGCTGTTGGCCAGACCAGCCTTGTTCTGGTGCTGTGGGCCCAGCCCAGCACCACCCAGACCCTGGCCTGCTAACTGACCGTAAGGACCACCATAGGGGCCCGCATTAGCCATCATATTCATCTGAGAGAGAGACGGTGGGCAGAGGAAGAGATGGGGAGAAATTAAGGGAATGTTAGGTGAGTGAGATCGAGTTTACACTCATGTTCCTGGTTTTCTTTATTAGACAAAAATACATAATTGCCAGATTTTTTTAGAGCAGATTAAACGACACTAATGAAGCTTCATTAACTTTAAAATCACTAGCAACCTGAGATAAGTTGTTGACAGATAATATTAGAGTTCAATCTCTAGACCATCAGGCATTACACTGCTTTGAGCAGTAATCAGTCTGGTCTTATTCACAGAGGTTGTTAAGAAAGCATTAACGCTGACATACTTACAAAAACATAATTCAACAAAAAGCTTGATCTTTCCTAGCATTTTCACACAAACATCAAGCTCTGTTGAAGACAATAGTGATCTAGGGGTGACAATGATGAGAACAGCTGCTTACTAAGGGGGAGAAAGACCAAATCAGCTCTTGCGCCATCAGCTTTCATCATCTGTTAACCCTTATCCTTACAAAATATCATCAGCCTAAAGGAATGTAATCAACTACTTCCAACAAAAGACAGATACGGCCAACAGATAAATAAGCTGGTCACTGCTCAGCTGGGTCCCATCAGGATCGTTTTGGATGGAACTTTATGGCTGTAAGTCTGCACCCTTCTTACTCCCCACTGTTTTAGACACCTTATGGAAACGCATGTAGACACTGCCCAACTGACAATGAACATCTATGCTCTTAGCTGCCCAAACACTAAAAGAGAACATGCACTGATGGTTTCTGCTCTTAGCGTCAGACAGTCTACAGCTATGGAGGTGTTAAGCAAGGCAACATCAGCCTGAACATGACAGCATCCACTGCACCCAGCCCTCGTGAAAACAGCTCTGACAACTGATTGGATTGTCATATTTACAGCACCAACAAACAAGCATTTAAACTGAAAACACCGACATACTGATCCAATTATTTTCATAGCAATGTGAAGTGCGTATTTAAAATTTGCCTATGGCAACATGATAGCTGGGATACACAATAACAGGGTAAAGGTTGATGAATCTGCACTGCTGCCGTCAGACATACTTGATCAGTTCCGAAAGGGGCACTTCACAGTTCACACACTAAATACTCTTCTCGATTCTGGTCAATTAATGTTCATTCAGAGAAATCTTGAAACCATCTAATGACATATTAAACATAGCATCTCACTGTTGTCTGGTGTCAAGACAGCTAGCGTAGCCAGATGTACTGAACACCAAGACCAGCACAGAGCAAAAGTGCAATAATGTCAATATGTGTAAAAGAGGATCCTGCTCCTGTAGACATTTATGAACACAAGTCCATCTACAAAACAATTAACAGGTCTTACCTTGTTCAGTGCTCCAGGTTGCTGTGGCCTCATCCCAGCCTGACCCCCTGACCCCATTTGCTGCCCCCCCTGCTGCTGCAGGGTTTCTGCCAGCAGGTTACTGTTACTTCCCATGCCTGGGTTGACCTGGTAACCCATTCGGGGCGAGCCATTCATCACCTGACCTCCCATCATGCCCTGGGGCGTGGGCCCTTGCTGCTGTCCGTTGCCCTTCTGGGCCCCCATCATGGCCCTGTTCAGTCCACCCACCATGCCCACCTGCTGCATCATGCTAGCCTGCTGGGGTGAGGGGTGCTGCCCCTGGGGACCCATACTCTGGGGCCCAGGGGAGGCATTTATGCTGCCCAGGAGTCCCATGGAGGCACCGGGGCTGTTGGTGGCTCCCTGTTGACCCAAGGGTGGCAGCGCTCCAGCCCGGAGAAGCTCCGAGAGCTGTTTGTGTTTGGCCGCAGCGTCCTGGCCTCCTCCCATTCCTCCTCCCAGGGTGGTGTGCAGCTGGCTGAGGTCGCCTCCGTTGACCAGCCCCAGCTCCGACGAGTTGATGAGCTCATCGGGTAGGTCATGCTCCAGGTCAAAGAGTGAACCGAAATCTGGGAGGGGGTAAGAGGAGGAAAGAGAGGGCAGGGTAAGTGGGATATCCTGAGGTGTACATTGAGAGCAGTAGCAAATAAATGCACTTGTGCCCCTTGACATTGCAAGCTCACTAACAAAGCTCTAACCTCCTTCAAATGTATGTGCAGCAATAATTCATTCTGGAAAGAGAAATAACTCCATCTAAAAAGAACTAACTAAATGAATCCCTCCTCTTTCTGGACCCTAACGGCGTCTGCATACTATGTTGCGTTTGCGCCTAGCAAAACTTGGCTAGGCGAGGTGAACGTCTGTGCCTCGCATACTCCCTTAAAAGACCTTTGCTTAAAAGACCTTAGCCATTATACACTTCCTCAAAAGGGCCTGAATTAATTTAACTCAAGAAATCTGTAATTCACTTTGATGTTTTTGCTGAGGTGGTCTTAGTCATGCAATTTTACATCTAACTAAGATGTTTGTTGCAGTATTTCACAAGTGAAAAAATGTACATGAAAACAAGTCATCTCACGTTTAACGACAAACACTTTATTGAATAATCCGTACGGTTGACCAATCACCGACAAAAGGGCTAGACTTCGGTTACTGGATTTCAGCTTGCCTCATGAAAAAATGTGGTGTGCACAAACTGCCACAGAAAAACTTGCAGAACACAAAAACGTCACAAAATGTCATAATATATGCACAAACTGTTTCAGATGGGAAGCATGCAGACACCCTAAGTCAGTGCAGCGGCTGGCTGAAGCCTCCTACCAAAGAGTTTCCTCTCCTGGGCCAGTTTGTGGTTTGATGGGGTGCCAAACAGAGTGGACAGGGTAGGGTCAGAATGCGAAGCCACAGAAGTAAACACTGACTGAGCAGCAGGTGGATGTGTGTGTATAGAGGACATTTCTCTGCCCCTTCATAGGGAAAGGGAAATAGCAAGTGCACAGACATACCTGCTAAGTTGCAAGATCTACTTGGATTGCCCGTCTGAGACGCATGCATTCACTTACAGTGCATGGTGGATACCAAACAATGGCAAACCTTTGTGTCCTTTATGACTATCATCTGGATATAGAACTTCGGAAACGGGGAGGCAAGTGGTCTATTTATGACACCAGGTTGAGGATGTGCTTGGCAGAGACTTGAAACGCCTATGGCGCCAGAAGCATCTCACAGTCTCACCTCTTGCCATCTCTGGCTTAGAGCAGCAGCAGACTGCAGCCATCTTAGAGGGGGAAAAACAATCTAACATGAAACACATAAGAGCTGATCCGCTCAAATATGCAAGCATTCATCCTCAGTCAAGCTCGAGTCTCTTTTAGAGAAACAGGTGGGTGTGTTAATATTTCTACACTACCCTCCAAGTTGCAGTGACTATAGCACAGGGAACACTCAAATTGTTCTTCTGCACGGCATGGATACAACATCCGTACCTTTAGTTTAAGACAAAGGAGTTACATACAGACGTTGAACCCCGTCAGTCTCATAAACAAGAAAGAGAGCCATCTCAATTTACCTCCTATATCCCCTGACTCTTACCAAAATGAAGATCTAGGCTAATACCCCACCCCCACCACCATGACCAATGAAACACATGGTAAGTTGTGTACACTTGTGTCTGGGGGATGATGACAGAAACTACCTCTAAAGCAGTGATTTTGCAAATGCTTGGTTGTGCAAATGCTACTGTGGGCTACACCTGGTCCACAAGATTCAGTCCAGCACCGATGCCTCAGACTCCCATCACAATGGGAGGCAACAGACAGCAGAATCAACTTTACTGGACTGACATCCACCATTTTCACAGCCCAACCGATTGATCCTTCACAGGGTGAAAAGTCTTGTTTTTTTTAGGAAAGGAGGAAGGGTTGCATTTGCTTTTCCCTTCCAAACAGAATCAACTTTTCACCACAGAGTGGTTTGTTAGACCTGTACAGAGCCTTTCTTAGAATTCCAGTAATGACTCGCTTGGTACTACAGAACTTGGATGACACTTAAATCAGAGCTGTATGTTAAGTGAGGACATGCTTGTACAAGGCATATGCTTCAAGTGTAATGGCGACTTGGTTGAGCTAGTACAGTACAGATTCTGAAGCTTTGCCGAATTGTAGCCATAGTGCTCCAAAAAAGTTACATCTAGACTTCGTGTCATGTGAGAAATTGCATTGAAACGAAAGCTAAAACTCAATGGTAGGAATAACGTCCAACACCTTATTTTTATTTATTTTACCTTTATTTAACTAGGCAGGTCAGTTAAGAACAAATTCTTATTTTCAATGACGGCCGAACGGGGGCAGAACCGAACGGGGGCAGAACGACAGATTTGTACCTTGTCAGCTCGGGGATTCGAACTTGGAACCTTTCGATTACTAGTCCAACGCCACACAGTCTACAGTCCAAACAATTCAGACGTTAAAACAAAGGGTATGAATAATCTATACAAACGCATAAAATAACATCACGCTGCGACATTGTAGCGACGAAAGGCACTACAACTTTCGTCTGCTCACGAGCAACTTGACTCGCGCTAGCAAGTGTAGCCACTAGACAATGCAGCAGTGCACAACACACAGAAGCGGTGATGGCTCGGTCACAACGCTAACTAACTGCCGTAAATATAACACTTCAGATACCATGTTACAGCAAAGTTGTCTTAACAGGTTGAAATAAATGAACAACTACACCAATCCCATACTGAATAATGTGCATTGTGTCACCTCTAATAATCTAGCTATGCCACCTTACCTTGATAAGAGCTAAGGTTCAGTTAGCTAGCTACCCAAACATAAAAGCATGCATCTTTATTGCTTGCAACGCTCAAGTTAAATATCTAACGTTAACTAGCTGACTATCCATAAATGGTAGCAAGCTGCAGCTAGTTAAATAGGAGAAGTAACGCTAGCTAGCTACCTAATACATTCCAATACTGTGAGTTCACAACTTACTATACGTGATCTATCCCATTGTTTCAAGCGGGCAGATAACTTCAAACTTTCATTTCAGACCATAACACTGGGAGGGCAATTAGCCAGTCTACTTTGACCAGTTGGGTATCAAGCAAACCTTTACTACTACCACCACCACATACATAATTGTTGGCTAACGTTGGCATCACAACTTGGCTGATGATGGATGTGGCTCATTCATGTGAACTTAGTAAAACAAGCTGGTTAACTTGCTAGGTAATATAACATCCCTGAACAGCTAGGCAAGACTGGTATAGCGTTTTAAATGTTTACCGTTTCCATCACTGGCGGAGACTGAGAGAGCAGGGGATGATAGTTTAGGCCTCTTGGCTGAAGGCGGGCCGGACTCCAGAACATTATCGGCCATATTTTTTCACGAATTAAAAAATAGCTATATATCCACAAAGGATTGGCTTATTCCCTTGTTTGCGTCTGAGTTCTTTCAAACTTCCCTTCTGTAAATGTTTGATTCTTCCCCCACCGTTTAGGGACGGTAGGGGGAAAGGAGGCAATTGCGATACACTCTTCCTTTCAGGGTTCCCACTCTCGATCTATGCTTAGCCGTCGCTATCAATCCCCCTCCCCTGTCGGAGATGTTGTTCCTTTATAGATTTCTCCGAGTTTAGAAGGAGGAGGGAAGGTGGAGTCGATGAAAAAGACAAGAAAGTAGGCCTTCGACAATCTCATTTAGCCTCTTTGGCGTCGGAAAAATTGTCCCAAGACCTGTCCTCCATGGCAGCATCAGTCTTTTCCGCCATAGTCGCCGGCGAAATCGAGTGTTTAATTCTAGAGCACTCCACTGAGGGGTCGTGTCCAGGGAAGCAAAATGGGAAACGCGATAAAGAACGCAAGCAAACCGTACCCCAGTGGTAGCTAGCTACCTTTGGGGGCCTCGTCTCATGCAACAGTTATGAGGGACCCGAAAACGGATAAATCTTCCACTTTGTCTGAATTGCCATTGCAGTCAATGCAATTTGATCCCAACATTACCACAAAGTAATGAGTTGTCAAATAATACAATTATGGCGTTAGGTCCTTAGTCTAATAAAAAAAACACGAATGAATGTGTCCGACAGTGACAGAATATCAAAATAATTCCCATACGTAAATTGGGATCGTCAAGAAACAA
Organism: Salmo trutta; assembly: GCF_901001165.1. Taxonomy (NCBI): domain Eukaryota; kingdom Metazoa; phylum Chordata; class Actinopteri; order Salmoniformes; family Salmonidae; genus Salmo; species Salmo trutta. The sequence goes on from NC_042988.1 coordinate 17,773,104, forward strand.
GAACTTGATAGGCTTATCTATATTTGGGGCTATGAAACCGGGATACCCAGTCCCAATGAGTGATAGTGGTTTAAGATGCATTTAAAGCATGGGTTAAAAACCTCATTCAACACTGAAAACAATTCGCATTGTCTTTTAGATAAATACAATTGTATAGGGGTGCAATTCAGATCTGAAAAAAATAATACAGTAAAGCTGACGGATCAAGTTCCGTTCTCCAATTGACTGTACTACACCTATGGGCTCCTATTCGATAAATTAATTCCATGCATGTAATACATTTCCCTTAGCATCTACTTGTAGTCTACATCGTGTCATTAGTTTGTCAATGCAAGGCACTGAATTGGAAAAAATAACGGACACTGAATGCACATTTGGATGTTGCACCCTTTGCGCGATTATGCCAATTACATGCAATGAGGTTAAATTGAAGCAATATAATTTTGAGCAAATAGTTTGTGTTATGACAAATAATTTAGACCAAATCCTAAGATTTAATGTTGCAAAAAATCGCTTGAGTTATAGCCCAGAATGTGCCAATTAATGTCCAATCAGATTGATTCAATTAGTCCTAGTTTTATTTTGCAGAGGACGTTTGGTTTACTTGCCCAAGTGTTTGAGATTTAAAGCTTACCCAAGAAAGGTCTTCAAGGGTAATCATATAACTTAGTGCAATAAGATCACCATTGATTAGAAAGATGAAATTGGTTGATAAATATTGCAAGAAATCATCGATCACTGCGTATGCTGATTTAGGTTGCAATGCATGTGAAGAAAAAAATCCCGACCAAGAACAAGAGAATACGGCGATGAGCGAAAATCTGATAAAGCGAGGGGGTCGCTACAATATTATGGCTATTTTAGAAAAGTGTCAAGCTTCGTCCATAAAATAATGATAGCAACACCCCCAAACATATTTGTGGTCCACAAAATCCTTTGAGTCTTTGTGGTGGTAAATGCCCCCTTCACGATTATCCTAATTTATATTTTCCTTTAAACCTGCCTTTTACTCCCGTCAAATAATATACAATTATCGGTATATTTGTCTATGCGGGCATTTTTTCATCTGTGGCGATGAGTAAATTATGATTTTTATTTCATGTTCTATTTTTTCTTTCGCTCGCAGGTTTTTTTTTCTTCGTTAAATATATTGCCTTCTTCCGCCTCTCCACTCCGTAAAAACACCCCTTCCTTGGATTTTCAGAGATTTTCCTTTTTTCACTCCCTCATTCTTCTTTTGCCTTATCTTTTATTTGTACTTTCTTCCCTCTTTTCGCACCGACACGACATCGCCATTCTTTCACCGGCGGGTCTCGGAGTCGCTATTATCGGCGCTGAAGTCGCTTTCTTTCTCGGTATCTCCTGCCTCTCTCGGTCTGTCCGCACAAACAAAATGGCGGCTTGTTGTTTCTACTCCTCTGATACGGGGGAGGGTTGAGGTACAGCAACATTAGGCGTGAAGGGGGTTGGTACTCGGGTTTTCCCGGAAAATCCTTTCGTATTTTTCCGGAGCGGCAATACTAGTGCTATCATCTGTAGGGGGCAGTCGTGTTCCACCAACATATCAGAATATATTTAAGAGGGCGCTTCGCTTCTATCGATACAAATAAGATTATCATTGCGGCAAACGATGCTCATATAGGCTATATCAGGTGTCTCATTTAGGTAGATTTATGACCAACTGTTACAAATAATAGAACTGAATATTCTGTTATAACAGCATTTTCAATTAGACATGACTAAGTATAAAAACTAACACACACACAAATATACATTTTGTCTTCATCAATAAACTCATATCTCAATATTCCTAATAAATGAGACAATTCTTGCACAATAGAGCCACCATCTAATGCTCTCCTGTCCTGCAATGAACCTGTGAAATGTATTAGTTTGTGAGAACAGACATTTTCTATTTTTATAATAGAAAAGACAATGAAAACATTACCACATTCAGCTCCATGAGGAATAATCAAGCAGTCCTCCAGAAACCCATAGAAATAATTGGGAAAACAAGTGATGCTAGTGAATACATGGTAGTGGATGTACCACAGGCTGTAGTAAATGTTTGCTGCCAGTCAAAAGATACCCTGTGTTAAAAAGGTGGATTTTGTGGTGTTCATTGCCAGTTATAAACTGGACATTATTGTGGCTGCAGCAGAAACGTTTTTGGGACTTAAGGATTTTATACTGAACAAAAAATATAAACGCAACATGCAACAATTGCAAAGATTTCACTGAGTTACAGTTCATAGAATGAAATCAGTCAATTGAAATAAATTCATTAGGCCCTAATCTATGGATTTCACATGACCCGGCAAGGGCACAGCTATGGGTGGGCATAAGCCCACTGGAGAGCCAGGCCAGCCAATCAGAATGAGTTTTCCCTCACAAAAGGGCTTTATTACAGACAGAAATACAACCTCCCCCTTCTCAAACAATCCCCCGGCGAGAAGAAGCCAGATGTCGATGTCCTGGTCTGGCATTGTTAAACGTGGTCTGTGGTTGTGAGGCCGGTCAGATGTGCTGTCAAATTCTCTAGAACGATGTCGGAGGCGGCTTATGGTAGAGAAATTAACAGTACATTTTCTGGCAACAGCTGTTTGGACATTCCTGCAGTCAGCATGCCAATTGCACGCTCCCTCAAAACTTGAGACATCTGTGGCATTGTGTTGTGTGACAAAACTGCACATTTTAGAGTGGCCTTTTATTGTTCTCAGCACAAAGTGCACCAGTTTAATGATCAAGCTGTTTAATCAGCTTCTTGATATGCCACACCTGTCAGGTGGATTGATTATCTTTGCAAAGGAGAAACGCTCACTAACAGAGACGTAAACACATTTGTGCACAAAATTTGAGAGCAATAAGCTTTGTGTCTATGGAACATTTCAGGGATCTTTTATTTCAGCTCATGAAACATGGGACCAACACTTTACATGTTGCGTTTATATTTTTGTTTAGTATACATCTGAAGCACTTGGAAGACAGCCCGCCCTCCCAGGTTCCCCCTGAGCATGTGTAGGGATCGGATTAGTTTATTTTTTAACAGTGAAGTTGTTTGATATATTTTATTTTTGGTAGTTTGTTAGTAGTTCCGTTTTTTGGGGAAACTCTGTTTCCATCCCGCACAGTAGGATGGCGGGATGCACATTAAATTGTGCAATCGCCAATATACCGAAGAAGAACCCACTGAAATGTGACCCGTCACTCTTGAGAGGGATGAACACTCACTCTTGCTCACACTCAGCATTTTGAGGAGTGTATACGGTCACACTCCAGTTGGGAGCAAGGTATATACCCTCCCCATGTCTAGTCTCTCTCAGCCCTAACTCTGTGCACAGGCTCTTTCAACATCAGCAATGGTTTTGGGTGTGTCAGAGGACAGGATCAAGGGGTTTATCTCGTCTTGAATCACAACGTCGTCCTCTATTCTCACCCCAAGTCCACGGAATCGCTCTGGAACCTCGTCATCGTCCTCACATATGTACAGCCCTGAAAGAGAGAGATGGACTGGAGTGTAGTCACTTGATGCATTCATGCACACACATGCATTAAACACTGGAACAGTAGTGCTTCAGTGTTTGTATAGGAATCTCTGGCTGTTTCACTGGGAAGGCTGGGTTTACAGTACACAAAACATTCTCCTTAGCAAAACATAAATGATGCTTGTGTAAAGTTACAAATTCTACCATGTAAACTATGTGGAGCCCACCGTGCGTGCGGTGAGTGGTGCAGTAATAAAGTGTTGTCTCTAAGGCAGAATACCCCTAGTGGAGTGTTAATCCAGCCTAAAAAGTGCACCGTTTTTCAAAGTTTGTCAATCAGTTGAATATGCCTAATATGAAGAACTGAACTGTGTGAGAGAGAGATTGTACCCAGGCTCATGGATACAGTACCTGGCTCTATTGTGATTGCCATTCCAGGCTGGAGGGGCTGAGAGCGGGAAAGCTCAGGGGTATCGTGCACATCCATGCCCAGGTAGTGACCAACATGGTGGGGGCAGTAGCGCCGCGCCGCCTGGAAGCAGCAATACAGGTCACCGAATCAACAAAGTACACTGCATGCTCAAGCTCTGAACTCAATGTTCCAATATCTCACGTAAAACTCCTCATTCTATGTGGTGATAAAGTTACCTTCCATTACAAATCTAAGTTAATCTATGGTCAAGTTTCAGTTTAAGAAATTTAAGTTAATTTATTACTGCTGGCATTAATCTACTTTTATCTATCAATGACATCTAATATTTGCATTTCAGGAGGGAAGGACGAGTGTTGGTCCGATAAGTGCAAATAAAAATGTATCTACCATAATTACCACAGCTAGACTATTGCTTTCTTATTAAACCCCTACAACCATTAAACCCCTACAACTCATCCAGAACGCCGCAGCCCGTCTGGTGTTCAACCTTCCCAAGTTCTCTCCCGTCACCCCGCTCCTCCGCACACTCCACTGGCTTCCAGTTGAAGCTCGCATCTGCTACAAGACCATGGTGCTTGCCTACGGAGCTGTGAGGGGAACGGCACCTCCGCACCTTCAGGCTCTGATCAGGCCCTACACCCAAACAAGGGCACTGCGTTCATCCACCTCTGGCCTGCTGGCCCCCCTACCTCTGCGGAAGCACAGTTCCCGCTCAGCCCAGTCAAAACTGTTCGCTGCTCTGGCACCCCAATGGTGGAACAAGCTCCCTCACGACGCCAGGACAGCGGAGTCAATCACCACCTTCCGTAGACACCTGAAACCTCACCTCTTTAAGGAATACCTGGGATAGGATATAGTAAATCCTTCTAACCCCCCCCCCCCAAAAAAAAAGATATAGATGTACTATTGTAAAGTGGTTGTTCCACTGGATATCATAAGGTGAATGAACCAATTTGTAAGTCGCTCTGGATAAGAGCGTCTGCTAAATGACGTAAATGTAAATGTTATTCAATGAGCATATCTGCTAAATAAACCTGCTCAACTGGACAACATTTGGATTGGAGTTCACTATTAATCTTCATATTGAGGCATTTTCTAGTCAGGATTGTTAGAAAATATTTCAGTAATTGATTACACTCCAATAAACAATCCAAAACTTTTGAAAGAGCAAAGCTGCTCAATCAAATGTATATTAAACTTTGGTTTGGCTTGATTTCTTTCCTTTTCCCTGAGTTGAATTGCTACAGGAAAGTGATGCCTCGATTATAGGTAGTACACAGGGATATTGTGCTTTACGAAGGGTGTAATTAGGTCACTAATTTACAGTTTAAATTGGCCAGAAGACATTATGGTGATTTCCTGACCACAGACCATTGGAGAGAGCAAAGTAAACACAAAATATCCAAAGTGCCAGGATTCTTTGCCCAGAAAATATTTTAACTGTGACTGTTTGATAGGGTCCCTTCTTTCAGTTCTGTGTCTGCCTTTTATTTTCACATATTTGTCACATACACCGGATAGGTGCAGTGAAATGTGTTGTTTTACAGGGTCAGCCATAGTAGTACAGCACCCCAGGAGTAAATTAGGGTTAAGAGCCTTGCACAAGAGCACAGTCTCAGGTATCTGAAATAGCGACCTTTCAGTTACTGGACTAACGATCTGATCGCTAGGCTAACTGCCATCATGGTAGGCCTAACACTTTATAATAACAGCCAGTAATAAACAATTTATAAAGCATTTACAAACAGTTCAACATTTATTAATCATTACTCCAATATTAGTACATCACACTACTACAACAGTGTGATTGTTTTGGAATAAAATGTTCCAATAGATTTCCTTAAACATCCTGTGTTGTGTTCTTATTCTTTTAACATTGACATGTTCTAGGCCAGATTTTCCCAAACTAGGGGTCACGACCCCATGTGTGGTCACCTGATTTGTAGTGGGGTCGTGAGAGAATTTTAATTTAGTTAATAAAACCGGGGTTACATCAGTAACCACCGGTAGCCACTAAATGCAGTTGTAATGAACAGAGCGGTTTCTGTTTTCTTCCTACAACCGAGTGGACAAGATTAGGCACTAAATCAGACTTGGGGTGATGTTCTTTTCTACACAGAAGGTCATTCAACATTATTGCCTGATAATCTTCAGACTTTCCTAATACCTTTCTGATGCATTTCAGTCATTTCAAACCATACCGATTGAAATACTGTCAGACTGATTTGTAATAGACTGTCATAGCCCAAATCAAAAAAGTTTACATTGGCCGTTGATTACATCATATTTATTTTGTTTTTACATGGTGGGGTCACTATTTATTTATTTTTTATCAAAATGGGGTCGCAGGCCAAAAAAGTTTGAGAACCCCTATTCTAGGCCTGGTACTGCTAGAATGCCTAACATGGCAATGGCATGTCCATCTTTTGGTGAGAAATTACACTGGTCACTCTAAACATTTATAAAGAACTATAAATTGAGAAAGCAAACCGATATCAATCACTCCGGTGCCATTGCTGAAAGCTCCTCCACCACGCACCAGTCTTGCTGAATGCCTTCTCTCCTACCAGCCTCCCAACACAAGCGTTACCCAAGCAGGTGTGATACCTAGGCTACTCCTGTGGCGTGCTGCAATCCTTGGCCCCCACCTTTTGGTCTTCTCCCGACTACCACCCAGGCCTGATTATTGTGCAACCTCATAGGCCTAATATTTGAAATCGGAGTCTTAGAAAACGTATGGCTATTTCTCACGTTGATCGTTAGGCTACAAATGAACATGTTGCTATTGTCTACCCTAGACTTACACTGAGGATGATGAATTTAGGGCCCGATGCCCCATAAACACAGAGATTTTAGTGTTTTTACCATGTTGCATCCTGGGAGAAACGATACGCTTGCCCGGGTATTGCACTAGAGAACTCTGCGTGTTTTTCACATTCGACACGGAAAAAACTGCACGCTTGCGTTTACATGTCTAGATTGTTCTGTCGGTAATTAACCATGTCTCTGGAACGTATGCACCTTTTGAAATCAGTGGTGTTAAAGACTGATTCTAGTACCGTCTGAATCAAAATGTAAAATCCTATCTAGACTTGCCATTATTTTTGCTGCTTTTAAAAATGTTTATTTAACCTTTATTTAACTAGGCAAGTCAGTTAAGAACAAATTCTTATTTAAAATGACGGCCTACACCAGCCAAACCCTAACCCAGACGACGCTGGGCAAATTGTGCGCCACCCTATGGGACTCCCAATCACGGCCAGTTGTGATACAGCCGGAAATCAAACCAGGGTCTGTAGTGACACCTCTTGCACTGAGATTCAGTGACTTAGACCGCTGCGCCACTCAGGAGCCCATTTACTGTCAGGAAATGTGCAATCAAACTCAGGTCCTGACATTTCTTACCCATCTGAATTAAAAAGGTCAATGGTCTGAAGTTTCAGCACATAAATGTAAGAATTAAGGATTATAAAGGACCTATATGATTTATTACTGAACGTTATTAATATTAAAGTGTTTGTTATATAATAGGGTTTTTGATAAACAGCATTAACCTCTAATACCCTTTCCTAGCCATTGAGTCTACGTGGTTAAGTCCCCTTAAGCCACAAAATATAACCTATTACTTTCAATTAAATATTACTATTAAAACATTTGAGTTAACTTCAGTTATCTATGCATGCATTTGATACCATTATCAGTTAACCTGGACATGGAGTTATTTTCTTCAACCATGGAACTACTTTGAGCAGAAGGACACAGCGACACTGAGCATACCTTAAGTGCATCAGCATCACTGGTGGAGCAGTTCACGATGCCCAGCTGTCTGAGTTGGCGTCCCAGCAGAGCCAACATGGTGCTGTAGATGTGGTCCAGACTGACCCCTGGGGAGCACAGAGACAGACAGGCCTTCTGCACCTCCAACACCGCCTCATACAACTCTGCCTGGGCAGGGCTGAACCTGGGCTCACCATGCAAGAGAGGGGTAGAAAAGGAGACTTCATTAAAAGGAGGGCGAGAAGGAGCGAACATCCAAAATGGTATCTCTGTTGATGCAACTTACTTTCCGTTCACCGGCCAGGTGCGAGTAATATCACTGACATAACAAAAGTATTCACACCCTCCATCAAGTAGCACCATCTCCCCATTCTGAGAGAAAGAAAAGACAAGGAATTGGGCAAAGTCTTGTTTGTCTGGACACAGAGAGTTACTGGTATAGATGTAGTACTGACCATCGTGGCAAAGCTGGGGTGTTAATAATTCTAAAACTTCTGACCTCAGAATTGTGGGCCCACATTCAGCAGCAACATTACATATGTCCCTTCACCTTGACAATCTGGTTGTTGTTTATGTAATGAAGTGTATTGGCTCGGTTTCCACCAGCAACCACAGGAGGATAGGCCAAGAAATTGGCTCCATGGGCACGGCACTCAAAATCAAACTGGGATTGAGAAAGAGATTCACATTAACATTTCATCATTATCGTTGCTACCATAGGTGTTAAACCATATTTTCAATGACAACACACCATAATTATATAGTGTCTAAAGACCTGTAACTCACCTTAGCATACAGTAGAGCTTCATCAATGTCCCCTTGAGACATACCCATAGTCTTCTTGAATGCCTGAAAGAGGGGATGACGAGGGTTTACATGAACAGTTGAGAGAGCTTCACTCATGGCGTGTGTGAGGTGACTCACCTGTGCTGTGATGCGACCAGCCTCCTTCATGAGAGCCACCTCGGCTGGGCTCTTGAGGGCCCTGAGGGAGTGTGTAAGGGGTCTGAGAGAGCGCACCATGGGCCCCCCTTCCAACAGGGGCCGAACATGGGTCTGGTGGAGCCCAGGGTGGCAGGGCTTGGAGCCATCATACCACACAGTGCTACCTGAGAGAGAACAATCAAAGTAAAATTCTTAGTGATATAGTTTGTCTAATTTCTTTACATCACTTTGAAATGGTTCAAACAGTTGCATTTGTTCAGAATGAAAATTTGATCCACAATTTGGAACTACGTTCCTCAGGCTTCTAATCCCTAATCTTTCATCCCAAGAGTAACATTTACTCTAAAATGTGTATGTTCAAATGACTTTCCCCTAGTTACCCCCTACCTTTAAGGCTTTTGAGTACAAGTCCCAACTCTTCTGTGCAGTGGACCCTCTCCACCCCCGTCAAAGCTGCCGCCCCGTCCTTCCCTGACCTGGGCCCGTCCCACAGCTCCCTGGCCGGGTCCCTGCGCGGTACAAAGAGGATGGCTTGGTCCGGGCGGCCGGTACCACACAGAACCAGGGCGCTGTCTGGCTCAAGGATGCCTGTGAGGTAGAGGAAGTCCTGGTTCTGGTGGAAGGGGTAGGGGATGTCATTGGTCATGTAGCGGATTGGGTGGGAGAGTACAATGACGAGGTGTTTGTTGGACGAAGCAGTGGGTCCTAGCCGATCTGCCTGAACCTCGATGAGAGAGGCCAGTCTTTGCCGACGGAGATCAAACTCTGTTTGGGTTAAGCCAGGGGTCACCTCACCTGTGACAGAGAGCAGGAAGGGGAAGAAGTTATAAACCCACCATTCAAAACTCCCTGAAGCGACTGCACTGTACTACACAACAGTATTCATACCCATAGTTTGTGGTTGTGAATAAGATAACAATGAGCTTTGATTTCGGGTAAATGCTGTAGAGTAACCGATTGGCAGAAATGGAACATAGCTGTATGCCCATGAGTACATAAACCATTTTTTATGAAGTGTGGATGAGTGAAGGGGCTTAGCTGGCCGAGGTATCTTGGTGGAACCTTCCGCGGTTTCCACCCTCCTGGTTTAACGGAGACATTCCGGCATGGGCACCACAGATGACCTGCAGAGAGGTTACCAGTGAGGGAAACGTTTGCTAATAAATTCACAGTTCTTTTTCACCTAGGTCTTAAAGAATCTTCCACAATCTGCTGGCCATACAAATGTACATTATTTAAGACTTATACATGACATTATAAGTTGATCCTATAATAAAAGTATGACATATCATTGGGGAATAACATGCATTATGCCCTCTATCTTGCTGAGGCAAGCATTTGTGTTATACAAACATACAATGTGAAATTAGCTTGCATAAATCATGGGGAAGATCTCAATTGCATACTCCACGCGTCCTCTCTTAAAACCCATTGGATGAGAAAGCAAGAGGTCCCTCCCCTCGGACCTTCTCCCTCAATAGGATTTGAGAAAAGGACGCCAGGAGTACACAATTGTGATCTTGACCCTGACTACAGTAGTTAAATAAGCTAATTTGTCTGGACAGTGGCAAGATATAAAAATGACCTTCTACCATTGTAATAAATTAAATACATATAACCAAATATTTCACCACTCACCTTGACTCCAAAACTTTGAGAGTGACACCAATTGGGTAGCGGATCTGGTCAAAATGTTAGGTGAGGGCAACATTGTTGCAAGTCGGTCAGACTATCAGCGACAGTTAACTCCCATTATAATGATGTCCACAAGTAATGGCGCTAAATTGTATTGAGGTATACACAATTACATCAAATATAAATAATTTAGCAGACAAAAAAATCCAACATAAACTATATAAAACGACTACCTCTTCATAAGACAGCCAACATGTTGGAATTTGTGACTATATCATGTCGATTAATGCGTCTGTCCGTCTGCCGTGCTTGTGAGGTGACAAGTTTCAGCCTCCCCTGTAAGACAATCGTTACCATTGGTGGAAGTACAATAT